>NC_133623.1:36585402-37185402 GCF_048593235.1 Sminthopsis crassicaudata
AGAGCTGTGCAATGCTTAATTTGTGGAGTCTTTACTTTGCCTGAGAGATAAAAATAAAAAAAATCAAGAAAATATGATGATCTTAGGAATTTATTTAACTCATAACTTTGAGAAATATCTTGAGTTCTTGTTCTGATCATACTCATCATTGTACATTTATAAAGCTTGATATTGAGAATGATTAACATGAAATCCAGCAGAATTCTCCATAAGCAACACTTATAATATATTATGCTTAATACATTGTATCTACTAAGTTAGGAAAATACATATTTTAACAGTAGATTGAACAGGATTGTCACAAAGGTTTTCAATAACCTTCAGTTAACCACAAAATTAGATCAATGGGATTTTTTTTTTGCTCTTAGCACTGTATTCACTTCATCCTGTTTGCCTCACTTTCTTTATCTGTAAAATGAGCTAGAGAAGGGAATGGCATTCTAGTATGTTTGCCCAGAAAACCCCAAATGGGGTCATGAAGAATCGGATATGATTGAAAAAATATGTGGTCATGGGTATACTTTTATTTTTTATCAAGTGAAGATTACTTCTGTTAAGTGTCCACAAATAAAAGATAATACCTAGCTGTTCATAATGAGTTCAGTTTTATAGTCCTGAATGAACTACATTCAGGTCAGGAGAAGGAACAGGCTGAGGTGACTGCAGAGTCATTGTCAGAATTGTTAAAGAGATATTCCCAGGGCAATGTAAGTGATCCCCTACAACAGATGATAATTAAATCTCTTGATTCCCAAAAAGAAAAAGAAGCTTGAAATTTTAGGTTAATGAATTTAACTTTGATTTGTAGCAAATAAAAAAAACCACCCCTAGACTGTGTTCTTAAAGGCATGATTTATTAACCTCTAGAAAGGGAAGCAGTGATAACAAAGAGCCAGCATAGGTTTGTGTTAAATGATCCTTATTAACAAGATTATTAGACTGGTAGGGCCAGCTGTACACATTTTCAAAAACTTAAAATTCCTCCTGTTATTGTTATAGATAAGATGAAAATATATGACTAGATAGTACTACATGAGAAATACAAATTAAGACAACTCTGAGATACCACTACACACCTCTCAGATTGGCTAAGATGACAGGAAAAGATAATGACACATGTTGGAGGGGATGTTGGAAAACTGGGACACTGATACATCGTTGGTGGATCTGTGAATGGATCCAACCATTCTGGAGAGCAGTTTGGAACTATGCTCAAAAAGTTAGCAAACTGTGCATACCCATTGACCCAGCAGAGTTTCTACTAGGATTATATCCCAAAGAGATCCTAAAGGAAGGAAAGGGACCCACATGTGCAAAAATGTTTATGGCAGCCCTTTTTGTAATGGCAAGAAACTGGAAACTGAGTGGATGCCCATCTATTGGAGAATGGCTTAATAAATTATGGTATGTGACTGCTACAGAATATTATTGTTCTGTAAGAAATGACCAACAGGATGATTTCAGAGAGGCTTGGAGAGGCATACATGAACTGATCCTAAGTGAAATGAGCTGAACCAGGAGATCATTATCCATGGCAACAAGAAGTTTTATATGACGATCAATTCTGATGTATGTGGCTCTCTTCAACAATGAAAGGATTCAAACCAGATCTACTTGTTCAGTGAAGAGAGCTATCTATGCCCAGATAGAGAACCATGGGAACAGAATATAGAGCACAACATAGCATCCTCACTCTCTCTGTTGTTATTTGCTTGTATTTTATTTTCTTTCTCAGTTTTTCTTTTCCTTCCTTCTTGATCTGATTTTTTTGTGTAGCAGGATAACTCCATAGATATGTATACATATATTGGATTTAACATGTATTTCAGAATATTTAGCATGTATTGAATTACCCGCCAGCTTGGGGAGAGAGTCAGGGGAAGGTGGGGAAAATTTTGAAGAAAAGGTTTTGCAAGAGTCATTGTTAGAAAAATTACCCATGCATATGTTTTGTAAATAAATAAATATATTTTTTTAAAAATTAAAATTTTATAAAGTTAAAAAAAAACTACCATCATTTTAAAAAATGCAGTTATCTCCCAATTTCCCTTAGCTTTCTTTTATCTCCACAATAGAGTACAGAGAGCACTGGGCCTTAAATCTGAAAAATTAATTTTCCTGAGTTCAAAACCAACCTCAGACAGTTACTGGCTCTATTACACTAGATAAATCACTTTACCCTGTTTGCTTTAGTTTCCTCATCTGTAAAATGAGGTGGTGTAGGATATGGCAAATGACTACAGTATCTTTGCCAAGGAAACCCCAAATGAGTTCACGCAAAGAGTGAGACACAGCTGAAATGATTGAACCACAAAAACATGAAATTAAAATTTTTGTTTGGATTTTAAAACTTCAGATGTGGTCTCTTTCTAGCCTTTTGGCCTTCCTATACTTTTATTACCCTTCTTGCTCTGTGACTCGGTCATATTGATGTACTTGCTTCTTTTCAAACATGTCTCTGTCATGCTCTTTCTAAAACATTCTCCTTTCTCACTGTAGAATTCCAGGTTGTTTTTTAGACTCAGCTCAAGGGCCATCTCCTGCCTGAAGTCTTAACTTAGTCCCTCCATTTCTTCTGCTATTTTCAGAGTTCCTTTTATTTGTTGTGTAGATCTTTCCCCCCACATCTCTATATGTAAATATTGTCTTTCCAATCAAAATATGAGTTCCTTTAGGACAGGGATAATTGCACTTTTGTCTTTATACTCCTAATGCCTGGCACAAAATATATGCTTAATGAATGCTAACAGGGATCTGACTTCCCTGACTGAGATCAGCTGTTACGATTAAGCCATAGCTGCTTTTTGGTGTTATTTTCATTCATGTTAACGTAGTCATCATGTAAATTGTTCTCCTGGTTCATCTTACTCAAGTCATCTTTCTCTAAATTCCTCTTATTTGATCTTTCTTATGGCACAATAATATTCCATTATACTCATATACTGAAATTTCTTTAACTACCATTCCCCAACTGATGGACACCTATCTTGTTTTCAGGGGTTTTCTTTTTATTGTTTTTGCTTTAAAAAATGCTGCCATGAATTTTGGGACATATATCTACCCTTGATGTCCTTGGGATAATGACCAATCATGGAATTTCTGAATTAAAGTCTCTATATATTTTCCCTTGTATTACTTCAAATTGTTTTTCAGAGCAGTTGGACCAATTTATGGATTCTCATTAGGTTACCTGTCCTCCCATATCTTCTTAAGTTTTGACTTTCCATCTTTTCTTATCTTTGGCACTTTGAAGGGTGTGAATTGAAACCTCAGAACTGTTTTAATTGGTATTTCTTTTATTTGATAGTTCATAATTTGCAGTTCTCCTTTTAAAAGTTATTCATATCCATAGACAGCTCATCTGTGGGGAAATGATTCGTACTCATGTACTTTTGTGTTAAATCCCTTATATACCTTGGATATCAGAATCTTAGAGATAGTTCATATATTCTACAATTCCCACCCACCCTTGTTTCTTCCAATTTGGACATTCTCTTTCTTATTCTGGCTATGTTACATTTTTCACTGAGAGGTTTTGACATTTTGTATCCTTGAAACAATCTTTTTTTTTCTGGACCTTTTTACAGTACTTCTTTCTTGCTTTTAGATACCCGTCTCTGCACCCATAAAATGCTACACTCCAGTGCTTCTTTGGGATGTGGAAGTTATTCTGTACTTTTTTCCTATTATATTTTTTATTGATTATGAAAAATTATTTGATCTGGGAGAACAAAATGCTGATTTAAAAGCTCTTTTACAATATGTTCTCTCCCATTTATGCATCATGAACATTCAGTATTCCTTGAAATATAACCTTAGAAGTAACTTTGTTTTCTGTCCCTTTGGTAATTATCTTTAGGCCAAAAAATCAGTATGACCAAAGTTGTTCATCACTATGATGAACATCACTATGAATCTGGGACCACACAGTCCAGATCAAAAAAGGATTCCTTGAGGATAGTGAGGTACTCCAGATACTTATATTTATAGATAATATTGTTTTGATTTCATCAAGTCCTAAAATGTTTTAATGTCTCCTAGAAGATATCTGTCAAAGAGATCGTTCAAAAAATGTGGCCTTACCACTTACACAGACAAAAATGATGAATATCTATTGCCTAAGTTTTAGCATACATTGTATATACCTCAAGGTTCTTAACCAAAAGTTAAGATTTCAACTGATCCATGAATTTGGATTACATTCCTTTATAATTCTATCCATTTTTAGTCATTTAAAAACCTTATTCTGAGAAAGGATGCACAGACCAAAAAGGTTCAGAGTTGAACCATCTGTCTGTATATCTGGAACAAACATTAAAGATGGACAGTGAGTTGGCCTGAGTTGAACAAAAAAGGAAGATGACTTGTTTTGGGGAAATTCCAAAGCTCCTTTACTCACCCCAGCTTCCTAAGAAAGCAAAATCCTATCTTTCTAATACCAATATCTAATGTGTCAGTATTGCTTCGTAATAATCATTATAATAATGGTAATTATTATTATTGATATTATAGATAGCAGTTATATAGTACTTTAATATTTGTAAAGAGCTTTAAAATATAATCTCATTTAATCCTTATAACATTGTAGGAGGCACATGGTATTATTATGCTCATTTTACAGAAGAAGAAACTGAGGTATACTTGCCTAGGGCAGCCCTGTACTTTTGAAGGTTACACTGGTGGAACCTATATTATGACAAGCTTTCACATGCTAGAAAGGCTTCACATATAGTTATTGCAACAATCTAATTTCTGAGGACAGCCTAGCAAAGAACAAAGAGTCTCATTCCCAAAATCTGGCTACTTAGTGATAAATGAATAATTTGGCCACATAAAACAAACTAAACGGACAAACAACTCAAACCAAAACAACAAGTACAACAAAACCCAAATGTATTTCAATTCTGATGGTTGAAGAAGGGGATGAGAGTGTGACAAATCACATACTTTTTTTTTACTTAATAATTTTTTATTATATATATATATATTTTATAATATTATCCCTTGTATTCATTTTTCCAAATTATTCCCTCCCCCCGATGACAGGCAATCCCATACATTTTACATGAAATCACATACTTTTAAAAGTGTTGATAAATTTTAACTTGATCATATAAATGTGAAATCCCTTTCCCAGAAGCATAGACAGATAGGATACTAGGGAAACTTAGTTACACCATCATGAAATTCTATGAAATTCTTTCTAGGAATGAAAACAGAAAATGAAATGTAGTTGTAGCTAAATGGAATCCTGGCTCACAAGTTCGAGGAATTAAGCAAAGAAATTGGAAGTGAGACAATTCAGAGGAGAGACATCTCATATTTGATTGCCATGAAGATGATTGCAACTTGTGTACCAACATTGATAGCAAAAGATGAGGAGTTATAGAGTGATTCTTTGTAACTTCAATGCAATGCAATGTTGGGACCAGTGAGAAATGGATTGTAAAACATGAGTGAGGAATAAAAAATTAGAGAGGCCAAAGATAATAAATGACACAAGTTTCCTGCCATGGCTTTTATGAATGCATTCTTTGAAAAAAGAATTTGAAAACACTCTCTATATCAGGCACCAAATAATGTAAAATGTGGAATTGATTATATCTGAACAGGCAGAAAATGAATTGGTATTAATATGAATCATTCCCAAATTAGTTGTCACCATCACCTTGGTACAGCCAAAATCCAAATTAGTACAAAGTCATAGGCATGCCACAAAATACTGTTTAACTGTGCAACTAGGGAATTTTATCATTTTAAAGGCAAAATATCATGGGATATATTAGATCATAAAGAATATCATTTTAGTCATTAAACTAAAGTAACAAATAACTTTTTTAAGTTTTAAGTTTAACTCCAATTAAAATAAAATAAAAAGAGACTGTTAGTTTTAAGATGTATATCTTAGCACTTAGTACTTGCCTACTTGCCTCTCTACAAAGTTAAAGACAAAGAAGAAAAGAAAAAAAATACTGTATAGCATAAACATATTTAAATCTTAATGAAAAAGGGTTAATGGATGGAAGAAATGACATCAGCAACAGTTACAGTAATTTCATACAGAAGTTAAAGTGATGTTAACAAGTTTTCAAAACAAATAGACTAAAAGAACTGTGGCTATTTTACTTTTTTGCCAAGGCGGGAGGAATGGAAGACAGTTCACAATGCAGTTCAAAAATACGACAAGTTTTTGTAAAATATTATAGAAAATAATGAAGGAAAGTTATATGCAGTACCACTTTATAACACAAAGCAAAACAGTAGAGGATAAAATAAATCTAAAGACAGCTTATAAAGACTCCTAACTAAGCAAAATCTTTATGGAGGTTTTTAAGGATAGAAATGGACATAGAACAAGAAAATGGAGAAAATGAAAAATATCTACAAGTATTGTAATAACTTCAGCTTATCTGTAATATGGATAATGAATAGATAATTTAAAAATTAATTATTTAATTATCATGGATATTGTCTGATGAGATCACCAAGTATCATATGAATGTTCTTTCTTGTTCTTTTGGGGTATGCAATGAACCATTTTCACTATACACTCATCACCAGGTTGACTGAAGGGCGAAAAATTTATCAGCTTCAACAGCTGAGGAAGATCAAGTATGTAGGCAAAGAAAGAATTTTTATAAAATTTTGAATTCCAAATTTTTTCCTTCACTGTCCCCTCCCCTCTTCTAAAAATGGCAGGCAATTTGATATAACTTACACGTGTGCTACATGTCAAACATATTTCAATTATTAGTCACAGTTGTAGAATAAGAAACAGATCAAAAAGAATAAAAACTCAAGAAAGAATAAGGTAAGTGAAAAAAAAGCATGCTTTCATCTGCTTTCAGAGTCCATCAATTATTTAACTAAATGTGAATATCACTTTCCCTCATGACGCTTTTGTACTTGTTTTGGCTCATTGTGTTGCTACGAGGAACTGAGTAATTCATAGCTGATCATCACACAATGTTGCTGATACTGTGTACAATGTTTTCCTGAATCTGCTTATTTTCATACAAATCTTTCAAGGTTTTTCTGAAATCTGCCTATCCATAATTTCTTGCTGCACAATAGTATTCCATTGCATGCATATACATAAGTTGTTCAGCCATTCCCTAATTGATGGGCATCCCTTCAATTTCTAATATTTTGTATATATAGGTCCTTTACCCTTTTTATGATCTCTCTGGAATACAGACCTAGTAGAGGTATTTGCTGGATCAGAGGATATGCACAGTTTGGTTGCCCTGTGGAAATGGTTCCAAATTGCTATCCAGAATGTCTGGATCAGTTCACAACTCCATCAACAATGCATTAATGTCCCAATTTTCCCACATCCTCTCCAATTTTTGTTTTTCTTTTTGTCATATTAACCAATTTGATAAGTATGGGGTGGTACTTCAGAGTTGTTTTAATTTACATTTTTCTAATTAAAAGTGATTTGGATTGGAACAAAAGGCTTGGCAATTGTCAATGCTGTAAAATTACCGCTGCATATATCTGATAAATAAAAAGGTATAATTAAAAAAAATAAAAGTGATTTTGAACACTTCTTCATATGCCTGTAGGTAGTCTTGATTTCTTCATCTGAAAACTGCCTCTTCATATCTTTTGACCATTCATCAATTGGGGAATGGCTTGTATTCTTACAAATTCACTTCTCTATTTGGGAAATGAGGTATTTATCAGAGACACCTGCTGTAAAGATCTCTCTCTCTCTCTCTCTCTCTCTCTCTCTCTCTCTCTCTCTCTCTCTCTCTCACACACACACACACACACACACACACATCTCTCTGTCATCTCTCTGTCATAAACCTGTAACTCACTTTACTTACCCTTTAATAATTTGGATGCTGTACCATTTGGTGCTTATATGTTTAGTACTAATATTACTCCATTGTCTATGGTATATTTTGCAAGATGTCATTTCTTTCCTTATCTTTTTAAATTAGGTCTATTTTTACTTTTGCTTTGTCTAAGATCAAAATTCTACCTCTGCTTTTAAATTTCAGCTGAAGCAGAATATGTTCTGTTCAGTCTTTTGCTTTTATTTTGTGTCTGTCTCTCTTATAAACAACATATTATAAGATTTTGGTTTTTGATCTACTCTACTCTCCATTTTATGGGAGAGTTCATTCCATTTATATTTACAATTGTGATTACTAGCTGTGTATTTCCCTTCATCCTATCTGTCCTCCTGTTTGTCCTCATTCTTTTTTCATCTTTTCCCTTCTTACCAATAGCTTGCTTCTATGTACTTCTTCCTCAATGTGCCCTCCTTTCTGTCAGTTGCCTCTTCTTTTACTTAATCTTCTCCCTTGCTGCTTTCCTGTCAGGTAAGCTAGATTTCTATTTTCAAATAATTGTACATATATTCCCTATTTGATCCAAATGAGAGTAAGGTTCAAGTGATGCCCACTGCCCACTCTATGCTCGAATAGATTTTTCCTGCCTCTTCATGTGAAATAATTTACCCCATTCTATCTCTCCTTTCCTTCTGCAGTCAGTGTACTCTTCTTTCTCATCTCTCAGTTATTTTTTGCATTCCTTCAAATTCACCTTATACTCATACATTCTTTCTATATATATATTTATACATATACATACATACACACATATACACATATATGTATATATGTATGTATATATACATGCTCCATTTATCTGTACTATTAGTGGTATGATTTTCAGAATTTCAAGTATCACCAACATTAGGGATAAAAATTTATTATTTGGAAAAAACTGTTGGGAAAACTGGAAATTAGTATGGCAGAAATTAGATATGGATCCACACTTAACACCATATACCAAGATAAAATCAAAATGGGTCCATGATTTAGGCATAAAGAATGAGATAATAAATAGATTAGAGGAACAGAGAATAGTCTACCTCTCAGACCTGTGGAGGAGGAAGGAATTTATGACCAGAGGAGAAGTAGAGATCATTGTTGATCACAAAATAGAAGATTTTGATTACATCAAACTAAAAAGTTTCTGTACAAACAATACTAATGCAAACAAGATTAGAAGGGAAGTAACAAATTGGGAAAATATTTTTAAAGTTAAAGGTTCTGACAAAGGTCTCATTTCCAAAATATATAGAGAACTGACCCTAATTTATAAGAAATCAAACCATTCTCCAATTGATAAATGGTCAAAGGATATGAACAGACAATTCTCAGATGATGAAATTGAAACTATATCCACTCACATGAAAGAGTGTTCCAAATCACTACTGATCAGAGAAATGCAAATTAAGACAACTCTGAGATACCACTACACACCTGTCAGATTGGCTAAGATGACAGGAACAAATAATGATGAATGTTGGAGGGGATGTGGGAAAACTGGGACACTGATACATTGCTGGTGGAGTTGTGAAAGAATCCAGCCATTCTGGAGAGCAATTTGGAACTATGCCCAAAAAGTTATCAAATTGTGCATACCCTTTGACCCAGCATTGCTGTTATTGGGCTTATATCCCAAAGAAATACTAAAGAGGGGAAAGGGACCTGTATATGTCAAAATGTTTGTGGCAGCTCTTTTTGTTGTAGCTAGAAACTGGAAGATGAATGGATGTCCATCAATTGGAGAATGGTTGGGTAAATTATGGTATATGAAGGTTATGGAATATTATTGTTCTGTAAGAAATGACCAGCAGGAGGAATACAGAGAGGCTTGGAGAGACTTACATCAACTGATGCTGAGGGAAATGAGCAGAACCAGGAGATCGCTGTACACTTCAATGCTGTATGAAGAGGTATTCTGATGGAAGTGGATATCTTCAACATAAAGAAGATCGAACTCACTTCCAGTTGATCAATGATGGACAGAAATAACTACACCCAGAGAAGGAACACTGGGAAGTGAATGTAAATTGTTAGCACTACTGTCTATCTACCCAGGTTACTTATACCTTCGGAAGCTAATACTTAATGTGCAACAAGAAAATGGTATTTACACACATATATTGTATCTAGGGGATACATGTAAAATGTTTGGGATTGCCTGTCATCGGGGGGAGGGAGTGGAGGGAGGTGGGATAATTTGGAAAAATGAATACAAGGGATAATATTATAAAAAAATTACTCATGCATATATACTGTGGAAAAAAATTCTAAATAAAAAAAAAAGAATTTCAAGTATCATTTTTCCAAGTTGCAATGTAAATAGTTCATCTCCATTGAATCCTTTATGTTTTTTTTAATTCCCTTTTGAGGAGATATTGGAGAATTTTTTTGTTCAGTCCAGGTCTTCTCCTTATGAAAACTTGAAATCCTTCTATTTCATTGAATGACCATTTCCCCCTTGATGTGCTTAATTTTTCAGGTAGATGATTCTTGATTGTAATCCTAATTCCTTTGCCTTTCAGAATATCATGTTCCATGCCTGTCAGTCCATTATTAATACAGCTGCTAAATCTTGTGTACTCCTGACTGTGGCTCCCTAATATTTGCATTTTTTCTTTCATTTCACTTGCAGTATTTTTTCCTTAACCTAATAGTTCTCTAATTGGGTTATAATGTTTCCCAGGGTTGTTATTTTGGAATCTCTTTCCTGAGGTGATCTGTAGATTCTTTTAATGCATCTTTGCCTTCTGATTCCTGGATGTCAGAGAAGTTTTTCTTGATAATTTCTGAAAAGATGTTGTCCACATGCATCTTTTGATTATGGCTTTCAGGCAGTTTAATGATTCTGTTATTGTCTCTTTTAATATGTCTTCCAGGTCAATTTTTTCCCATAAGGTATTTTATATTTTCTTCTATTTTTCCTTCATTTGAATTTGTTTGATTTTTGATGTTTCATAGATTCATTAGCTTCCACTTACCCATTTCTATTTGTTAAGGAGTTGTTTTGCACAATTAGCTTTTGAACTTCCTTTTCTATTTGCAGCCCTACTTTTTTTTAATTTAATTTTAATTTTATTTTATAATTATAACTTTTTTTTGACAGTACATATGCATGGGTAATTTTTTTTAAAACATTATCCCTTGCACGCACTTCTGTTCAGATTTTTTCCCTTCCTCCCCCAACCCCCTCCCCCAGATGGCAGGCAGTCTTATACATGTTAAATATATTACAATATATTCTAGATAAAATATATGTGTGTAGAACCGAATTTCTTTTTGCACAGGAAGAATTGGATTCAGAAGGTAAAAATAACAGTTTACACTCCTTTCCCAGTGTTCCTTTTCTGGATGTAGCTGATTCTGTCCATCATTGATCAATTGGAATTGGATTAGCTCTTCTCTATGTTGAAGATATCCACTTCCATCAGAGTACATCCTCATACAGTATCATTGTTGAAGTGTATAATGATCTTCTGGTTCTGCTCGTTTCACTTAGCATGAGTTGATATAAGTCTCTCCAAACCTCTCTGTATTTCTCCTGTTGGTCATTTCTTACAGAAAAATAATATTCCATAACATTCATATACCATAATTTACCCAACCATTCTCCAATTGATGGACATCCATTCATCTTCCAGCTTCTAGCCACTATGAAAAGGGCTGCCACAAACATTTTGGCACATATAGGTCCCTTTCCCTTCTTTAGTATTTCCTTGGGATATAAGCCCAGTAGTAGTATGGCTGGGTTAAAGGGTATGCACATTTTGATAACTTTTTGGGCATAATTCCAGATTGCTCTCCAGAATGGTTGGATTCTTTCACAGCTCCACCAACAATGCATCAGTGTCCCAGTTTTCCCAGAGCCCCTCCAACATTCATCGTTATTTGTTCCTGTCATCTTAGCCAATCTGACAGGTGTGTAATGATATCTCAGAGTTGTCTTAATTTGCATTTCTCTGATCAATAGTGATTTGGAACACTCTTTCATATGAGTGGAAATAGTTTTAATTTCATCATCTGAAAATTGTCTTTTCATATCCTTTGACCATTTATCAATTGGAGAATGGCTTGATTTCTTATAAATTAAAGTCAATTCTCTGTATATTTTGGAGATGAGGCCTTTATCAGAACCTTTAACTTTAAAAATGTTTCCCAATTTGTTACTTCCCTTCTAATCTTGTTTGCATTAGTTTTGTTTGTGCAGAAACTTTTTAATTTGGTGTAATCAAAACTTTCTATTTTGTGATCAATAATGGTCTCTAGTTCTCCCTTGGACACAAACTCCTTCCTCCTCCACAATTTTGAGAGATAAACCATCCCATGTTCCTCCAATTTATTTATGATTTCGTTCTTTATGCCTAAATCTTGGACCTATTTTGATCTAATCTTAGTATGTGGTGTTAAATGTGGGTCCATGCCTAGTTTTGCAGCCCTACTTTTTAAGAAATTCTTTTCTTCAATGGATTTTTGCAACTCCTTTTCCATTTGGACAATTTTCTATTTTTAAGCAATTACTTTATTTTCCCAAGCTTTTGATTTTTTTTATATAATTCTCTTGCATCTCTCATTTTTCCTCAATTTTTCTTGTACTACTCTTATATGATTATTAAGCTCCCTTTTGAGTTCTTCCATGAGTTCTTTCTGTGCAGTGAACCACTTTTCATTTTTTATGGGGGGGTGCTTTGCCCATAAGTGTTTTGACATTGCTATTTCTTTTTGAGTTGTGTCTTTATCTTCCCTCTTATCATAATAACTTTATGTGGTCAGATTACTTTTTTGTTGTTTTTTGCTCATCTTTTTTTTTTTTTTTAGCATTTTTCCTTTCTTTAAAATTCAACTTCTGCTCCTGGGGAAAAAAGGGCATTCTCTCAGGATTCTTGGCTATTTACCTGGTGTGGCACTGATGTTGACATGAAGTTTATGGGAGATACTTAGTATCTGGTACTGTGCTGAAGGGATAGAGGGTAGGGTGACTTACTGGATGCAGAGCTGATGTTACAGTGTTGTTGTCTGGCGTTTTCTGAGTCCTGGTAAGATGTTTTTGTTTTTTTCCCAAGCTACACTTTACCACATGACTATCTAGATGCTGTTGGCTGTCTGTTTGCCCTTGGACATGCTAAAGCATGTGGCAATTCTCAGAGCTGGAATCTACCCATTACTCTGGCTATGCTAAGGCATGTGGTGGATCCTAGTGTTGGCATTTGCCTGTTCCACCACACTGGTACTCAGTATTAACCAATGGTTCACTGAAGTGAGGCTTGTTGCTGGCTTGCTAGAACCCATTTTAATTTACTTTTGCTTTTTGTTTTAACCAAAGAGATACTTATTAGTCAGTACATGTATAACTTCTCCTGCAAAGTACATATTAACAAAAGTGTTTCTAATAGAAAAAGAATAATACAAAAAAAAACAGAAAATAACAACCAAATTAATACAAAAGGGAAGAATGTATTAACTCTGACATTATCCTGGTGGCAATAACCAATATGTTTGACCAGAATTATGTTGATTCTCAGTGATGCCTTTTTTTCAAACATGAGGGGAACAAACTTTTTCTGTAAAGAGCTAGATAATAGATATTTAGGTTTGCATGTCAAGAGACATAATTGTGAAAATTATATACGTGCTTATGTAACAAAAGAGAAAACAAATTTCCATTTTCTTTTGATAAAAATATATAATATAAATATCTGAAAGCAATTTTGTAATAAAGGTATATTATTGACAAAATTGGAATTCTTTTTCTGGTGATTATATTTTGTTTATTAGCATTTAAAGTTAGGGTTCCATAGTATAAAATTGCAAATGTCCACCTGTTAATGTTTATATGTAAGGAAATTTTATGTAGAAATTTTATATTTTTCATCTTGGAAAATGCCTTTTTGCATGTTTAAGTACAGTCAAAAACTGATATTGATCTACAAGCATATGATTTTAATTGACTCTAAAGACTAATAGCCTTAAAAACATTTTTTCTCTAGATACATTTCTTTGCCTGATACAATCAAACATGATTTAATTAACTCACCATTGGTAAATGACTTCCTTTGCATAGCTGATAAATGAGTGATTTAGGAAGGAGTTGTGCATTCATTTTCATTTTTACATTTTTGTCAGAAGATTCTGCTCCATTGAGATATTTCATTTAAATTTTTCTAATTTTTAGCTGATTCTGCTTTACTGTGACTTGGAAATATTGTGATGAGTATATAATTTGTAAATGTATATTGTATTCATTTAAAGTAATTATACTATCACTGCTTAATAAACACAATGTTGCATGATCTAATTCAATAACAAAATAATCCGCTTTCCAGTGAGCCTTAAAAATGTGACAATTGAAGTCTACTTTTCTTGTTGTGACATGATGAATGTACTGGTAATCAAAGGAATGTTGTGATACAACAATCCATATGGTACTTGAAATATTGTGGAGTTATAACTGCATCACTATAATTTGTAGTGCAAAGCCAAGAAGTTGGCCACACAGACTATGTTGCATCTACTCAGCTCTGCTATTATAGCATGAAACCAGCCATAGACAATATATAAATGAATGAGAGTGGCTGTGTTCCAATAAAACTATTTATGATAAAAATTTGAATTTCACATAATTTTTATATGTCACAAAATATTCATCTTTTGATTTTTTCAACCATGTAAAAATGTAAAAACTATTCTCAATTTACTGCCCATAGAGATATAGACAGTAGTTTTTGATTCCTGGTTTATGTTGTTGTGCTTTTTTTGCATATTTTTTGGCTCTACTTCCTTCCCTCACTTCTCTGAATTCCTCATATTTGTCATTTCATATAGCATAGTAATATTCCATTGCAATCATAGACCATATTTTGTACACTCTTTTTGAATTATTCCAAATAATTTCCTTCCTTCCTTCCTTCCTTCCTTCCTTCCTTCCTTCCTTCCTTCCTTCCTTCCTTCCTTCCTTCCTTCCTTCCTTCCTTCCTTCCTTCCTTCCTTCCTTCCTTCCTTCCTTCCTTCCTTCCTTCCTTCCTTCTTTCCTTCCCTTTGTGTATCTTGTATACACCTATTTGTGTATATGTTGTATCCCCCTCCCCCAAAATATAAGTAAGCACTTAATAAAGGTTTGTTGATTAATTGATGGCAAGAAAGGTAATATGCAATGCTTCCTTCTTTCTGCTATCACAAGGAAGAGTTCAGGCTTGTTTTTTATTGTTCTTGTTCTGCATACTGGACCTTTCTTGGAAGCACATTACTTCCCTATCTCTATACATTTTAGCATTCAATCCCTTTCCTGCTTTGCCCAGTAGGAATTGTCAGGTTCACCCTGCTTATCTAGAACCTAGATGCAGGTCTTTCCATTTAGTGGCTTTCCATTTGGCATAATAAAAGCATCCTCTCAAGCTGTGGACTTTGATTTGTCCTATCCTCTCTTTCTCCTCTGACTCCTTGATTTGGTTTCATAGTTGTTCTTCTGCTTTGATTCCCGCTGGATATTCTGCTGTGATCCCAGGTTTCTTTTCATACCTGGGGCAATGATGAGATAGGAGGCTTTGCCAACAATTTACTTCTCACTATTTGTATATTTGACTCCAATCCAAGAAACTGTTTACCTTCTTAGTAACTTTAGAGGCCTTGAACCTTGAAGGAAGCTTTGGAGCCATCTCTTCCTGCTCCCTCATTTTATAGATTGGAAGGCAGAGGCCCTGCAAATGGAAACACCTTTGGGCACTGCCCAGCAGGGCCTTGGTTCAGATTCAGGTCTTTTGATACCACAACCAGAGTCCTTTGTACTGTAGGAGGCTGGCTGAGCTCAGGAGTCTTCCAAAGACTTCCTGCTGGAGGTCATATTTCCCAAGAACTTAATGAGAAGATTAATGAGCTATTGTTTGCAAAGCATGCCCAGCACTTTGTTTGTTAGAGTACTTTTAAAGAAAGGTACCAATGTAAATTCATCCTGACATTTTAATTATTTCTCAGTAAATTATGTTTTTATTGATTTGCTGCTATATCTAATTAGCTTTATTTTCCTGACATAGGTCCTGCTTCATGCTGAAAAAGTACTTATAGGGAAAAGTACTAATGTGACTTGTTTCACTGTTGTTCTCTGCAATCTTATAGCACACAACTGTTAAGGTCCAATACAGAATTATCTATGGGGCAGCAAGGAAGGACGGGCCCAATGGGTTTACCAGAAAGCTCTGTGATTCCACTTTTAGCATGTCCACTTTCTGCTGGACTGCCCTGGTATACTATGAGGAGGATCCTGCATCTGGATCCCATGGTGTCAATTTAGTTGCTGCATGACCTTGGGCAAGTTCTTTGATTATCTTTCAGCCTCACTTTTCTTGTTAAATTTGGCTATGGGGGTGTAGTTGGATGAGGAGTATATTGATACTGCTATTCTCTTGGGTTATTGGGGAAATCAAATGATATTATATATAAAGCACTTTAATGTGTCAGCCATTATTGCTGTACAAAATGATGTTCTATATTTTACACATGTGACTTAGTAGACCTCTTCAAGGACAGAATTCTCTTTTGGCCAGATGCCATCATATTAAAATTCATAATTATTCAATACTTGTATATTTCAAGGATCTATGATTTTGAAGACTCAAGCATTCCCTTCACCAATAGATTATCATAAGTTTCTATAGCTAAAAGACATCCTGCTAGCTGTGAAGCTTTGTTCAAGACATTTTGTCCTTTCTGGATGTTAGTTTTTTCATCTGTGAAATGGAGAGGTGAGATGAGAAAGGTGGATTGAATGACCTTTGAGATTTCTTTTCACCCTAATTTTGCAATCCTGTGATCTTTCTTTCTGATGAGCTTCTTTGTGGATCATAAACACAAAATCTGAAACCAGTCATGCTCTCTAAGCCCTTCCCACATGGTAGGGCCTACCAACAATTGGCCTGCATTTGCATGCCGTTCTAGAGACCAGGGTTCCCTCTGACCATACTGAGCCATTGAAGTAGGACTTTAGAGGAAGGGAAATTCATAATGCTTTTGAAGAGGGAACCCCAAAATTAAAAATCCTTAAAGGAGAAAACCTCCTTCCACTCTGCCTCAGTGAGGGGACTCCACCCCAAGCACAAACATTTTCATCTTTGTTATCTGGGTGGAGTCAGCTCAGTCTGGGAATCCATGAAATTGAATTTAAAGTCTAGCCCTAGCTGAAACCCAGTGAGGAGCCAACCTGGACTCTACCCATGAGCCCCCTTCAGCTTGTAGCCAAAGCCCCTTATTATAAAAGAACCAGACTGGAGCCCTCTCTTTGCAGGGGTCCCAAACATGGCAGCCTTACCATGCTTGGCACCCCAAGGAGCTTCTGTCCACTGGAATACTGTTTCCAGTACCCTCTTCTCTTTACCCACGCCTATTTCCTTAACTAGACTTTAACCTTACTTCCAATCCCTCTTTTATCAATCTAGGTTTTTGAGTCTGTAAATTCCTTTACAGAGAACTGCTTGCGCTGCTAGAAGGGAATCCTCAGAACTCCCTACCCTTGTGCTGCCACTAGACTTTACTTAACTCCCTGACCACCAGAAACCTTAATTTCATTTGGGTACCCCAAATCTAAACCTCAACACTTTCACCACCATTACGTCCAGAATGCTGACTGATTCTCAGTGAACTACTTGTAGAATCCATAGGCATTTCAAATGTGAGAATTGTAAAGGACTTTACACATTATTGAAATCCATTCCCTCATTTTTTTGGAGAATTCAGTTCGAAAAGTCTCTGTGTTCCCTATGTGTCAAACACAGTACTAGATGCAAGAGGAAAAAAGGTAAAAACAAACCAGCCCCTGCTTAATGGAGTTAATCTGTTTTTTCGACCAGGAGAAGGAATAGAATTTGACTACGATAAAGGGGCGAATGAATGGTAGAGCTGGAATGGATAAAATTTCTTTGAGCCATTCACTCTTACCCTGCCCCCTCTCAGCTTATTTTTCTATGTTCTTTCCTTTTTCTTGGAATCACCTACCAAAACACAGCCTATTTTCCTCATGCTAATATTGGTTACTCGGGATCTCCCCATTTTAGTAAAATCTCTAAGCTATGCTTTCCTTCTCTTATTCTCAAAATATAATCTGTTCTGGGTGTCCTTCATTAAGTTTTTGTTCTAGAGACAAGTGACAAATGAGCAAACTGAAAGTCATCAGTACTTTCATGTGTTAGGGTATATTTGTTATCCCATGTAATGGGTGACTTCTAAAGATTCATGAAGCTTAGAGTCTGAAGTGATCTGAGAGTACACCTGCCAGACTTTGGGCCCATGAAGTTCACAGTATTCTTACCAAGCCCACTGATTTTCAGCCAAATAGTCATAGAACCTTGGGTCCACGGACCTAGCTCTGAGGACTCTTTACTGCATCTTTTGGCCAACCTAATGACATTAGCTGTGGAAATTTCCTTCTATTCTAGGCTACTCTATGAACTTGCTCAATGGAATTCACACATTGGAAGCATTTTGCATCCCTGCAGCCTCTCCCTTTGTTTAAGGAGAGAACTCAGGGTAATGGTGTCTCATTTTTTTTCCCTAGGGCATTCCGGAATCTACTCATTTACCATATTCTCCTGTTTGTCCCCTCCCCAGATTCTTTTTGCCTTCTCCCTTTAGTTGTCCTTCTGCTTGTACTTACATTCCCACTGCTTTGTACAAAGCTTGGCACATTGTAAGGATAAAGGAGTGCTTGACTGGCTGACTGACTGACTGACTGACTGACTGACTGGAGGAAGGAAGAAATAAGGGGATGGAGGAGGTACATAGTGGTGACCTATTTCAATTACAATCCATAGTTTTGAATCCTGGGATAGCCAATGCCTTTGTCATTTTAGGTGCTGTAAAATGGTGTTAGCTGAAGCCTTTAATGTGTTTTTTCTGTCAACAATGTTGTTTTGTTAATTTAGTATTAATGGTTAGTTGTTTCCTCCCCATCGTCATGATGAAGAAAGTCTTCTTTCTTTTTGTTTATAAACCTTCCTTTAAGGTTGGGTAGAAGGAGAAATTGTCCTCAGGTCTGGATACACAAGATCCATCCTCCTTGTAATGATTTGGCTGCTGGGTAGCTCTTGATCGAAAGTTTAATCTACAGCTGGGGTGAAGTGTGGTTCATTGTATTTTCTGCTCAGCAATTTTTAAAGGATACCTCCAGGTACTGCTGATTGACAAATGAGATAGTGTGTGTTTGAAGGAGAAAGCTGTATCACAGGCTTCCATTAATGTCAGAACAGTGATCGACTATTTTAATTAAGGATATAAAGAGATCCTTGATAACAAGTTAAAACTGAGTGAAAGAAGGATTTGGAACATTTAAAAGTATATCCAAAGCTATCAGGATATTTTGGCCATTTTTTTTTCCAAGATGCATCTTGGTGTTCTGTGATTTTGGCAATGAAAAGGTTGCAGGGTTATGAATTAACTTCCTTCTCTGACAGTGCTGTATTACTGAGAGATTTGTGAGGCTCAAAGCAATATTTTACTCAGGGCTGGAAACTATTGTAAAGGACAGAATCCTCTACCCCCACCCCCGTCTTTACTTATGTGGTCAATAATACGGTGGAAAAGGTCACACACTTTGGTTTTGTTTATGAAAAGTAAGTCTTGTTCTCTGGGCAAAAGTTACCAAGTCCTCCAAAAGTTGAAGAATACAGTGATGAGCCTAGTTGCAAATAGTTATGATACAGATAAACTTTTGGGGCAGTTTCAATAAATAAGATTGTTTTCTGAATTCAGTTGCAGGAGGACAGGTCTTCTGAAATTCAAGACTCTCTTCAACTCCCACCTTTTAGCTCATACTTAACTGTGATCTTGGGCAGTCTCTTTTATTTCTCTGAGACATGATTTGTTCATGATTTCAAGTCTTACTTCTTATACATGTTTGATTCTGAACAAGTTATTCTATCTCTCCATGCCCTAAGATTATTCTCTGGGATGTACTAATTGAAATGAAATGAGTTTCATAGACTTCTGTACACTGATGAAGTAAAAGTCTGGTTTAAACAAAAACCAAATAAATAAACAAATGAATAATGATTAAAATTGTGTTAACAGTATATGAACTGAAAACTTTTTTTTTCTGAAGTTAGGCTAAATTTTGAATGATAATATTTAAGAACCAAAAATTATCTCATTCTTCTCCTCTTTTTGAATGTAATTCATATAGATTAATCTCAACATAAATTGCTCTTCTGTTTTTATTCTTTTGTATTTAATGAGCTAGTATACAGGTGCATAGAAGCAGTGCTTTTTGCCATTCAACAAAAGTATTCGGATGTAAGTTCATCCTCAGAGCACCTCTGGGAGAAAATGAGACAATAGAAATGATAGTCACTTTATCCTATTTGATTTTGATCTTCTTGTCTATTTTTCTATATTTTTAAAATTTTGCGAAATGTGGGTTAGCGATTATGAAGATGGGGATCTTTTAAAAAGCAGTATTCTGACATTTTCTGTAGAGTAATGTTATGTATGTTTTTGGACAGCTATCTGTGATAATGGTCTTTTTGTGGTACAGTTTTTTAGTTCTCTATGGTTATTTGAATCTTTTATTTGCAGAATAGAAATTTGTTGTCTATGAATGTGAATGTTGTCTAGTGAATGAGAAATAGCAAGCTTCTAATACATGATTCTGACCACTAGGTCATCTTTGCTAAGTATTCAGTAGATGCTAAATTTTTTGAACCTGCCATGATGTGTTGTACGGACTCTCCTATTTATCTGCTTTTTCCACACTGATCACTATGTCTGGTCATTTTAAATTCACCTCTGGTGCCAGTGCCTCATCTAGAATTGCCATCTTATGCTTCTCTCTTTCCACAAACAAATCTGCATGAATCAGGCATTTGTTTGATGTTTCTTTGTCAACATATTGTTGGCTGAGATTATGTGAATGGCATACTTTCAAGTCTTTTTGATTGCATTCTCAGATCTTGGCTATTCCATAGACTCTATCCAGAGGGAAGCCATTTTTTTTTCTTTCATTTGACAAATCCAGCAGCTTATCCTATTCATCAATCTTTACTATTGCTCATTTAAGTGGTCTCTTATTCTAAAGTATTTCTTTGAGTTTTGACCTATTTCTCACATATTCTTCTAATGTCTATCAGATAGTGCTTGGCAAATAGTAAGCATTTAATAAATGATTGTTGATGGATTACTTGATCCTCTTCCTTTTTTGATGTGGAAGTATTAATATTATTATAATTGACTTGAAGTATGGAACCCTATGTTTTGTTAATAGTATTCAGGTTTTTGCTATGATGCTTTCCTAGTCTATGATGGTCCATTTTGCAGTTCCCCAAAATGTGTGTTAAAGCTTGAATTGTATTTCTTTTAAATATATGATTCCCTTTCATCCAATTAAGTCTCTTAATGTATTCAGTGGAAGCTAGATGGTATTATGGATAAAATACTGGACCAGTAGTCAAGGAGACCTGAGTTCAAATATAGCTTCAGTCATCAATGGTATCTCCCATGGTAAGTTACATAACCTCTGTGTGTTATAGTTTCTTCATTTTAAAATGAGGATAACAGCACCCAGTTTTGTTTTTGGTTTTGTTTTAATACCCAGAATTGTTGTAAGAATCAAATGAGATCATAGTTTAAGCACTTAATACAGTGCCAGGCACACAGTAGATATTTAATAAATGTTTCTTTCCTTTGGTCCTATTCATCTATACCCTTCACTTTGAAATCTTTATGCTTCAGGTCTTGTCTAGAGGGAGACCAAGGTATTAAACAGTATTAATGATCCATTGATGCATTTGTGGCCTTCATATTCAAGCATGAAGTCTTCTGATATTTATCTTTTCTTTGTACACTAAGAATTTTATACTTAAGAAATTCAAATTATTTTCATGTTATTTGATAAAAGGTGCTATGCACTGAAGGAGCTTGTTTAATGATGTTTTTCAGTGGAGCCATATAAATTGGTATCATCCATAGGCATTAATTAATCAGTTAATCATTAATGGGCATCACCTTGCGATGTAATTGCTCCTCTTCAAAATGAAAGACAACAGCCACAATAAGAAATTTTGGTTGAGCCTCTTTTAATTTGGAAGCCATACTCATTTCTGTTGAGTAGTAACAATGTTAAAAACTAGGCAGGGGCCTAATGGCATAAGCTCTCTTCAAAAAATGCTACATTTTATACCACATACTCTGGACATTATTATCCTGTTTTAAAGGGAGAATTATTTTCTATGTGGAAATCAAATACTCTAGCATTCTTTCTGTGTATGGTTCTAATTTGTTTATTTGTAGTCATATGAATAAACCATGTGTGGGGAATTGAGTCAAAGGCTTTGGATAAGCAGCAAAGGCAGCATAAAGGTTACGGTGCTTTTAGGCAGTTTATTTAAGAATTACCAAATGGGTAATAAATTGTTTTGGTACTGCTGGAACTTGATGACCCACTCTTTATTTCCCCTCAGCCTGTATATTTTTCCTTAGGGGGATACAAATTGCAAATCCTTTGTATAAAGTGTATGAATATGTATTTTTCCCTTAATTTCTTTTTCAATGAATGAATTAAAAACTCAGTGGGGTGATTACATCTGGAAGAGGCCTTCATGTTCTCACTTTTGGGCCATTGATATTTGACTCTTTTGTTTAACCAGAGTGGGATCAGATTTGTTCTGAGAGTAACCTGGTCAAGCCTGTATTTCAACACACTATCATGGAACATCTGAACTGATGAATGTAGGTCTTATCTGTCTTTGCCAGTTCTCATTTTGCATGCAATACAAAGTTTCTGCCTCCTCTGTTCACCCAAACTGTGTTTCTTGTTTGAGCTGTAAACTTCCTGGGAACATATAGCTGATCACATTTGTTCTGAATCCTCCTTTGAGAATTCTGTCCTGCCAGTAAATTTGTGATCCTTGTTGTATTGTTGACTCTGTTTCGTGCCATTTTCTTTCAGCTGCTGATTTAGGGGATCCAGAATTTCCGATGTCTTTTTTTTTTGGAAATGACTTTCTGTTATATTTTTGATGACTTTTATTTGGGCAACATGGTGTTCAAGGTTTCTACTGCATATATAAACTGGATATTGATGTAATCTTTCATATAGGTGGTACATTCAATAGAATATTGCATCTGGAGCCAGGAAGACTTGAGTCAAATCCATTCTCAGACACTTAACTACCTGTGTGAACTTTCTAAATCACTTCACCTCATCCTGCCTCAGTTCCTTCAACTATAAATTAGAATAATTAGAATAATAACAGGACCTACGTCCCATGGTTGTTTTGAAGATAAAATGAGAAAATATTTATAAAGTGCTTAGTATAGTGCCTGCCACATAGTAGGGCACAGTCTAAATGCTTATTGACTTTGTTCTGCCCTCCAAGGCCCTTCCTCCCTGCCTTTCTCCACATCTTTAATAACTATCTCGAGTTACTTTAGCCATAGTGATATTTGAGCTTTGCCTTAGTGACATTTCTTGATAGTCCTATCTTTCTTTCTATGGTTTTTTATAAATCTTGAGTTTGTTACACTTCTATTAAATTCTGTAGGGAAATGTGTTAATGAGAAATATGAATTACTTGATTTTGGTAATGTAGAATTGGTATCCTGTTTACACTTGTATTATCAAAATCAAAAATGGGATTTTAAAGATTTTAGTCTAAATGTGCTCATTTCTTTTAAAAACCACGTGAGATACTGATTCTGTTTCATCATTACATATAATTACATATAATTTCTAGCTTGTGTCAAGTGAAGGTTTTCAGTGACCTCAGGATCTTCAACTTTCCCTCTTCAGATTTAGTAGCTCCTCATTTTCATTTCATATTTTATTTAATATGAGCTTTGGGGTAAAGTTGTATCTAAATATTTTTACTCCACTAGGCAATAATAGGTTGATATGTGACTTAGGACTTTCAGAATGCAGTAGGAAGCCCTTTCTTGCTTGTACATGGTGAGATTTCTTTCTATTTTTGGTACAGTACAGCATGGATACATAATGGCATATAATTTGTTGTCTTTCTTTGTATCCCCAGACCTTAGAACACTGCCTGGCAAAAATTGCATACTTAATAAATGCTTGTTGACTGATTGTCTGCCTAGAGATGTTTCAAGAAGTGGTAAAAGACTGTATTCTTCTAAAGAGGTGATAATGTCAAGGAGTTAACATCCTGATAGTAATTAACTATAAGCAGTTTGATGGGCAACTACCGATTATTTTGCTTTCAATATGAATGGAGACCTGGAAGAACTTTCAAGTGACTTGTAAGGACTGCATGATATTTATATTTATGCCATTGCCAGGTAGATACCGTTTCTCTTCAAAGTGCAGCCTGTTCTCTTTTTAGAAAATAAATTAATGTAATTTGAGGACCATATCTCAACAATACAGTTTATTAGGAACAATGAAATGTTCCTGCAAAAGAGAAAAACAGACACATTATTGGAGTTTCAATATTTATTAAAAAAAAAAAAAACAGTGGATCTGGAGAGGTAGAGGAAAAAAAAATCCAATCTGTGTCAGGAAGTTGGGTAGACTGTCACCTTAGAGAAAGAAGGAAAGCCATTGAATATTCAGAGTTCAAATAACCAGGAATGAAAATATTGTGGGCTTCTTCTGAAGAAGAGGGATATGGATTCTATAAGGAAGCAAAAGCTTCATTTTCTTCAAGGAATAATAAAGTAGAGACACATATGCTGTCAAGAGAGAGATGATCCAATAAAGGGCAGAAGAAAAAGAAAAAAATTGCGATGACTGCCTGTGAAGGGATACTGAGGCTGGCCTTTTGTGGACCTGATAACAAAAATAGAAAAGGCTTGTGTCTTTAATGGGCACGTATCCAAGACATAATGATAGAGATTCTCCAAAGACTTGTCAATATGGATGACTCCTGCTCCTGGTGATTCACATTTACTTGCTCTTGCCAGACATGATCACTGTCAATGTCAAATATTGTGGAATCTTGGTCAAAGAAACTGAAGATTGTAGGATACAGTATTTTCAGCACTTATCCCTTCAAAGATAAGAGATGCCTTAGATAAAATCAGATTTGGGGAGTGAACAACTGTTAAAAGATGTTTACAAATGTTTACAAATGAGAAAGTGGGAGTTCAGGAACTCTGTTTAAAATATTTGAACGAAAGGCTAGGATAGAGTTTATCTGACTAAGCCTGGTAAGCATATCTTGCAAATTTAAACAAAAATGCTTTAAACCAGAAGGAAAGAGGGCAAAAATTGTATGTCAGCTAAGATAGATGCCTTTGCATGAGAATAGCATCAGTTAAAACAGCTAGGAATTAAAAAAAAATCTGAGAAAGGAGTCAGCAGGAAGAGCTGTGGTCTCAAATATTTAGACAGAAGCTCATGTATAGACACCAGTAAGATGGACAAATAGTTCCTATGCAAGTATGCAGATCTGCTCTCCCAGGCATCCTGGAGACTTGGTGATATGAGAACCATGATTGAAATATGATTGTGGATGGGGATACCTTTATATAGAGACAAAAGATCTGGGGATAGATGAAAGATCTGGGGATAGACAAAAGAGGAAGAGGCAGAATAGGAATTTATTTTTACAAAGTTATACTCACATGAGGAAATCTAGGAAACATGGTAGAAAACATTAGGATAAAGAACAATGGAAGGAGAAACAGAAATGATTTTGTTGTTGGTGCATCCTACAGGCCATCTGGACCCAAAGAGGAAATAAATGATGAGGAGTTCAGAAAACAGATCACAAGCATGGTGCAAAGGAATGATAGAGAAGTGATGGGGGATTTCAGTTATCCACACATCTGCTGGAAATGGCTCTTTGCCAAAAGCACAGTAGCTAATAATGTATTGCTTTGCCCTTAATGTTAATTACCTTCTTCAAAAGGTATGGGAACCAACAAAAGGAAATTCTATTTGGGACTTGGTTCTTTCTAACAGGAAGTAACTGGATCCTGGGGTCAAAATGATGATAACTTTGGAGGAAAATAATTAATTACTCTTTCTTAGAGTTGATATTAGAGGAGAAGCAAAGCAAAGATATTTAGATATGTATCATGGATTTGGGGTGAGCATAGTTTGAAAAGATTTATATTTGCAGTCTCAAAGATTAAAATTTAGCTGTCAGAATTTGCCCTTATGGTCTGGGAAATAGTTAAGAATGAAATTCCCAAAGATGGACAGTATGATTGACTAAGAACAGGCATTGTTTGATGTGGATAAATAAGAGATTTAACATAAGATTTTTTTTAAAAGAAAGATATATACACAAATGGAAGCAAGGACATATAACAGAGCACAAAAACAAAAGTATATCATAGTACTGTAAAAGAGCATTAACAGTGCTAAATCTCAGAATAAGTTGATTCTGGTGAAGAAAACTAGGGTGAACAAAATTATTTTAATAGCTATATGGGGGAAAAGAAGAGGCTCAAGGAAGTTACAGAAAAACTTCTCAGGATAGATGATAACAAGTATTGACTGACAGAAGGCAGAGATGCTTAGTCGTCATTTTGTCTATTTCTATGGTCTTTGCACAGAAGGAACAAAAAATGGTTGACTAACAAAACTGAGGCTATCATAAGAGAGAAGAGACTTGACCTTAATTAGTTCAGGACACATCTTTTTACAAAAAAAGATGTGACTGGTGTGATTCCTGAGCCAACGATTATTGATGGAGAACAGAAGAAGTAGAACAGTGCTGGAAAATATATATATATATATATATATATATATATATATATATATATATATATAGTCACAGATTTTCAAAAAGGTAAAAGAATGAAACATGAAAAACAATGACCAGTGAGCTGGACTTTGGAAAATTACCTGGAAAATTCTTGGAATGTATTATTATATACCTGAATGAGGTGGGTCATTAACACCTACAAAAGGAAGTGATGTTGACAAAAAGCTAGTATGGCTTCATCAAGAATGGATTGAGAGATTAACCTCATTTTCTTTTATGAAAGAGTTACTGAAATAGTAACCAAAGAAAATGCTATGAAGACCATTTTAAAATATTTTAGTAAAATGTTTGGTTCAATGCATTACATCAATCTTGTGAGTAAGTAGGAGAGAGATAAGTTTCTGGGCAACAGACAGGTAAGTTGAATTCAAAACAAGTCACGTGTCTGAATTCAGAATGTAGTCATAAATATTTCCAGATCAACACAGAAGGTCTGCATTGGAGTGTCCTAGGGATCTATGTTGCCGCCATGCTATTTCATATTCTTGTTAATGTTTTGGGTAAAGGTTTAGGTGATTTCAATCATGCAAATATCATGAAACTGAGAGAGAACCAATAAACTCAATTACAGAATTAAAGCCTCTACAGCTCTTGACAGGCTAGAATGTGAGGCCAGATGTAATAAAATTAAAATTTAAGAAGAATCAGTGTAAAGGCTTACACCTGCGTTTCAAAATCAAATTCACAAGCACAAGATAAAGGAAGCTATAGTTAGAAAGTAGTTTGTATGATGAGCAGCTTGGAGGTGCAGTGGGTGGTATACCAGGCCTGGACTCAGGAAGACTTGAATCTAAACCTGGCTTCAGACATTTCCTAACTATCAACCTGAGCAAGTCACTTCACTCTCTTTGCCTCAATTCCTCATCTGTAAGCTGAAGAAGGAAATGGAAAAACCACTTCTAGAATGTTTGTACTCAGTTCTAGGTACCATAATTTAGGGGTAGAGCATTGATGAGCAGAATAACTCACAGAAAATGGTAACCAGAATGAAGACCTTGAGTTCATTGTACATGAAGAACAGTTAAAAGGAAATGAGGCTGTTGAACACAGAGAAAAAAATCGGTCTATCAGATAGGTGTTTTCAAGTACTTGAAAGACTGTCATGAAGAAGAGGGATTTGATTTAATTCTAGAGGGCAGAATTAAAAGCACTTTTTGAAAGTTACAAAAAAAGAAAATTTAGGCTTTAAATAAGGAAAAAAAATTTCTACGAATGAAAGCTATCTAATGGCTATCTTCAGAGGTTCTGAGTTCGCTCTCCTTGGAACTCTTCTAAAAAAAGGCTAGATGCCCATCTGTTGGTATCATGGTACAAAGTCTCAGGTTAGGGGCCTCTTTCTCCATAAAGTCTTCATTACTTCCCTAAGCCACATACTCTTTCCCTTCCCTAAACTACTATGGTACTTCTTGGCATTCATCTTTCATATAATGGATTGTATCACAGTGTTTCAGTATTAGAAGGGATCTCCATGGCTGAGTTTTGAAAGATAGCAGTATTTCAATAGACAAAAATTGGAAAGCACATCATAGGCATGTGAGTACACAGATTCTAAGGGCAGAATCAGAAAACCAGAGAGCATCTTTTGCGAACTTTGGATGAGTAGTCCCTTATGACTAGAGCAAAGAGTGCTCTCCTGATTTCTGTGATTAATTTTTGCTTTTTAATAAGGATTTTTAGCTCTTGTCACTTAGTTAAGAACTCAGTTTATGAAAGAGACCATTCTATAGTACAGTGTGGTATTTAGAAACTCTAACTTTACTGGGAAATCCCAAGTGGAAATGGAATCATTATTACAGCTATTCATCTCACATTGTCACTGTGCAAAAAATTCTTTTCATGTTGGGAATAGAAATGACAGGGCATCCCCATAACTCCCTCAACTTACATCACAGGTGCAAAGTAGATGCAAGCTATAAGCAATAACACGGAAGACATCTTGCACATGATTTATATTTCCTATCAAGATGCATCCCTGTGAGGACTGATGACAGTAGGACTCTTGGAATGGGTATACGTGCTAGTTAAGTGCTCTGGTGATCATCTTTTTTGACCTGATGTTTTTGCCAAGAAGAAAATCACTGCTATCCAGACAACACTAACTAACCTGCCAAGGGAATTGTTGGATAAGTGTACTTATTTCTTAGTGTAGAAGCTTGGAAACCATACTGTTTGGGGTCCAGATGCCCCTCTAAACTATTATGCTCACACTAGCAATCACTTCTATCAATGGGAGTAAGTCAAAAAAATCATTTGCTTCTTTCCTGATCTTCTCCTCAATAGAATAGTTTTATGTGATGTCAATATGACTGATTTCCTAGGGTTCAGGCTTATTTCTTATTTTGTCCCTTGAAGTTCATTGAGTATTTCTAGGGGACCCTAGAAATGTTTTTAGCACAACCTTCTTCTTGTATATATGAGGTACCTGAGACCCAGAAAAGGATTCTTTTGAATTAATGTTAGAATCAGGACTAGAACCCATTCTGATTCCAATATCATTTTATTCTTTCCTCTATTCACTATACTACACTATTCCACTATAAGCTCTTGTTTTTCTATAAATTCCTGAAAGGAGAACTTTATTGTCTTTGCAACTGTTTGGATTTTTCCCCCTGAATCTGGCATAGTGGAGAAAAATCCTTTTGGAGACTACTGAGGTTATTCTTCTAACTACTTAGGATAACCTTTTTTTCTAAAATAACTCCTTCAATCAGTGGTTGTCAGGAAAGGTCCAATTGCATCAGTCTCTCATTTGCATTTTCAATAAAATTATTTGAGATGCCATTGATTTCCATGTGCATTTACATGGTTCTAATTTCTATTAGAAATTTCAGGAAAGTTTGAAAAATAATGATTGTCTCCAAACTCTTAATTCCTTCGACACACAGTGATTAAACCCTACAGTTAATGTTGAAATTGGTGTGGTTTCTGTTGTGGGTAGGTTGAGATCTCGTGGCTTCATTCGAAACTCTTGATTATGAACTTATGAAAGAGGCAACCCAGCAGGACTTTGCCTTGATTAATTGGCATTCTTTGGCGATCATAAGAATAATATTAGCTAGAAATGTTAGACTGTGATTGAAGAGTTTCTTTAAAGCATGGACACATTAATGAGGATAAGGCTTACCAAAGTTCTTGGCATGCTGAAATGCAGGTTCTTCAGGACTGTTCTTTTCCTTGTCTTCATTCAACTATTGTTCCTCATATTACATCTTCCATCTTCCTCACCTACAGATACTGACTTGATCACTAGTATTTATTGAAGACTTGATTTATATGGGTTCTGTGCCCATCCTGGGAGAGCTAATACATGTGACAATATGAGGAGAATAATTGCTATTGCTTCCTTCTTCCTCAAGGTGTGTCACCTTCCCCTTTGTATCTTACCATATATTCAAATGTAATCACACTAGCACAGTATTTTGCATATTGTAATCACTCAGTGAGTATTCAGTGAATAGGATTAGATTGTCACCTCTCCTACTCTTTTTACAAATGTATGACATAAAGTTGATGCTGCACCCATACTGGTAGTCATTTGTAGGAAGTGGAAGGATATAATATACCCAGAAAGGAAATGAATGGCTTTAATGTTACACGTGGGCAGTATGTGAATGGGTATAATATCATGGATGTGCAAGAAGTTGGTGGGTATGATAGTACGCTTGGGCAGTGTGGATGTACATGTGAATAGGAAGTAGGTTTGCAGAATAGTGGATATTTGAGGAGTATATAGAAAATCTGGGCATGGGAAGTAAATAGTTTGATGAAATTTTGTACTGTACCAAGAAGTGAGCAAAAGGAATATTCCTTTCCAAAGATTTCATTTTACTGGATAGAGGTTCAGGGAAGAAGATTATTACTATTGGGTGACATTAAGGGGGATGCTTCTTGGAAGAAGATGACAGTGACAATAGTCCAAGCGTAAGAAAAAAATGAGTAGTAGATCAAAGGAAGGCAAACACAGAGCACTTCAGAAGCAAAGGAAATTGATGAGTTTGTGATGTGAGAGTTTGCTTATGGAAGTACCCAGGTAGACCACAGAAAATCAGAATTGCAAGGAGCCTCATTGACTTTCATGTTGAACTCATATTTGAACATATACCTCCTATGCAACCTAATCTTCTAACGCTAGTTATTTGGGCATAGGCGGGTTTAGGCTACAAGGGCTGGCTACTTCCACTGTCCTTTATTTTCTCTTGAGGTGTATCCTGTGCTTTAATTCACCTCCCCCATTTCAGACTCTGGAGAAACACTTTATTTTTGGTTTCAGTCCAAGGGGTCCACTCTGGCAAGAAGTTGGGGGTAGAAGTATATTTTCTTGTATTTGAGAGAATTAGAACAGCCTATATAGCATGGGTGTAATATATCCTTCAAAAAATAGACACAAAGGACAATTATCCTCCAAATACAGAGTTATATAGCCTTAACAAACAAATGACATTTTGTAAAGGTTATGAGATAAACAAAATCCTTGGAACAAATATGCATAGTAAAGTAAAAACAAATTCTAAATGTCCAAAAAAGTATCTCTTATTTTGCATTTTGAGTTTATCATCACTCTGTCAGGAGGTAGATAACAAAATTCACCATTGATCTTTGGAAGGCACATTGATTATAATTATGTCTTTTTTTATAATGATAAATTTGAAATGATTTATATGTTTCATCAAATTTTCAGATAAAGAGAATTGCAAGGTAAATAATTGGATAAGGAAATGGCAAACCACTCAAGTATCTTTGCCAAGAAAACTCCAAGTAGGATAATGAAGAGACATAAAGGAAATGACTGAACAACAAAAAGGTAAGTGCTATTATAACCTCTGTTTTACAAAAGAGGAAACTTAAGACAAAGAAAGCTCTCAAAGCTCACAAATGGACCATCTTGTTCTCTCTCTCTCTCTCTCTCTCTCTCTCTCTCTCTCTCTCTCTCTCTCTCTCTCTCTCTCTCATATATTTACCTGTTATATGCATGGGTAATTTTACAATATTGACAATTGCCAAACCTTTTGTTCTAATTTTTCCCCTCCTCCCCCCCCAAGATGGCAGTTTGACCAATACATGTTAAATATGTTAAAGTATAAATTAAATACAATATATGTATACATGTCCAAACAGTTGTTTTGCTGTACAAAAAGAATCGGACTTTGAAATAATGTACAATTAGCCTGTGAAGGAAATCCAAAATGCAGGTGGACAAAATAAGAGAGATTGGGAATTCTATGTAGTGGTTCATAATCATCTCCTAGAGTTCTTTTGCTGAGTGTAGCTGGTTCAGTTCATTACAGCTCTATTGGAACTGATTTGGTTCATCTCATCATTGGAGAGGGCCATGTCCATCAGAATTGATCATTATATAGTCTTTTTGTTTTTGAAGTATATAATGATCTCCTGGTCCTGCTCATTTCCCTCAGCATCAGTTCATGTAAGTCTCTCCAGTCTTTCTGAAATCATCTTGCTGGTCATTTCTTACAGAACAATACTATTCCATAATAGTCATATACCACAATTTATTCAGCCATTCTCCAATTGATGGGCATGCTCAGTTTCCAGTTTCTGGCCACCACAAAGAGGGCTGCCACAAACATTCTTGCACATGTAGGTCCCTTTCCCTTCTTTAAGATCTCTTTGGGATACAAGCCCAGTAGCAACACTGCTGGGTCAAAGGGTATGCAGTTTGATAACTTTTTGAGCATAGTTCCAAATTATAACGTGCTCTCCTGGCAGTTACAATTACTAGTCTGCTCTAGGCCCAACAGAGTACCTTTGACCACTGACCTTTGCAGTGTGAACTCTACCCGGCTTACCTCCTCTGAGGCCTTCAAAGGTCTCTGGCCACAATCTCTTGAATCTATAGCTTAATAACCGGTAGCACACTCAAGAACAGCCACATGTAATCTTAAAAGCCTTTATTATACCTACTCACATAATGCCCTGACTGATGCCCTGACTTGTTGGTTCCCGAGTGGACACCTGGTCAGAAGACCCACATGTTCACTACCAAACTCCTTACCTCTTTTGGCTACCCATCTTGGCTTGGCCACCCAGGCTAGGGAGCCTGGGTGAAGAGCACCAGGTTAAAGAGAATTACTGCTGCCTGCAGTGGGCTTATAAAGGGCCTGTGAGGTCTCAAACACACAGCCAATCAGTGAGAGAGTCACCCATTACGAAGCTATCTCATCATAGCCAAGATCCCACCTACAAGGCAGTCCTAACATCCACAGAAATTACTTCTGGGCCTCAATCTCCCGATGCACTGTGTCCGCCCATTTAAAGGGGCCCTTACACCAAATTGCTCTCCAGAATGGCTGGATGTATTCCCAATTCCACTAACAATGTATCAGTGTCCCCGTTTTCCCACATCCTCTCCAACATTCTACATAATTAATGTATTTTAATGATTTTCCTTTACTTTCTGGTTGTTGTTACAGCATTTTCTATTAGTTCTCCTTGGTTCACTCTGCATCCATTCATGCAAGTCTTCCAAGATGTCTCTGAAATTGTCCCTTTTGTCATTCCTCACAATGCAGGGGAATGCTAAACAATAAAGATTCATGGAATGATTATATTTGCTCTTCTCAGGTACCCAGGAAGGAAAAAAGATAACTTTGCAAATATTTGAAGTATACTTTTCAAGTATAAATGGTACCAGGACCATCAGAGCAACTGGACTATATCAAATAATATTAGGGGATTGGAGGAGGTAACACAATTCTAAGGACTTTGAAGAATTTACAGTTTGACTGAAAGAGAGAGAAAATAGCTATATAGTACTACAATCAGTTTCACTGTAATGTCACATAGGTATGCCCTAAAATACCATACTATGCAATAAAAACCACAGGATTTATGAGGAAATAGCTTTAGGGAAATGATGCTCAAAAACTTCATCAATAACACATAAGAAAAAGGTAGGAACTTAATAGAAATGGTAGTATAATTTTATACATATTACATAGTTAAGGAATATATGTATTCTGTACTAAATAGTAATGATGTCAGGGCCTTCTAGCTGCTGCTTGACTTTTATGCTGGGCTGATTTAGTCTCTTAGTCGAGATGGGTAGGCCAAAATTCTGGTCCTGGCAGGGTGTATGGCACCAGAGGTCCTGGTAGAAGGTAAATAATATGTATATGGCAGCCTTGCTCTGCCCACAGCTCCTACTGCACCGGAATGCAGTCAATACAGATGGCATTTTATTTTTAAAAATACCTGAAATATGTTTGAAGAAGTGGCCCTTCGAAAGGATACAGTTTGAGTTATTGTGAAGTGACAGTTTTCTTCATTCTCCTTTCTCTAGGAAGAAATTGTGCATAAGCAAACTGAAATTTGCTTTATGTTCTAAATGTTAACTAATTTAGCAATTATATTGGAACCAATTCATGTTTTCAAAATGAGAGGTATAGTAGAACTGACTGCACTACTGACCAAAGATATTTGAAAGAATGTCAGTAACTATCAGTCTATGTGCCTTCTTTTTCAACTCGTTAACTTTTTTATGAGACCATCAATGGTATAACTGATGAAAATATTAGGTAGTTTTCATTAATGCTATTTTGTATCACACCACATCTTCACAGTTGCAGAACTGACTGGAAGTTACAGAGAATATGAAATCTCATTGCACTTTTTTATTATTAAAAAAAATGACTGGGTAGAACAAAATGTAGACTTAAAGACTTTCTTCCAATAACCCATCTCACATATACATACTGAGGTGAGAAAGGATATTTTCTGTTTTTGTACCCATTACCTTTTACATGTTTAAACCCCAAATGGAATAAACAGAGTCAAACATGATTGAAAAATGACTGAACAGATCCAGCAGCGTTACTACTGGGCTTATATCCCAAAGAGATTTTAAAGAAGGGAAATGGACCTGTATGTGCAAGAATGTTTGTGGCAGCCCTCTCTGTAGTGGCCAGAAACTGGAAACTGAGTGAATGCCCATCAATTGGAGAATGGCTGAATAAATTGTGGTATATGAATGTTATGGAATATTATTGTTCTGTAAGAAATGACCAGCAAGATGATTTCAGAGAGTCCTGGAGAGACTGACATGAACTGATGCTGAGTAAAATGAGCAGGACCAGGAGATCATTATACACTTCAACAACAATACTATATGATGATCAATTCTGATGGACGTGGCCCTCTCCAACGATGAGATGAACCAAATCAGTTCCAATAGAGCAGTAATGAACTGAATCAGCTACACCCAGCGAAAGAACTCTGGGAGATGACTGTGAACCACTACATAGAATTCCTAATCCCTCTATTTTTGTCCACTTGCATTTTGGATTTCCTTCCCAGACTAATTGGCTATTCCAAAGTCTGATTCTTTTTGTACAGCAAAATAACTATTTGGACATGTATACATATATTGTATTTAACTTCTACTTTAACATATTTAACATGTGTTGGTCAACCTGCCGTCTGGGGGAAGGGGTTTGGGGAAGGAGGGGAAAAGTTGGAACAAAAGGTTTTGCAATTGTCAATGCTGAAAAATTAACTATGCATATATCTTTTTTTAATTAATTTTATAATTATAACATTTTTTTCGACAGTACATATGCATAGGTAATTTTTTTTACAACATTATCCCTTGTACTCCCTTCTGTTCCGAGTTTTTCCCCTCTTTCCCTCCATCCCCTCTCCTAGATGGCACCGATTCCCATACATATTAAATATCTTATAGTATATCCTAGATACAATATATATGTGCAGAACCGAATTTTGTTGTTGTTGTTGCAAAGGAAGAATTGTATTCGGAAGGTAAAAATAATCTGGGAAGAAAAACAAAAAAAATGCTCACAGTTTACATTCATTTCCCAGTGTTCCTTTTCTGGGTGTAGCTGATTCTGTCCATCATTGATCAACTGGAAGTGAGTTGGATCTTCTTTATGTTGAAGATTTCCACTTCCATCAGAATACATCCTCATAAAGATCATTGTTGAAGTGAATAATGATCTTCTAGTTCTGCTAGTTTCACTCAGCATCAGTTGATGTAAGTCTCTCCAGGCCTCTCTGTATTCCTCCTGTTGGTCATTTTTACAGAACAATAATATTCCATAACATTCATATATCATAATTTATCCAACCATTCTCCAGTTGATGGGCATCCATTCAATTTTCAGTTTCTAGCCACTACGAAAAGAGCTGCCACAAACATTTTGGCACATACAGGTCCCTTTCCCTTTTTTAGTATTTCCTTGGGATACAAGCCCAGTAGTGACACTGCTGGGTCAAAGGGTATGCACAGTTTGATAACTTTTTGGGCATAATTCCAGATTACTCTCCAGAATGGTTGGATTCTTTCACGACTCCACCAACAAACTATGCCTATATCTTGTAAATAAAAAGCTATAACAATAAAAAAGAAAGAAAAAAAAAGAAAAATGACTGAACAATGTTTATCTAATAATGTAGAATTAGAAGAAACCTCAGCAGCCCTCTAATACAACCCCCTCATTTTACAGATGATGAATGATAAGGCCTAGTGTTGTCAAGTTAGAACACAATGAGTTGAACCTGTCTAAATAATAGCTCATAGCATTTATATTGTGAGTTTCCTCTAAAGTTCTAAAAAATTAAAGGAAAGGCAACTGACATCCTCCTTCATTACCTACTTGTGGTGTAATTCTGCCTTCTTGAAGTCTCTACTACCACATTGTTGGTCCTGGAAGGTCCTGCCAAGCTGGAAAGGCTCATATGAAGACCCTCCAATAGCCTGTCTGTCTACTGCCTCAAGACCAGTTCAGCCAACTGCATGGAGGCTGAACATGCATGGAGTGGATTATAAGATGACATTCTTTTTGTAGAGACAGTGGTGCTTAAAGATGAAATCTTGTCTTCTGGAGGGTGTGTCAGGGATGGGCATAGATATGTATCTTTAAATAAAGCCACTCATAAACATGAAGATTTCTTTGCATAGGAAGTACTTTATAGTCAGAAGATGATGTAATCATGTTTGAGAAACAGCAAAATAACAGTACATTCTGAGGTTATGTGGCATCCATGAGATAATGGCAATCAGTCTGGGTAATGTGGATAAGTAGAATTAATGTGACTTTTGGAAAGGGCCCTAAATAAAGTGTTTCATTTTTTCCAGTATCTCCTAAAATGATCCTGAAGTGTTGGGTGAATATGAATGGGGTAAAGCAAGGAGCACAGAAGCCCTGGGGGAATTTTCTAAGACAAATGAAAGTGTGCTGCCTGGCACACATCCAAGGGTTATTTGTGCCAGTTAGCAATAAATGTTCTAAAAAGAAAAAAAATGACAGATTGGAGTTAAGGTAAATAAAAGTTACAAAATCAAAGATGGAGGAAAAATGATTACAATAGAAATTAAGCTACATAATGAACTTTAAATACACAAAATTGAGGTCAGAGAGGGGACAGAAGGGACTCTTAAGAGCTGAAGTATAGTAATAGAAAGTTTAGATGAGTATCACAGACCAATACATTAATTCTTTGTGCAGAAATAAGTAATTCACAGAGGAGTAGAGCTGACAGATGCCAAAGAAAGATAAATTTCCTAGGGGGAGAAGAAATAGAGAAGGAAATGTGTATTGTACCTGAACCCACCACCAGGAAAAGAAAATATTCACTATTGTAGAAAATGTTTGTTCTGAGATTTGGGTTTATGACAGACTCGACTTATTTCATTAATGGTTCCAAATGGAAGAAATGTTGAAAGAGTATCAGCTCAACTAGCTTTATTAAGTGAAACATGAGTTGTGTTGCTAGATTTTGCAAAGATGATCAATTGGGAAGATTTTCTCACTTTAAACCAGATTTGCTGAGTTCTTGAATACCAATGTGTGCTAAGCACTGAGATAGGTTTTTGCTAGTTGACTAAAGTTTGAGGACATAAATTTCTCTTTCTTAAAACAGGAGCTCTTTGAAGCTAGGCAATGTTTTCTTAAACCTAACCCTTCTAGGGCTTTCCACACTGCTCTGCAAATAACTGTAAATTCATGTAGATGAATGCTTGGATTGGACTGAATCCTCAATTTAATGAGGAGAGCAAAGACTTTTGATTGGTTCGATGCCTCACTGTTTCAAAAGAGGAGTAGGATGAACACTTAAAATTTTTTTAAAAAAATGTTAATTCAAAAAGCATACAAAGCACAAATGTTTTCATATATATAATGAAGAATTGAAAACAAAAGGATTGCAAATGAAGCCATGAATCTATACAGCTATTGTATAATTTTTAAAAGTATGTGTTACATTTCACAGAGTTCTAGTCCTGCACCTTCTTACCTTCCTTCTCATCTCTTCAGTGAATTTTAATCTATTGGGGTTGTCAGAAGCAGCCAGATAGTACATTGGAAGGAGTCCCAGGCTTATTTGAGGAAGCTAGGTCATATATTGAATAGAACACTGGATCTCAATTTAGAAAGACCTGAATTCCAATTTTACCTCACATATTTGTTGGTGTTGTGATACGAGGCAAGTCACTTAATGTCTCTCAGCCTCAGTTTCCTAATCTGTAAAATTAGGTAATAATTACAGCACCTGTTTCACTAGGTAGCTTTGAGAGTACATATCAAAAATGCTTTGTAAATGAACGACACACCATATACATGCTAATAGTATAAATTCTTTAATATTTTTATACTTTTCTCACTGCATTTGCTTTGCTGTCATTTCTCTCACATAAAAAAAGGCTTCCCTAATAACCAATCATAGACAATAATCATAATAATAGCTAAGGGGCCTTGTGCTGTGGGACTTTCCAATTATTATCTCATTTGATCCTCCTAACAGACGACCATTTTACAGCTGTGGAGACTGACAGAGGTTATTTGACTTGCTCCAGGTCACACAGCTAATAATAAAGTGTCTGAGTCTGTATTTGAACTCTTCTGAGTTCCAGCCCAGTTCTCTGTTTGTCGTGCCACTTTGCTGCCCCAAATAAGTAAAGTCAAGTAGATTAAGTCTAAAGATTAACTGTGTCTGAAATGTCTATCTCATTTTGTACCTGTAGTCTTTGACTTCCTGTCAAGAGAAAGAAATGGAAAGCCAGAATCATCCTTGGCCTTACAAAGTCCTGATTGGTCATTGAACCAATCATAATACTTAAATGTTTCAAAGTTGTTTTCCTTATAATGTTAAAGTAGTCCCTTGAATTGTTTTTCTGCTTTTTCTCACTTTACAATAATCTCTTTTATCATCTCTTGTGGCATATTAATATTCTATTCTACTTATAACCATAATTTTCAGTAATTTTCCAAATGATGGGCATACACTTTGTTTCCATTTCTTTGCTATATGAATATTTTATGAGTTTTTTTCTTAGATCTCTTTGAAGAAAAGATCTAGTATTGATATCACTGGGTCAAAGGATGTGCATTGTTTATAGTGATTTTTTTTTCAACTGTAGTTCCAATTTACTTTCCTGTATGGTTGACTTAATTCAAAGTTCTACTAATAATGTATTAGAGTATCTATCTTCCCATGGACGTTCCAACAATTGTCATTTCATATTTTTAACATCATGGCTACTCTGATGGGTACATCGTGGAACCCCTCAGCATTGTTTTGATTCCTATTTTTTAATGATTTTGATAATTTGTTCATATGACTGCTGATAGCTTGCCTTTTTTTTCTTTTAAAAGCTAACTTTTCATATCCTTTGATCATTTACTGTATCTATTGGAGAATGACAGTGGCTCATATACTTTTAAATTTATATCAGTTTCCCATATGTCTTCAATGTCTGACTTTTATCAGAGAAATTTGCTAGAAGGATTTTTCCCTGGTCAGTTGGTTTCTTTCTAATCCAACTGCATTGATTTTGCTCATATAATATAGTTAAAATTGTTCATTTTATCTCCTGTGATTTGATTGTTTCCTCAAGAACTCTTCCCCTCTCCATAGTTAGAAATTGAATTCCTTCCTTCTTCCTCTCCTTTGTTTATGATGTGACTGCTCATATCTCAGTCATGTATGAATTTAGAAGCTATTTCATTTAGTATTTGGGATGAAATGTTAGTCTGAATCTCAATTCTGGACTCTGTCTTCAAGCTTTCCCAGCAGTTTTTGTCAAATACCAAATCTGTCCCTAGTAATAGGGATTCTTAGATTTATCATATACCTTGTTGCAATATGATTGCTCCTGGCTTTTATATATGTAATCTGCACCACTGATAAATTTTTCTTATCTTCCAAACAACACTGAATAATTTTGATTATTGCTTTTATAATACTGTTTAAGAAGTGAAGTTATTAATCCTCTTTCCTTCCTATTTAAAAAAAAACTATTTTATCGTTTTCACTGAGATTCTCAACCTTTTAATCCTTCAGTAGATTTTATTATTCTTTCTAGTATATTTTTAAGGAAACATCTGACAATATGAATGACATATACTGAATCTATAGATTAATTTATATAATAATGTTATTTTTATTTTGTTGGCTTGGCTCAGTGTTCAGCAGTGACTAATTGCCCATTTATTTAGATTGATTTTGTTTCTATAAAATCCTTTGAGATTACATTCTTATAATTGCTGCATGTTTCTTAGTAGGTGTAGTTTCCTTTTCTAGTTCTTTTTGCTGTAAGTTTTGCTAATATAGATAAGGCTGATATCTGCTGATTTATTTTACATACTTATACTTTGCTGAAGTTATTAATTTTTCACTTAATATTCACTGTAACTTAATGTCCTCTAAATAAACCATGCTGTCTGCAAAAACAATTATTTCTTTCTTCTTAGCCTATGCTTAATCTCTCAATTTATTTATCTTGTCTTATTGCTGGAACTGTATCATGTGTGGAACTATATCAAACACTGGTGATTATAATGGACATCTTTTCTTAACCCTTGTTCTTATCATGTAGGTTAGGGTTAGTAAGATTATCTTTGGTACATATAATGCTGGGTTCTTGGTTTTATGTAGATGCTCCTTATTATATTAAGGAGAGATTCATTGATTCTTCTGCTTTTTAGTATTTTTTTAAACAGAAATGGGGGCTGTATTTTGTCAGAGAGCTCTCCTACATCTAATGATGTCATAATGAAATTTTAATTTTTTCATTAATATTGATTATGATAGCAAGTCTGAGCTAACCCAGATTCAGAGGGCATAGAGGAAGGGAAGCTGCACAGACAGAGAAGGGGTATACTCATTCAGATTGTGGGCAGCAAAAGCTAAGACAAGCGGAAACATCCTGGGAAGCAGGCCACAAGAAAGACCAGATTATTGGTAATCAAGCTCAGGGCGCATTGGGATAATTAGTCCTAAGTATGGAAGACACTCAAATTACATTGTGGATGATTTTGCTTATTCTTTATACTCACAGAATGCCTAGGAGACAGTCTGACCCTAACAAGGTGTTCTCTTCACTACTGCAGAAGTTTTCATTTGTTGCCTGATAGTGAGAAGGCCTTCAACTTGAGCCAGGCTCAGCATGATGTATTAGATAGAGAGCCATTCTCAAGTCCATGAACACCTGGCATCACTGATACGTAGTATTTTTGTGAGCTGGGCAAGTCATTGACGTCCAAGTGCTCGAGGAAATTCTAAGATAATATGTTTCTGGAGAGTATGCTGACTTGCATCAAGAGAAAGGATTTCCTCATCTGGGTATTTCCCATATCAGCGAAATCACTATATTTCTCATTAATGTTATCAATTATATTTATAGTTTATTGAACCAACCTTGCATAACTCCAATCTGGTCATAGTGTATAATCTTTTTACCATGCTGATGTAACTCTTTGCTAATATTTTATTCAGTAATTTATGTCAATATTTATTAGGAATATTAATCTGTAACTTTATTTCTGTATTTTATCTTTATATAATTTAGATGAAAGGAATATATTTGTCCAATCTGAAAAGTTTTTTCCTTAATTTTCAAATAATTTCTGTAATAGCAATATTGTCTTTTGACTGATTAACAGAAGTCCCTTGTGGATTCATCTGGTCTTTTTTGTTTTATGCGTGATTTAGGGCTGTTAAAATAAATTTCTCTGAAAATGAGGTATTTACATTTTACTTTTTTTCTGTTAATATTTGAATTTTTTGGAAATATTTATCCATTTAAAAAAAGTTATCAGTCTTCTGGCATATACCTGAGCAATATTATTTCTTTTGAAAAAAATCTTATTTATTTTTAACATTCATTTAAATTTATTTTGAATTCCCAAGTTCTCTCCCTCTTTTTAGCCCTTTTCCCATCCACTGAAAAGGCAAAAAATGTAATGTCAATTATACATGTGAATTCATGTAAATAATTTATTTCCATATTAGCTAGATTATAGAAAAATGGCAAGAAAAATTAAGAAAGTTTAAAAAGTCTGCTTTGATCTGTACTTAGAGTTCATCAATTTTGTCTTTGGAGATGGATATTAGCATTTGTCATCATACATCTTTTGAAGTTGTCTTGGATCATTGTATCATTTCTTATATTTCAGATTCTACTGGCTTCAGGGTTCAGGTTCCAGTATTTACATTCAAGATTCTGCAACCTGACTATGGCATTCCTTGTTCGTTGTGCCCTCTGGCTTCAGGCCCATATTACAAACTTTGATTAACTCCCAATGCCTTTATAAACCAGTTTACCAGAATTTGTCCTGATTTTTCTTTTTTGCGCAGATGGTCCTCAAATAGCAGGCAGAAGCAATTTCTAGATTCAAAGGTTCAAAGACCTTCTAGCTTGGTACCACCTGCCAGCTTTGGGACTCTCTTGGCATAGCCTTTGAGCATCCTTGTTAGCTCCATTATATGATTACACAGCAGAGGAAGATGTCAGTATAAGTTTCATTTGTTCTCACTGCTTGGAGAACTGTTGAACTTGGTCAATATTCAGATTGAATATTGGCCTATCAGGGAGATGATTTGTTCTACTCTTTTCTAGAAAGTAATTTTCAGATTAGTTCAAGTTTAGAGTGGAAATTTTTATATAAAATATACAATTATCCATGTACTCTAGTTGGATTCTTTATGTCCTATTATTTAAGGGGATGATAGGAAACATATAAATGGATTCATTATTGTATAACAGTCCTGCAGAAGAAAAGGCATTTCTGGAACTTAGATAAAACAAATTGAAATATAGTAAAATGACTTTCTGTTGTTTTGCTCTCAATAGCTGAAATCCACAGTACCTCAGAAGAAAATCAATGAGAAGCTCATTGGGGGAAACAAAGGGCTTGTTTCTAACATATCATTCTTAGCTTTTTAAGGGAAAGATATGAGAAGAAAATACCTACAGGGTAGAGCTGTGGCCAGAAGACCTTTCAAATAAATAGCTGCTGCTGAAACACTTTGTGCATCCCTGTACTGTCTGTGTGGGTGGCCCTTGAAGTACAAGTCTAGAGAAAATCATCACGAAGGCCCCTTCCAAGGAAATATTTGTCAGCCTATTCCCATTTAACCTCTTTGTTGCCACTGACATGAGGAATAGAATATCCTTGCTTTTTGTTGGTATCATTGGCCTTACTTCCACCCCCCCACACACCTCTTCTATGCAGCCTCCTAGACTGGTCAAGTCTCTTGCCCATACTGCTAGCACTCTCTCTGGCTTTTCTTTTCTAGTAGTGGAAAATGTAATGGAGAAATACTTTGTAGAGAGCAATAAGTGATGACTGGATTTCTCTTCATACTGGGGATCAAGAGACACTGGTTAAGAGAAATGCTTTGGACTGTGTCTCTCACGATGCTTAGCTAGCTTGACCTAGCAACAGAGTTATTTCACCAAGAGAGGGTGCAGAGTACTACACAGGATATTAGAGTACCAAGGAAGAACTGTGTTTGGAGCAGCAGCAGAGAGGTATATGGCCTCAGTGCTCCCAAAATCCTTTGTTTCATGTGGACCTTGATGAGGTAGAACTGAGGCAAGACCCTGTAGCCATCCTAGAGCTTGGCCTCATCCTGGAAAACAAACAAACAAACAAAAAAAAAAAAAACAAAACAAAAAAAACAAAAAACATTCTGAGAGACAGAGAGCATTGTGCTTCAAGTGCCCACCCTCGGGACTGTAAGTTCTGAAACAGCCTTGTCCCTTTGTTGTTCTGAGGAGCCAGAGTGATTGAATGAGAATTAGATTCTTACTCCATGAGAGTTTTAGAGATTGCATTTTATGTGTGTGGTTGCAGAGAATGTTGGACTACTTTTTTCCTCTCCATTGCTATGTCTGTTTATGCCTTAATTAAATTCTTTTGTTGTGGGGTTTTTGAGTCTCTGATATGATCTGGCTGTCGAATAACTCATTGATTGGGCGGGGTCAGACCCTGAGCTGAATAATTATTGTTCCCAAATAGCCTTGTAGAATCTGGGTCTGAGAGGAATCTTTCTGTACCTGAATTTATGCCCCAGAATATAGAGCTGAATAAGATTATATTAATAGATAATGTGGGAAATTAGGGTAACTTCTGAAGTAGATGGGGTCAAGCTCAGGTAGGCAGATTCTAATTGTGATATCCTGTCCCTTGCATTGATCCATCTGTACTCATCCTTACTACATGATAAAGATAAGTGGGCCTCACAATAAACACTTGCAGGCTGAATTCCACACAATTCTTTGTCTGGCCTCAGGTAAAATGTATGATGTAGGTAAAGCTGTTTGAATTTCCAAGATCTAAAAAATAGCTTTGAGACGTACCAAAGAAGAAAAAAAGGTAGCATTTGTTGCTTTCTTCTCATCCTCTCTGCCCCTGTCTTCCCCCACCATATCTCCAACACAGTTATCCCTGAACTAAAAAGCTAAATCACAGTGAGGACTTAACAAATTAATTTGGTCTTCTTCCCAAAAGTATTTTCACTTGGCTTTCCTTTTTGGAATCTCTTTTAATGTTTAGCTGGGTGGAATTTCATTATTTTTGCTCAAAGACCAAGTACTCTGCCCGAAGTACTCTGAAGAAGTCAGTCTAGCATTCTGGATGGGTAAACATCAAAGGGATGAAACACTTTTCAGAATCAGACTGTTCTAGGGAGTTGGATTGTGTAATGTAACCTCGCCGAGGTAGGCTGTCGGCACGTGCCTGGTGGACAGACGTGGCCCAATGATTGTGGCCCGGCTCAGAATTTAATGGCACAAAACAATCAGGTAGGACATCATTTAGAAGACTACAACACACTTCTTTGAGCATAACTTGTTCTCTGCCATAGAGGTCCCTGTTTTCATACCAATTTTCTGATGATAATGGCGGTAAGTCATAGTACACCATGATCTCAGAAGAATAAAAATTTTACATGATTTTCTGGGACAATGGAAAGATACACAGTGAATTTAAATAGATAGCAGCATATTATCAGTAATATATCATTAAGAAAATGTATTGTTTTGATAGGAGAATCAGTGATGTTGTAAAAAGGGCTGATGGCATTTGAATGGTTGACCTGGACATTGATTCCTTAAATTGTAAAAATAACTAACTAGAGGAAGGTCTCTACTGCATCGAATAGCTCTGATAGAAGAGCTTTCTAGCTGGATATGGGGAAAAATTACCCAACATGAAGAGTATTGGGTGACCTTTGTATCTCATTTTATGGTTTCAAAGTGCTTAATACACAGAATCTTTTTTTGAATCTTCCAACAGGTCCATCATGTAAGTACATTAGGTATAATTTCACTTTTTCATAAAAGGAACCTTGATGCCCAGGGGGTGAAGTGACTTATCCATAGTTATAGAATCAGCATCAGAAGTAGAATTTGAACCCAGTTCTTCCTGATTCCTGGTCCAGTTATATCCAGTATTTTACCATATTATGGCTCCCCTCTTAGGATGATTATTGGAAAAGAGAGTATCCCCATCTCTGAGCTTAGAGATTCTTTGAAGTATTCAAATAAGTGGAGTTGGGTGGGAGAGAGTGACCTTGAGCCTCTTCCCAGGGCATCCCTACCCATATACTTGCAGGCAGCCTCCTATTCTGAATGGGGAAACCACGCCTGAACAAACTGATGGAGGTGAATGCTCACTTCTGGTTTTGGTAAATTCTTTGGAGAAGTCTAATGGGCTTAAGGAGAAGACAAGAAGAGGCTTCCAATGCCACCTGGTTGCCACCAGGATGTAGCTTCTGAGAGTGGGTGGAGTACTGGACTTGGAGTAGCTTATCTCAGATACTCAGAGCTGTATGACTTTGGCTGTCACTTTTCCTTTTAGCCTCAGTTTCCTCATAAATAATATTGAGGTGATCAGAGCACAGTTTTCTTAGAATTATTCTATGGCTCAATGAGATGATGCCAGTGAAGCTTTTTGCAAACTTTAAAGCGCTAGATAAATGTCATCTACATTATTATTATGATCTTGGTCAAATTTGTCATTTTCAATATTAAGTATCAACAATGGAAGTAACTGAATACTATTCCCAAGCTGCACAAATGAAAAATGAAATTGGTGAACTAATTGTAATTGAGCTTCTCCTTTCACTACCTTGTCTGGTATATGCAAACACTGATCTGTTTTCGCCTATAATTGGTGTGGTGGGTGCTTCTTTCTAGCCCTCTAATGATGTTGGGGAATAGCGCAGTGCTGACTGAAACCCCATGATCTAAATAATAGCTATGAAATGTACCAAGCCAGTAAGCAAGTTAGCAGCCTTGTGGTATAGAAGATGATGGAGAAAGGACATCTTAATGGTATTCTCTCCCGAAACCTCCTACTGTTTTCTGTATGTTTGATAGATCAACTATAAACTCATGCATGAGAAAGAATTTTAACTTAACTTTACCAATAACTTTTTTAGGCTTGTTTCTTCAAATGGCTTTTAATTCCCTGTCCCAGTGGTGGGGACAGCCAGGTCCATAGCTGACGCAAATCCTTGCTTTAGGCACTGGTATCGAGCCCCTCCTGGACCTTTGGGAGAATAGTTAATCAATTTCCCTGTACTAATGAGATTCACCTGTGATTGCAGCCATTCTCTCCTCTCTAGATGTACAAGGTAAAGGAGAAACTTTGCATGAGAATGGCCTACTTTATGAATAATTGGGACCTGAAAGCTATATATTATTGATCATGGTGCCAGATATTGCTCATTTACAACAAACTGATCACTAGAAAGAATGTAGGGTCACATTTTTGTGAGCAAAGGGTGACTATGCGATCTTTTTAATAAATGTTCTGGCCACGGTTTAATGAATTGCCTGGAATTGAGACCAAGTGGACAGGAAGCAAATTGCCCTTTGTTTATCTTTTCCAACTAAATTGGGGAGAGAGAAAGGGGGCTCAATATGTGTGTGCCATGTGACAGGACTGTTGTGGGAGGATGTGGCACAGTCTGGAGAAAGGCAGACCTTATCATTATATAATTTATAACAATGTTGTATTTTAAGGGTTGCAGTTCTTGACAGAATCCCTGGACAGTAGGTAATACAAATTCTCATTTTACATATTAGAAAAATGAAACTCCAAAAGTAAGTGATCAACTTGCCTGAAATCATACAAGTGGTAGGAATTCGGACTGGGACTCCTACTTTTGATTTTCAAACCTTCAGTCTTTATGTCACTGGAATCAGGAGAACTTGATCATAGTTTCATTTCTAATCGGAGCTAGAGGAACTGACTTAAGCAAATCAACTGGTCTTGGAGGCTTAGTTTCCCTCCTTATAAAATGCAGATTTTGATATCTTTCCTGTCAACCATGTATATAAAGAGTAACACATTTCTAAAATGTAAAAGAATATATACATATGAACAAGTGTTATTATTGACACCAAATTATTTCTTTTGGGTACATTAGGCATTCATTAGAGCCTTTTCAGTCTCCCTCAAATAGTGACTATGATAGTTTGTGTGTCTTAATTATTTTTAAAATGATGGATTCTATCTGCATTCCAAAACTGAATAATGATACTTGAAAAATCTGTTTTTTCCCCCTCTGTGGTAGTTAAACTATACTTCCGACTTCCTGAAGTCATTAAAAACAAACATACCTACCACTGGCTTTAAAGGATTCAAATTTATTTGGACTGCTTAAATTAATTCATTGGTAGGAGCCATAGTTTTATTAAATGATGCATTTGCTGAAGAATAATTTTCAATATTAGTTTAAATTGTTCTAAGGGAGGAAGAACTGTTATTCTGGTTTGGAACACTGGGATAGTGTCTTATCGAGAATGCTGAATTTGGAGTCAGGAAAACCTGGGTTCATATTCAGCTTTGCATACTGGCATGTCACTTAACCTTTCTCAGCCTCAATTTCCTTATGCAAGAAATGCAATTACTTAGTAATGACAAGTGGACCCCTAAAAAAGACTAAGGTGGCCAATTTCACAGAATCACTGTAATCCATGACCCAGTGAATCTCTAGTTCAAAGATGTCACTCCTGGAACAGGAAACCCTTCTATAACATCCTCAATAATTACTCACACAACTTTGGCTTGGAGATTGCAAATATTGAAATACTACCTTATGAAGCAGTGCGTTCTCCTCTTAGATAGCTTGAATTCTTAGGAAAGTGTCCCTCTCGTTCAATCTAAAACTGCCTTTCTACTCTTTCTACCCATGGGTTCTAATTGTGCCCCTTGGAGCCAAGTACCCTGCTTCCATATTTTACAAATGAGAAACCTGAAGCTCAGAGAGGAAAATTGATATGCATGAGCACAGAAGAGCCAAGCCTAGAATTTTAACCTAGGTCTTCCAGCTTCAAATCCCAAGTTTGTTTGTTTTTATCTAATACCTTTACCACTTTACAATTTTGATGATGATGATGATGATGCTCAGAGGCAGAGCTATTTAGGAGGGTGAATGGGGGGCTTTATTGCAAGATACTGGAATTTAGAATGAAATATTAGTGCTTGCAGTCCTTGAACACTATCTAAAAGACTGAGCTTAGTACATGGGATGTTTTAGAGCCAGCTGTAGAGAGATCCCGTTGTTAAATTTTCAGTGTAAACTCATACACAGAAGGGATCAGCCATTGTTACAAATCAGGGCTTGATTATGTGGTTTTTTGATTGTCTAGATTTTAAAAATGAAGGACAAATGTTAATGATGTAGATTTTATACTGAAAGGTGTTCTGACTATACATTTTTTTTTCTGTAGAGTCTGCTGTTAAACATCTTCCAGCACATCCCTGACTGACATAGTGTTAATTAGCAAGAATAGTTAGTAAAAATAGAAAATAGCCAAATTCCTGCTCTCTCTTCTCCCTCACATACTTTTTTTTTTTTTTTGCCTTTCTTGATGTTTTTAATGCAACTTTCTTCATTATTTACAATTTATCCTGTATATCTCTTGTATATACAGAGTTTGGCATGCTGTCTTTCCCATTAGACTGTGAGGTCCTTGAGAACAGGAACTGGTTGTTATTTCTTACCTCTTAGTATTCCCAGTACTTATTACAGTAGCTGGGCATAAAGGTACTTAATGTTCGTTGAACTCCCATTTTTTTTTTAATTTTTTTTTATTATATATATATATATATTTTATAATATTATCCCTTGTATTCATTTTTCCAAATTACCCCCCCTCCCTCTATTCCCTCCCCCCGACGACAGGCAATACCATACATTTTACATGTGTTACAATATAGTCTAAGTACAATACATGTGTGCGAATATCATTTTCTTGTTGCACAATAAACATTAGAATCCGAAGGTACATGCAACCTGGGCAGACAGATATTAGTGCTAACAATTTTCATTCCCCTCCCAGTGTTTCTTCTCTGGGTGTATCTACCTCTGTCCATCATTGATCAACTGGAAGTGAGTTGGATCTTCTTTATGTTGAAGATTTCCACTTCCATCAGAATACATCCTCATACAGTATTGTTGTTGAAGTATACAGTGATCTTCTGGTTCTGCTCATTTCACTCAGCATCAGCCGATCTAAGTCTCTCCAGGCCTCTCTGTATTCCTCCTGCTGGTCATTTCTTACCGAGCAATAATATTCCATAACTTTCATATACCACAATTTACCCAACCATTCTCCAACTGATGGACATCCATTCATCTTCCAGTTTCTAGCTACAACAAAAAGAGCTGCCACAAACATTTTGGCACATATATGTCTCTTTCCGCTCTTTAGTATTTCTTTGGGATATAATCCCAGTAGTAGCGCTGCTGGGTCAAAGGGTATGCACAGTTTGATAACTTTTTGGGCATAATTCCAGATTGCTCTCCAGAATGGCTGGATTCTTTCACAACTCCACCAGCAATGTATTAGTGTCCCAATTTCCCCACATCCCCTCCAACATTTGTCATTATTTGTTCCTGTCATCTTAGCCAATCTGACAGGTGTGTAGTGGTATCTCAGAGTGGTCTTAATTTGCATTTCTCTGATCAGTAGTGATTTGGAACACTCTTTCATGTGAGTGGATATAGTTTCAATTTCTTCCTCTGAGAATTGTCTGTTCATATCCTTTGACCATTTATCAATTGGAGAATGGTTCGGTTTCTTATATATTATGGTCAGTTCTCTATATATTTTGGAAATGAGACCTTTGTCAGAACCTTTGTTTTTAAAAATATTTTCCCAATTTGTTACTTCCCTTCTAATCTTGTTTGCATTAGTATTATTTGTACAGAAACTTTTTAGTTTGATGTAATCAAAATCTTCTATTTTGTGATCAATAATGATCTCTAGTTCTCCTCTGGTCATAAATTCCTTCCTCCTCCACAAGTCTGAGAGGTAGATTATCCTCTGTTCCTCTAATCTATTTATTATCTCCCTCTTTATGCCTAAATCATGGACCCATTTTGATCTTATCTTGGTATATGGTGTTAAGTGTGGATCCATATCTAATTTCTGCCATACTAATTTCCAGTTTTCCCAACAGTTTTTTCCGAATAATGAATTTTTATCCCTAATGTTGGAATCTTTGGGTTTGTCAAAGATTAGATTGCTATAGATGTACCCTTTTTTGTCCTTTGTATCTATCCCTCACATACTTATACATTCACATACACACAGAGACATACGATGAATGTGTTTTTAAAAGTTGATCTGCACTGTTTCATGTCTTTTTCCTTGGATTAAAAAAATGGCTGGTTATAGCTCAATGAAGAGATGAGGCTGAAAATAAAGGTTCAGGAGAGAAATGAAAGATAAAGTTCCTGCCTTTGAGGGTCTTATTAATTTGCATGTTTTCAATTCTCTGGAATGCTCCAAATAAGTAGATTGGGCTGTGGATTTGTATCAAACATTTATCTTCACTACAGGCGCTTAAAATTTTAATTTTCATGATATTCCCATGCCAATAAAAAATCAGATGCATCTTTCCCTAAGCCACAGAATGGCGAAAGACCATTTTCGAACCTGTACTGCCGCTCTAGGCATAATAAAAGATGAGCTCTTAAATTTGCCCAACAAAACACTTGGAAGAAGATAATTTACAAGATGGATAATTTCATAACGAAGACATCAGTTTAAGGGGCCTCGTCTTGTGGATTAATGTTTCGGGGAGCAGGTATCAAAATGGAATATACCATACATAAGTAATTCATGTAGAACACCAGTCATCTCCAGCTTTAGAGTGAGTACTTTCCCCTTAAATTACTACTGGAAAAGTCAATAATATAAGCTATTCACCTCCAGGAATATATTTACGGAAGCTGCCATTTACTATAATTAAAGTGATTTATTGGTATGCTAGCATACTTGGCAGAGGCATTTCTTGAAATTGAGGACAAACTAGAATCATAATTTACCAATGTATACAATGTATTTCCTATGTGTGGATTTTAAAGTGTACCTATTTTTGAAATAGCAGTCAAAAAAGTATTCTGTTTACATATTGAAAATGTATGTTCTTGTTTGAAATGACATGTGTTAGCAGGATCTCTTCTTTCAGGAGATGTATTTTAAAGCCAAGGCCGATTTTAAACAGTCTCAAAATAGATATAGGCCTCACATCCCAGCAATCACTACTGCAAGCAGTAGGAGAGCTACAAATGCCACATCAAATCACTGGCTATTTCCATGTTAGTTGGCTAGAACATGATATAATTGTTAATAGTAATCATAGCCCACATTTATAATATACTTCACAGTTTCAGGGTGCTAGATTTCCTTTATCTAATTTTATGCTTACAACAGCCCTGTGAGGTGAGTAGTTTTCATATTCCTTCTCTTTTCCAGCTAAGGGCACCATGATCCAGAGGAGCAAAGTCCAGAGTCACACAGCTTTTAAGTATCAAAGGGACAGCCCCCCAGGTTTTTTATTCCCAATTCAGTGCTCTTTCATTCTGCCAATGTCAATTAAATAGTGAAAAGAAACTTATTAAGTGCTTACTGGGGCAGCTTGGTGGTACAATGGAAAAGTAAAAATTCCCGGGGTCAGGAAGACCTGAGTTCAAATATGATCTCAATAGCTGTGTGATTCTGAGCACGTCATCTAACTCCATTTGCTTCAGTTTCCTCTTCTGTAAAATGAACTGGAGAAGGAAGTGGCAAACCACTCTAGTACCTTTGCTAAGAAAACCCTAAATGGTATCACAAAGAATTGGACATGACTGATAGCTATTGGCTACTATGTGGGAGGCACAATGCTAACTAAGCATGGTGAAGCCTGAGTTCAAATCTGGTCTAAGACACTTAATAGCTGTGTCACCTTGAAAAAAGTACTTAACCTGTTTGCCTCTCTCCTCCCCCCCAAAAAAAGTAATTTAACGGAGTAGTGTAGTAAAAAAAAAAAAATAGCTATTCACTCCTACCACCAAAAAAAGTCTAGAGTATACTCTCCTACAAAAAACATCAGTGGAAGAAATAGACACATCTAGATAAAGAGAAGGTAAGGTTTAGTAATTGATAAAAATTAAAACTAAGACAGTACTTGCCCTCAAGGAGCTTATTATAGGCAGAGGCATGATGAACAATTCCCCAAAAGTCCCTAAGCAGCATAGCTTGTGGGAAATGTGGAGAAAATCTGTGCTCACTCCCATTTGTAAATGGAGAACCTCGAGCAGATATCCCTGCCCATTCCTATCTCATAGCACCCCCCTTGTCAAATTGAGGAAGATAACTCACATTTATATACCAATTTAAACTTAGGCTTAATTCTTCTGAGTCTCCAATCAGCCCTATAACGTAGGTATTCTTCTTATTCCCATTTTGGGGACAAGAAAACTGGGGCTCAATAACATAAAATGTTTTGCAGAGAGTCACATAGCCAGTAAGAGTCTCTTGTAAGAGTCCTCAACAAGAGATTAGGGAGCAGAGAATAATGTAGTTGAACTGGTTTGCCAGGTATTCCAGATTTTGAGGAGAGGAACAAGTAGCCATTACAGGATGGAGTGCTGGGGTTGTATTGACTAGCAGAAGGATTGGAAGCCCTGGGAAGTTTCTGTTTCCCTCACCTGGGGAACTTGTCCCTCACCTTGGTCCTATCCCCTTTCATCTCAAAACTCATCCCTTTTTATGTTTTACTTATTATTTTTCTTTGAACTCCTATTCTGCCCTCTCTAAGCTGTGTCTTCCCAGGTACCCAATTGCATAATTCCCTAGAGTTAGAATGAACACTGAAATGCATGACCCTATCTTGTAGAAGCTGATCTTGTAACTAGTCCAACCCCAACTCCCAAGCAGAATTTATTATGAAACTCTTATCTTCCCAGCTCCCACACCTGTGGGTTTGTTTCATTATGCTGACAGATCATTCTCTTTCTTCTGCCTGAGCCCAGCTCCCACTCTAGAGTGAGGACCTCCATCCTCCCCCTCCTATACTCTAGCCTCATTCTTCTATCACCAGAGGCAAAGGGAGAGATTGAAATTTTTCATAAACTTCACCAGAATCTTGACCAATAATTAACTGGGTTTCCATGTCCCACTTTTTCCTCTTCCCATCAGAGAGATGTTCTTCTGTATTATCCTACAGCCTATAATATTGATCTATTAATGAGAGGATGGAGTTGTTTTTCTTTGAAATATTAATTCAATTTCCCTACCTAATTTCCTACTGATTTTTCCCATTACCCTTCAGCTTCTTTAACCCATTGATGTCTGCCTTTTGCCGTTATAACTGTCACTTAGGCAAGGTATGAGTTGTTGTTTTAAAAGAAAATCAAAGAAACCTCAAGAATATTCCCCCATCCACATTTGTGTCCTTATCTGGCCTTAGTCTTTCTTTTATCTTTCATTAGAATTTTTTGCAAGTTTTATTGTTCTTTTTATATCTGTTATGAGTATCATTAGTATCTTTTAGTATCCCTTTTCCTGCTATTCATTACCCAATAACTCTGACTCTTAGAATCCCTTTTATCTTTAAGACTCAATTATCTACTACACTACTCCGTTATCTTTAAGACTCAATTAATTCAACCACCTTCTCTGTAAAGTATTTGTTTCCAAGGCAATTGGAGTTAAGTGACTTGCATAGGGTTATACAGCCAGTACTTGTCAAGTGCCTGAGGGTAGATTTGAACTCAAGTCCTAGCCTTTGTACTGTTCTATCCACTGTACCATCAAGGTGCCTCTAAAATGTTTTCTCCCAGTACCCATCACCCAAAGAGTATGTAGCATCTATTTTTGTGTTTACTACAAACCCATGATGTACATAAATAAATATCTATCTACACATGCATATACTACAAACCCATGATGTATATAAATATCTATGTACACATGTATATAGACACAGGCATATATATATATATATATATGTATAAATGTGTTTTTCTCCTAATAACTTCTCAAAGGCAGATACTTTGCATAATGCCTTTCATATGGTAGGTACTTAATGATTATTGGGTGATAGATTTATTTGCTAGCTTGCATATTGAATATCCTGCTCTTGTATGGGTTCTTTTAAATAAATGGTTAAAATTTATTTCCTTTTAGTGAACATCCAATTATTTTCTTTGCTGTTCAGGGTCAGCAGTATAGAATCTTATTTTTGCTTCCTGGGTCAGTCTCTTTCAACTTTAGTTTTCTCATTTGTAACATAGGATAATAGTACCACTCACTTTATAGCATTGTTGTGAGGATAGCAATGAGATAACATGTATAAAGCATTTTGCAAACCATAAAACACTTAATAAAAGCCACCACTATCACTATCACCACCATCATCAATCCTCCTTCTCCTGTTCCTCCTTCCCCCTTTCTACTACTTAGAAGTACTGAGTAATCCTGTGCTATTCTGTTCACTTCAATAATCGTTGAAGCATTATTTCCCTTGGTTCTCCCCCCAAAGAAGTTTGCTTGCTGTTTATGAAACTTGACTACAATTTTCTTGGTGATTTAAACATGGAATTTCTTTGTGTTTATTCTGTCTACTTTCAATATTCAGGCCACTTTGCTGTGTAATTTCTTAGAATTTGTATGTGTATGTTATTATTTGATCAGTAAAGGTTACAATGTTTATTTCTTTGCATCCTCTCTTCAAGTCCATTGTTCTTAATTTGTAAAATTATTTTTTAATTTTTTTCCTTTATTAAAGCTTTTTATTTTTTTTACAACATATGTGTGGACAATTATTCAACATTAGCCCTTGCAAAATCTAGTGTTCCAATTTTCTCCCCCTTCCCCACCCTCCTTCTCTAGATGACAAGTAGTCCAGTATATGTTTAACATGGTAGAAATACATGTTAAATCCAATATGTGCATACATATTTATATAGTCAAATCAAGCCAGAAAAAAATGAGAAGCAAAATAAAATGCAAGCAAACAAACAAACCAAAAAAAAGAGTGAAAATGCTATGTTGTGATAATTCCCGCAATCCTCTCTCTGGGTGTTGATGGCTCTCTTCATCATTAAACAATTGGAACTGGTCAGAATCATCTCATTCTTGAAGAGAGCCACATTCATCAGAATTAATCATTATATAATTTTGTTGTTGCATTGTATAAGGATCTCCTAGTTCTGTTCATTTCACTCAGCATCAGTCTATGTAAGTTTCTTCAGGTCTCTCTGAAATCATCCTTTTCGTTGTTTCTTACAGAACAATATTATTCCATAGCATTCACATACCATAACTTATTCAGCCATTTTTCAACTGATGGACATCCACTCTGTTTCCACTTTCTTGTCACTACAAAAAGGGCTGCCACAAACATGTTTGTATATGTGGGGCCCTTTCTCTCCTTTAAGATCTCTTTGGGATGTAAGTTCCAGTCGGAACACTGCTGGGTTATGCACAGTTTGTTAGCCCTTTGGGCATAGTTCCAAATTGTCCTCCAGAATGTTTGCATCACTTAATGATCAGCTAATCAGATCAATAATGATTTAGAAGCACCTTCTCATATGATTTTCTTTTCTTTTTTTTATATGTTGCTGTGGTTTTTTTTAAATTTAATTTTTATTATATTTTATAATTATAACTTTTTTTTGACAGTACATATGTATGGGTAATTTCTTACAACATTATCCCTTGCACTTACTTCTGTTCAGATTTTTTCCCTTCCTCCCCCAACCCCCTCCCCCAGATGGCAGGCAGTCTTATACATGTTAAATATATTACAATATATTCTAGATACAATATATATGTGTAGAACCGAATTTCTTGTTGCACAGGAAGAATTGGATTCAGAAGGTAAAAATAACAGTTTACACTCATTTCCCAGTGTTCCCTTTCTGGATGTAGCTGATTCTGTCCATCATTAATTAATTGGAATTGGATTAGCTCTTCTCTATGTTGAAGATATCCACTTCCGTCAGAGTACATCCTCATACAGTATCATTGTTGAAGTGTATAATGATCTTCTGGTTCTGCTCGTTTCACTTAGCATGAGTTGATGTAAGTCTCTCCAAGCCTCTCTGTATTTCTCCTGTTGGTCATTTCTTACAGAAAAATAATATTCCATAACATTCATATACCATAATTTACCCAACGATTCTCCAATTGATGGACATCCATTCATCTTCCAGCTTCTAGCCACTATGAAAAGGGCTGCCACAAACATTTTGGCACATACAGGTCCCTTTCCCTTTTTTAGTATTTCCTTGGGATATAAGCCCAGGATGGCTGGGTCAAAGGGTATGCACATTTTGATAACTTTTTGGGCATAATTCCAGATTGCTCTCCAGAATGGTTGGATTCTTTCACAACTCCACCAATAAAGCATCAGTGTCCCAGTTTTCCCAGAGCCCCTCCAACATTCATCGTTATTTGTTCCTGTCATTTTAGCCAATCTGACAGGTGTGTAATGATATCTCAGAGTTGTCTTAATTTGCATTTCTCTGATCAATAGTGATTTGGAACACTCTTTCATCTGAGTGGAAATAGTTTTAATTTCATCATCTGAAAATTGTCTGTTCATCTCCTTTGACCATTTATCAATTGGAGAATGGCTTGATTTCTTATAAATTAAGGTCAATTCTCTGTATATTTTGGAGATGAGGCCTTTATCAGAACCTTTAACTGTAAAAATGTTTTCCCAATTTGTTACTTCCCTTCTAATCTTGGTTGCATTAGTTTTGTTTGTGCAGAAACGTTTTAATTTTGTATAATCAAAATTTTCTATTTTGTGATCAATAATGGTCTCTAGTTCACCCTTGGACACAAACTCCTTCCTCCTCCACAAGTCTGAGAGGTAGACTATCCCATGTTCCTCCAATTTATTTATGATTTCGTTCTTTATGCCTAAATCTTGAACCCATTTTGATCTAATCTTAGTATGTTGTGTTAAATGTGGGTCCATGCCTAGTTTCTGCCATACTAATTTCCAGTTTTCCCAGCAGTTTTTGTCAAATAATGAATTCTTATCCCAAAATTTGGGATCTTTGGGTTTGTCAAACACTAGATTGCTATTTTTATTCACTATTTTGCCCTGTGAACCTAACCTATGCCACTGATCAACTAGTCTATTTCTTAGGCAATACCAAATGGTTTTGGTGACTGTTGCTTTATAATACAGTTCTAGATCAGGTACAGCTTAGACCACCTTCACTTAATTTTTTTTCATTACTTCCCTTGAAACTCTCGACCTTTTGTTGTTCCATATGAATTCTGTTGTTATTTTTTCTAGGTTATTAAAATAGTTTCTTGGAAGTCTGATTGGTATAGCACTAAATAAATATATTAGTTTAGGGAGTATTGTCATCTTAATTATATTCGCTCGGCCTATCCAAGAGCACTGAATGTCTCTCCAATTATTTAAATCTGACTTTATTTTTGTGGCAAGTGTTTTGTAATTTTGCTCATATAATTCCTGACTTTCCTTTGGTAGATATATTCCAAAATATTTTATACTATTGACCGTTATTTTGAATGGAATTTCTCTTTGTATCTCTTGCTGTTGGATTGCGTTGGTAATGTATAAAAATGCTGAGGATTTATGTGGATTTATTTTGTATCCTACAACTTTGCTAAAATTCTGAATTATTTCTAGTAGCTTTTTTAGCAGAGTCTTTGGGGTTCTCTAAGTATACCATCATGTCATCTGCGAAAAGTGATAATTTGATTTCCTCATTTCCTACTCTAATTCCTTGAATCTCTTTCTCGGCTCTTATTGCCGAGGCTAGAGTTTCTAGTACTATATTGAAAAGTAATGGTGATAGTGGGCAACCTTGTTTCACTCCTGATCTTACAGGGAAGGGTTCTAGTTTATTGCCATTACATATGATGTTTACTGAAGGTTTTAAATATATGCTCCTTATTATTTTAAGGAATAGTCCATTTATTCCTATACTCTCAAGCGTTTTTAGTAGGAATGGATGTTGGATTTTATCAAATGCTTTTTCTGCAATGATTTTCTTTTCAATAATGATCTCCAGTTCTTTGATCATAAATTCCTTCTTCCTCTATAGATATGAAAGGCAAGCTATACTATGTTTTTCTAATTTGTTTATAATGTCATTGTTTATGTGTAGATCGTGAACTCATTTCAACTTTACCTTGGTATATGGTGTTAGGTGTGGGTCAATGCCTAGTTTGTGCCATACTAGTTTCCAATTTTCCGAGAAGTTTTTGTCAAATACTGAATTCTTATCCCAATAGCTGTGGTCTTTGAGTTTGTCAAACACTAGATTAGTATAATCATTGACTATTTTGTCCTGTGAACCTAACCTATTCCATTATCGACTACCCTATTTCTTAGCCAATACCAAATGGTTTTGATGATTGTTGCTTTATAATATAGTTTTAGATCTGGTATAGTTAGGCCACTTTCATTGGCATTTTGTTTTTCATTAATTCCCTTAAAACTCTTGACCTTTTGTTCTTCCAGATGAATTTTGTTGTTACTTTGTCTAGGCCAGTAAAATAGTTTATTGGGAGTTAATTTATAGAATTCCTAAATAAGCGTTCTTTTGATCTTTATAAAAACAAATTATTCTATCATTTTTCCTTCTGTACATTGTTGCAAGCCAATTTTTTATTTTCTTTTTCTGAAAATCTATAGTTATGTTATGGCTAAATTTTTTTTCTAAATTTAAATCTGTGAAGAGGAATTAGAACTTTTTTATTTAAAGTTATATTTTCTAGATAGAAAGAAAAACCAACAGACAGATGGATAAAGAAGTTGTTCTGTACCTATTCTGGACTAGGAATACAAATAAAATTTTTAAAAAATGTCCTTCATCTTAAAGAGGTTTTATCCAATAATGAAAGGCCAAACATGAAGCAAAGCTTTGTGGGGGAAAGCTTGCATGAAAGAGCAAGGCAGCAGACAGAGAGTTGAAACAGTCTGGAGAATGAGTTAGTCAGGGATTGAAGTGATGTCATCAAGATAGTGTCATCTTGGACAGGGACACCCCAGTCCTGAGAGTAGACTTCAGAATAGTCATCCTTTCTGAGTCATTGTTTTCTGAGTATTTCTTTGACAGTTTCCCTTAACTCTTTTCTTGTTCTTGTAAATTATTCCAAAGGTTTTGGGGTAGTTGTCATTTAAGAAGGAAGCCTACAATGGATTATGATTTCTTCTTCTTGAGAAGCAATGTACCATAATAATGTACCTTAAAGCCAAGAAGACCTGAGTTCCAGTTCTGCCACTGACAAATATTTGTTCTAGGATGAGGTAAGTTACTCATCCTCTCAGAACATTAAACATCTAAGACCCTAAATAATAGAGAAAATGCTGGTCTGTATTGATAGAGGGAGTTTCAGTTCTGGGATAGTTTCCTCTACTAGTGAAATTTGAAATGATTCTCTTTTTCTTATTTCCTCCTTGTCTTAGCTTCTTTTAATACTTATTCAGTTCTCCTCAGTAACCTTGTGTCTGTTTTAATCAATTACTCTGGTGATTTTTCAATATACTTACTGAAAATAGATTTACTATCAATCCTTTTCCTTTAGAAAGCCATTTCCCTCACCCTTGTTGCCTAATCTTTGTTTTCTCAGGGTTGGATGATAACTGCTTCTCTCAGCAGTTAAGGGAATCTAGTTGGGATGCTGATACAGGGAGACTCTGAATAGCCTTTATAATTTGCTGTATAATTTAGCCATCTCTATCTATCCCACTCTATTAGGCTCTATTGTCTTTTCTGTCTCTAGGCTACCCTATGGGAGCTAAACATGAAATGCTAATAAGGATATCACCCAACATACCACTGAGAGATGCTCCAAGGGTCTTTGGAGTTTATCTTATTTCTACTGGATGCTTCCTAATTTCCTCCTAATTAATTCCCCATCTCCTCCTTTCTCCATTTTCCTTCCCCCTCTGTCTTCTTCTATCCCCTACTCTTCACCAGTTTCTTCCAAGTTTCTTCCTTGCTTTGAGCCTCAGTGATGATCTTATTCACAACCCTCAAGTCTTCCTATTGGTGGACATGGCCTAACTATAAAAGTGAAATGCCTAAAATCGAAGTAACTTGGAAGAATTCAAGGCTACCCTAAGCCTGAAACATGACTTATAGGATTATACAGAAATCAGAAGTACATGGGAATACCTGAAGTGAAGGGATTGGGAATTGGTCTGTAAGTTTTTGTTTTTTTCCTTTCAATAAGAATAAATTTATGGCAATTAAAAAAGATTGATGAAATATGTGCCTTTGAGGATTTTTACTAGTATTACTTCATAGTATAAGTGGGGACCTGCCCTGAGAAAAATGAAATTCATAATCACACAGTTGTTTGTGCAATCAATTCATATAAAAAGACCCAAGTAGATAGTGCTCAGCCTTTGGAACATATATTGTGAACAGGTACTATCTATGTAGTCAGTATTATAGATTTGAAACTGAACAGAATGAGTAGAGCAGGCTGGATCCTGCAATCCTTATAATGATAGACTTCAGGTTTCTATGGGAAACATAAGCATGTGACTTTTACCACCATTCATCTACTGGGATTTCTCCATGGAGGTGAATCATAGCTATATCAATGTATTCTGAAGCAGAGGGAGTATAGGATGAGCAAAGAAGTTCCATTAAGATGGACAGTTCTGACTCTGATTTCATCAAAAGTAGCCCCTGACTATAACTGGTTGGGATTTCAGCTACTCTCTGAAAACCTTATAATCATTTCTTATTATGCCTTTTTATTTATAAGATATATGCATGGATAAATTTTCAGCATTGACAATTGCAAAACCTTTTATTCCAATTTTCCCCCTCCTTTCCCCCACCCCGTCCCCCCGATGGCAGGTAGACCAATACGTGTTAAATATGTTAAAGTATATGTTAAATACGATATATGTATACATACCCATACAGTTATTTTGCTGCACAAGAAAAATCGGACTTTGAAATAGTGTACAATTAACCTGTGAAGGAAATCAGAAATGCAGATGGACAAAAATAGAGGGATTGGGAATTCTATGTAGTGGTTCACACTAATTTCCCAGAGTTCTTTCCTTGGGGGTAGCTGGTTCAATTTATTACTGCTCTATTGGAACTGATTTGGTTCATCTCATTGTTGAAGAGGGCCACGTCCATTAGAAGTGATCATCATATAGTGTTGTTGTTGAAGTATATAATGATCTCCTGGTCCTGCTCATTTCACTCAGCATCAGTTCATGTAAGTTTCTCCAGGTCTTTCTGGTCATTTCTTACAGAACAATAATATTCCATGACATTCATATACCACAATTTATTTAGCTATTCTCCAACTGATGGGCATCTACTCATTTTCCAGTTTCTGGCCACTACAAAGAGGGCTATCACAAACATTCTTGCACATACAGGTCCCTTTCCCTTCTTTAAGATTTCTTTGGGATGCAAGCCCAATAGTAACACTGCTGGATCAAAGGGTATGCACAGTTTGACAACTTTTTGAGCATAGTTCCAAATTGTTCTCCAGAATGGCTGGATGTATTCACAATTCCACCAACAATGTATCAGTGTCCCAGTTTTCCCACATCCCCTCCAACATTCCGCATTATCTTTCCCTGTCATTCTAGCCAATTTTACAGGTGTGTAGTGGTATCTCAGAGTTGTCTTAATTTGCATTTCTCTGATTAATAATGATTTGGAGCATTTTTTCATATGGTTAGAAATAGTTTCCATTTCTTCATCTGAGAAGTGTCTGTTCATATCCTTTTACCGTTTATCCATTGGAGAATGGCTTGATTTCTTATAAATTAGAGTCAGTTCTCTATATATTTTGGAAATGAGGCCTTTATCCAAACCTTTCACTGTAAGAATGTTTTCCCAGTTTATTGCTTCATTGTTGTCTGCATTAATTTTGTTTGTATGAAAACTTTTCAATTTGATATAATCGAAACTTTCTATTTTGTCATCAATAGTGATCTCTAGTTCTTCTTTGGTTATAAATTCTTAAGTCCTTCACAGATCTGAGAGGTAAACTATCCTATGTTCTTGTAATTTATTTATATGAGATTATTTATAATCTCATTCTTTATGCCTAGGTCATGAATCCATTTTGACCTTATCTTGGTGTACAGTGTTAAGTGTGGGTCAGTGCCTAGTTTCTGCCATACTACTTTCCAATGATATCTTGAAGAATGCTATCCAGGCTCTTTTTTGGTCACAGCCATCAAGTATACCAACAAGTTTTCAAATTGTCTCTTTTGGATCTATTTTCTAAAATCATCTATTTTTCCAGTGAGGTATTTCACATTTTCTTCCATTTTTTTTTCATTTTTTTTAAGTTTCTTTGACCAATTCTTTATGTCTCATAGTCATTAGTTTCCATTTGTCCCATTCAAGTTTTTAGTGTGTGATTTTCTTCAGTTAGTTTTTTTTAATCTCTTTTTTTCTAATTGATTAATTCTACTTTTGAAGATGTTATTTTATTCAGTAGATTTTTTGGGCCACTTGTGTTTTTTAAGGATTTGCATTCCTTGTCCACATTGTTAATTCTTCAGTTGCATACCTCTCATTTCTTTTTTTCCCCCATTTTGTCTTCTACCTTTCTTATTTGTCTTTTGAAGTCTTTTACGAACACTTCCAAGAAGCCTCTTTGGGATTCAGACCAATTCATATCACTCTTTGCGATTTCCTCTGTGGACATTTTGTCCTCTTCTGAATTAGTACTTCAGTCTTCCCTGTCACTGTAGTAGCTTTCTGTGATCAAGGTTCTTTTTTGTTTCTTGCTCATTTTCTTTCCTTTTATTTTGGTATTTCCTTTCTTTTTTTACTTTTATCGTCAAGCTCTTCTCCTGGGGTGAAGGGGGCACTGTCTCAAGTTTCCTGTGACAGATTTTTGTCTTTGAGCATAGGGACCCCTTGTGTTTACAGGGAATAGCTTTGCCTGCTTTTTTCAGGAAACAGCCTGGTTTCCCAGAGTATGCCTTTTGAGCTAGCACTGGAGACTGTCCTACTGATCTGCTCCTGAACTGAGCCTGGACAGAGGGTTTCTCTTGCTGATTTGCTATGATTAAAGACCCTCTCACCACCTTTCCATGGTCTGTCTGACCTGGGCTGAACACCCTTTTCAACCCAAGGAGACTGACCTTTCTTGAAGTTTTTCCAGTCTGTCTTGAGTTGGAGAGTGATTTCATTCTGTCAGACTCTGTTCAGAGGCTTGGCTTCATGTAGTTTTCAAGGGAAACTGGGAGAGATTGATCAGCTTCCTGGCTTCAGTTTGCTATCTTTATTCCACTCCTGGATCATCATCATATGATGAAATCTACCTATTTGGGACTTTCTGCTTATTGCCCCTCATTCTGTCTTCTGGAGATAAGAAGAAAAAGCATCTTTTTCCCCATGTGGCAGATATTCAAATGCTTGAAAATAGTTGGCATGTTCCCCCTGAGTTTTCTCTTCCCCAGGCTAACCATTCCCTGTTCCTTCATTTAATGCTCAAAGGGCATTATTTTGAGCCTCACTGCCTTCTTGGACCTCTTTTTCTGGATACTCCTCAGCATATTAATGCCCTTCCTAAAACATGGTCCCCCAAGATAACAGCAACACTTCTGTACAGAATACTTCTGTTCTTGGACTCTGTGCCTCTCTTAATGTATCCTAAGATCAGGCTCACTTTTGGAGCTGATATATTACACTGAGGAATCACTGTGAGTCTTTCTCATCCATGGACTGAGAATATTCCTACTTGTATTATCTGCCTCATGGTTGTCAGGGGGAAAGTATTCCATAAAACTTAGATGAACTTAATACTGTACAAGTGTGATCTAGTATTTTTTGAAGATGTAAGGCACTAGCTACATATTTATTACTTACTCATGGACCACTAGAGAACAGGAACAATATATATAAGATCAGTCTCAAAAGTTTAGATGTAGCTCTACCATTGATATTTCCTTTCTCCGTGAGTTAAACTTTCTCCTTTTATAAAAGAAGAAATCAGATATTCCAAGTCTCTATTGCATGTCTGTCCATACATTTATGTGTGAACCACCAAATTTATCTGTTAATTTGTAATTTGCATGTCCATCATTGCCTTTCCTAGGAGACAAAAAATATAGTGTTAATTCTTCTGAATGACTAATGTGTGAACTGTACAGCCCTCTTATCACCCTTGCCCAACACAGCAGCTTTGGATCATGGGCATGCTGTAACATTCACCTGCATTAGGGGTTTCATTGTCATGCATATTCTCTCAACCTATCCACGCCTGCCCACTATGTACCTTTCCAGGCTTATAGTTGACTCCTCTTCATGTTCCCTATGATCCAGCTGCATTGGTCTAGTATTTAGTCTTTGTTCACCATGGCACTCCCATTCCGTGACTCTATGTCTTATCATGGCATTGCCTGTTCTTTAGAACTGGAATGTTTTCCCTTCTCATCTCCTGGCTTCCTCCAAAACTCAACTCACATGCCGCCTTCTGCAAGAGGCCTATTCCAGTGTTCCTAGCATTAGCATTTTCCATCTGATATTACTCTTGATATATGTATGTAGTATATTGTATGAACCTAATTATTTTTAGGTTATCTTCTCTCTTAGAGGCCATTGAGGGTATGGATTATGTTTCTGTAATGATTTGTGTCCTAAGCACTTAGCACAGAGCTTGGTGCATAGTAATTACCTAATAAATGCTTGATTGACTGACTGTGACTTTTTTTCATGTCCATTTTGTAAGTTCACTACAGGGGGCCAAACTAATGTGCCTTAGGCCTTCTTCACTTCCTTTTCACATCACAACGGTAGCATTGGAACATATGGATTTTCCACTGATTAGTGCCTGCTCTCACCATATGACCCATCCATTTATAAATGTGTTTTGATAAATTTCAAAGAATCCTATGGGTCTACGTTAATAAAATTAGTTTCAGACAATCAGCAGTTGGTACATAAGTACGAACCACTTTTGGCTGGTTAAAATCAGATAAGCTCAGTGTTCCTTTCTTGACAGAAGTCAAGCCCAATATTACATAGTTGTTTTTTTCCACCTTGAGACTCAGTAATTTGCTCCCCTCTGCTATTTGAGAAAACTTAAGAGATTCATGGAGGTGGCACCAGGATGAGACAGCAGCTTACTTGTAATGATGCCTTGTGCAAACAGGTGAGATTCACTGCGTCAACTTGCCTGCATGCTGGCCCATCTGGCAGGTTTCATTTGCATGCATTTAGAGTCTGCTCTGAAAGTATGGTTTACCGGCTTTGCTTCTGTGATGTTATTTTTGAAAAGCATATGGCCCTAAAATTATTTAAAAGAAATAAAACAAAACTACTTTCTCTGCCGTCCTGAACAGACTCTTAAAGGGAGCTCCTTATGTTGGAGAGACAACAGATTGTAACCACACTTGGGAAATTTGGAAGTGAAATTGTTTATATACACTTTCAAAGTTAGGCAGGGAGCCTTTGAAAATGTGGGCATTTATAGCTATAGCAGCTACAGCTTTTCCATGGTGAACTTACTGTCACTTTATTGTTTAGGTTGGCAAGCTTGGTATTCATGAGGTTGATTATTTCCTCTTCAGCGCTCTGTATGTAGTTAGATGATATTAGTACTAGGTGACTGGTAGTCCCTTAGTTTTGGCCTTGTGGCAGGAACAGCCAGCTTCTGGAAGCTATGTTCAACAAGGGGAGGTTGGAGAAGGGCTGAGCAGTCTAGGTCTGGGAAAGCTAAGTGTTATAAAGTCACAGAACTTAGAGATGGCAGTGGTGCCAGTCAAACCTATGGTTTTCAACTCTAGAGCCAGTACTTGCTCAATGCAATGCTTTCCCAACCTGTCATTCTTCTTTTTTACACTTATCATCTTCTTCCCATAGAGGGATATTTTAATTTAATGTAAGGACAAACTTTCCAAAACGTTAGTTTTTTTTTTTTAATGGAATGGTTTCCCTTTTAAGGTCTAAGTTCATAAAGGGTTATAGATCTTATTTTGTAGTTGTTATTCAGTCATAGCTGACTACATCATCCTATCTGGATTTTTTTTGGTAAAGATACTGGAGTAATTTATCATTTACTTTTCCAACATAATTGTACAGATCAGGAAACTGAAGCAAACAGAGTGAAGTGACTTGCCCAGGGTCATGAGGCTGGATTTGAATTCAGGGAGATGATTCTTCCTAGGACCAGCACTTTATCTATCCACTATACCACCCAATAGCCCATTATAGATCTAAGGTCGGAAAATATCTTAGAGGCTATCCAGTCAAATCCTCTCATTTTTTTTAACTGAGGAAGAGGAGTTCCAGAAAGTTGAATTGGCTGATTTCATATGGATAATAAGTGACAGAGTTGGCCTTCAAACTCGGATCCTATGTCCTACAATTGAAGACTTACCCCACTATACCACAGACCTTATCACTTGAACTATTCAAGAGGAGGTTGGTTGTCCCTTTTGGGTTGCTGTACCAATAGGGAAGGTAAATAAAAATGTTCTCTGAGAAGATCATGCCACCCCAGCATAGGAAGTCCACATGTGTTGCACACTGCACATATTTTCAGATTTTGTCAGTTTCTTCAGTAGTTATACTGGTTTTTCCCTTTTTTCTTTTTGTGCCTTTAAAAATGACTGTTTACTATCTAGCATAGCTGTCTGGGAAGGGGATGGAGAAAAAGAATGAGGAGACTGTGTGATATGAAAAATCCAAAAGACATTAATACAATTTTATTTACAAGGCAAACAAACAAAGGAATGATCTCTGAGAAATCTGACAGTGGGCTTAAGAGTAGTTTGAATTTATTCTGCCAGTCACTATTATCTTTGACTTATATTACAGTGCCTCAGTGGATTCTTTGTGAGAATTTCCACTTTTGTCAGGAGCTTAGTTCAGAGATCAGGAGCAGGAAGTTATCTGCACTTGGGAGGAGCTCTTCAGTATCACAGTCTGTGAGTCTTGATTGTCTGCTATGAAAAGGAATGAGCCCCACCCCAGGGAAGCCCCCGGATTTCCAAGGACCATGTTTACCTTTCTGTTCCCTCTGATCCATAGAAGAATGATCACTGAGGCCCCAGGATTCTTTGAAGCTGATTTAGGAATTACTGTAGGAATAATCTTATTAAAGGACACAAATAGAGAAGAGATGGAAAAAGTGACCCAACAGAAGGCCTTAGTGAACTGTACCCCAACAGCACAAGGTTATCAGAGACCAGGTAACTTTTAAAGGCAAATTCTCATTGGAATTCATCAAATATTTATTGTCATCACCATTGGGAAGAGATATTTAGTAGGCAGTCTCTGCCCTCATTGAATTTCTTCTGTCTATAATGCTAGTGGCTGGGTGGGGTGTCAGGGAATTTGATTGCAAAATAACCATAGTGTATCTTGGTACTCCCTGTTAGTAACATCAACCCACAAGCACTTACTATGTGCCAGACAGTGGAGATAAATATACAAGCAAAAAGAAAGATAGTCCCTTCCCTCAAGGGACTTATGTTCTAATAGGGAAAGGAGATCCAGAAAAGGTTTTTTTGGGGGGGGAAGGAGGAAGGGGTAGAGAAGGTGGTACCTGAGCAGTGACCTGGCAGTCCATAGAACAAAGGATGATTTTTCCAAATGAAGGTTCCAGAAAGAACTTACCTGGGTGGTGAGAGAGTGCTGAATTGGAAAAACAAGTATTTATTAATCACTTACTGTTTGCTATGCATTGTGTAAATGTTATAGACACAGAACAAGGTAAAATATGGGCTTAACCTCAAAGGACTTATGTTCTGATGATAGAGATGGTGTGCAAATAGCTATGCATACAGGATAAATACAGTTTCTACAAGAATTTATTTCCTTTGAGGAAAAGGCTAGGTTATCAAGTAGGGAAGAAAGGTGTCTTTTAGAAAGTAGAATTTGAGTTGAATTTTGAAGGAAGCCAGAGAAACCAAGAGGCAGAAGTGAGGAGGAAAAATATTCCAGATACTAGGAGCAGGCAGTGGCAAGGCATGGAGTGGAGACTCAGGAAAAGGCAGAAAGCAGGGGTACTGGATCATAGAGAGTGCTGAGGGAACTTGGAGAGGAGAAATCATTATTTGCTAACAAAATAAGAGGATTTGGTGGAGGAGGTGACATTTCTCTTGTATTTTAAAGAGCACATAGGAATTTAGGAAGCAAAAAAGAAAGAGGGAATTTTGGCAAAATCACATAGTCAAGAAAGCCCAAGATTTGTTTGGAGAAAAATAGCAGTAAGAACCAGTCTTTGTAATAGTGCTTTAAAACTGATCAAGTGCTTTGTATCACTTCGAATTTATTATTCCTTGTTTGAGTTTCACAGCAACACTAAATACTAAAGGTATTAGTATTCCCATTTTATAGATGGGAAAACTGAGGCTGAAGGAGTTCACATGAATTGCCTATGGTCACACAGCTGGTAAACTTCCATAAAGCTCTCCCCCAAGCTGCCTTTCTGAGTCCTCACGTTGGGTAGAGACAACTGTCAGGGGCCTTCAGAGCAAGCACCATGTAGGAATCTTGGGAAGAATTCTAGCAGCAAGGCTAGAGGGACAGTATTGGAAAAAGAGAAGCCTGTATAACTGAAGGCTCTAATAGAAAAGGTTATGCATATATGGGGAGGGGAAGGAAATACATTTTGGCTGTTTAATTACATTAAATATATCCTGGTTATTACAACTCTGATCTCTTTTATTTGTGTTACTGCTAATGACATACTAGATAACATTCATTTTGTCTCTATAAATTATATCAGGAAATAAAATCCTTTTTATTTTAAAGCTGCCCTAAGGGAGTCTAAGAGGAGGGGTGAAACCATTAAGTGCCCAGGGCCAGGAGCTGTTATTAGCAAGATTCCCCTCCTCTTTCTTTATGGGCGAAGCAAAATGGAAAATAATTCAGAACCATTCTAGGGTCATATGCCATCCCACTTTTATTCTTAGCTCTGACTTTGCCAGGTAATTATAAATGCCTCTGCTTTGCTGACCTGGATTCTGTGTGTTTGCCTCTAAAGGGCTTCCGTTGGCAGGAGGAAAGATGGAGGCTCTTGTTAAGGTCTAGAATGCTGGTCTCCAGAGTGAAAGGTTGTGATCTGACAGCAAGCAGTGTGTAATCAACCAATCAGAGGGTGAAAAGATGGGTTGGGGCCCACCTTCGGAGACTAGCTAGGCTCCAACACAACCATAATTATTCTTATTCCCCAGCATTATCCTGCTCCCCATTGGGCAGGCTCACAATCCCCTTCTTTCTGAATCTGGTATAGACTTGGAAGGAAAAGTATAATTAAATACTGGTATAGATATTCGTAACAGTAACTGCTCAGGTGTCATTCTGAAAATCCATTCCCTTCCTACCCTTGCTCTTAGAATAGCCATCTTTCCTCCAGTTCTCATGACTGTAGCAGGTACTCCCGAGAGGGTAGAGGATAAGCTTTATGTCCAAAGCATTAACTAGCAAGGAATATAGCCCTGCTTTTGGCACTCTTGGTATTTTAGGTGAGTCATTAAATGAATGAGTAAATGAATGAATGAATAACTGACTCATAAGTGTTAGACACTGTACTAAAGGATGCAAATCCAAGCAACCAAGCAAGGCTGTTTCTACCCACAAAGAGCTTATGTTGTAGCTCAAAAAGAGGAGAGAAAGAGTATTTTCATAATAGCATGCATTGGGAGGGTCCAGAAGTGGGGTGCTGACCTGGGGCAACATAATATGGGGCAAGGTAATGTGAAAGGATGACAGATCAGCCATCAGAACTAGGGTCTGAAGAGCCGATTACAAATTGCAATGGGAGGAAGAAGAGAAAGAGGAGACTGAGGAGACTGACACAGAAAGTGATTAAGGATGAATAGTCTTGGATAAGTTGTGACAGATCCTTAGAAAACTCACTTCCTCTCTTGCAGCCTCAGTTTCTCCAACTATAAAACAAGGGAATTGAATCAGGTCCTCTCTAAAATCACTTCTTGCTCTAACATTCTAGTTGGATATTTCACCATTTTGAATTGTTTTTTTTTCCTCACAGTCCCTGGGAAATGGTGATTTTTAAGAAGGAAGAAATAATATCATCTGTTTACTAAAAAGTTACCGTTAAAGTAAAAGTGATGTCTAAGAGTAGAGCAGAACATGAGGATCCAAAGATCAGGTTCTGATAATAGACTTAGAGACAGATTAGGAGCTTTATAGTATTATAGTTATTTCTCAGAAGCCATGGGAACCATTAAGCATAGTTCAAATGATACTCAACTACTATTATTAAAGTGGATTTAGCTATAATGTTTGACATTCCTTTCTAGGAGAAGGGTTAAGATGCAACAAAATATCCTGCCTCTGAAATTATCTGGGGAATAAATCGGCTCTAATATAATCAATATGTGTACAAAGTTAGCATAGGGTTATGATGCCAGTATACAGAGAAAAACACACCTACAGAAGTAGTAATGGAGACTCAGCTGAGCTGCCTGCTTAGAAAACACCCTGGCAAAAAGAAATACCTGAGATACCGATGTGCTGTTGGTACTTAGAACTTTGTTGTGGCATAGATGAAGTGAGGTACCTGAGAGTTAGGGCTCAGACCATTGGAAATGTCCCCTCCCCATCCCTCTTTCTTTCCATGAATACTGTTGATGTAAGTTTTGGGTAGGTATCTGATAGTGCCAGGAAGAAGACTGATTCGTAGTATGAACAGGCAGGGGCATGTAGAAAAGACTGATGTTTCTGTGCTGAGAGCTGATAAAGTAAGTATTCATGTGAGTCAAAACATGTGTGAAGAAAGGAACAGATCCTGGGGAAATTGTGGTGATGTGTGAGGTGGGGGAAGTGAGGAGGAAAATATGTTAAACCAGGGCTTTGTGGCCTGATACTTAGGAGATCTTGCCCCTAAACCTGTGGTGTTGCTTATACAGCTTATACCAAGTAGGAGTAAGTGATAACAAAAATTTTTAAAAGGAAATCTCCTCTGGATCCTGCCACATTTCAGTTTTCATTGTTAAGAAGTGTTTCCTGCCATTTGTTCTCCACAGTTCTGAAGATTAAATTGGAGAAATGAAACAAATTAGAAAACTGGAACCTACAAGATTATCAAGGAATAATCAAGAGTGGAGGTTAGCTACTTTCCCCCAATAGAATGTAAGCTCCTTGTAGGCAGGTACTGACTTTTGCTGAGATTTGAAAAGAATCTTTTGTTCTTTGCCCTAGCCCTCCTCTGTTACCTGCCCCCTTCTAGAATGGAAGTTCCTTGAGAGCAGGGACTGGCTGTATCATGAGGGCTTCAGATCCATGTCCTGTAATTTCTGTAACATCCAATTAATGGGGAATCAGGGGAGGGACTTGTGCTTCAGGACAGGAAATAAAATGCTGCCTTTGGAGTTCCAAAGGTGTGTCTACTCACCCAGGCACCCATTCTTGCAAGAATGTAAAATAAATATTTCCTGCATCCAAAAAAAAAAAAAAAAAGTGTTTCCTGATGTCAAGGCTAAATTTATCCCTTTGCGGTTTTCATCCTCTGTGCCTGATCCTGTTCTCTGAGGCCAAACAGAACAGATTTTCTATGGTAGAGCCCTTTGAATACTTGAGCTCCGCTATCATTTCGCCTCTTTCACACCTTTCCCTTCGGTCTTCTCTTCCCTAAACTGAATGCCACCAATTCCTTCCAATTTCTCTCTGATTTGAGTTGGGTCTTCCTAGATGTGCCATAGAAGGACAAGTTATTTGCATTGACCAATAGTTAGCACAATGCCTGGCACGTAGTAGGTATTTAATACATATTTATTGCATAAATGCTCTGTGGGAAATGAGTTGGCATAGTAGATAGCAGAGGACTTAGAATCAAGAAGAGTTATCTTCATGATTTATGGGCCAGAACTTGAAACAAGGTGCTAAATCACTGGAATTGATAGAGACAATGTTTATGTACTTAATACTTATTAGAGTTCATACCTTTAAGAGAGGATATATAAGGAGGAGCTCCCACAAGCACACTGAAGCCCACAAGCCCACTGTCTCGGAGGTGGAGTCAGATTCATTCCAACTTCCACCTTTGTGCTGGCTGGAGGCTTTGGATTCAGAGGGAGCTAGAGGCAGAAGCTGGAAGACACGAAGGACTAGCGGCAATAGCTCTTGGAACCAAGGAGAGAGAGAGGCCTCTAAGAAAGCTAACCGGACTATTTTGAAAGAAAAAATAAAGGATTTGGACTTTAACTCCTGGCTGTATTTGAGGTGATTATTACTCTGAACTGAAACTGGCCGCCTCCAGAAGCTCTAGAGGTGCCTTGTAATTCCCATTGTTAATGGTGCTTTGCTTAGAATGCCCCCATCTTTATAAAACTTTGGAGCTACAAATGCATGCATCTCAATAACTCCTTGGTCAGTGACAATCTTAGCGAGTTGCCTGAGACACTGAGAGGTTCAGTGAATTGTTCGGTTTCACACAACCAGTATGTATCAGAGGCCCAGGGATTTCTTACTTTAAGGCTCACCTCTTGTCTCCTACATTATAAGGGTTCTCTTTTAAAAATGAGTTCGCTTCATTATGTTCTGACCCTGAAACATCAAGGCATTCTTACTTATATTTAACCAGGCTTTTTTGGCTTTAATTGAGACATGTTTCCTTTGGGCAGCTTTTTAGTGGAAATAGTCATTTAATTTCTCTCATGTGTCTTGGGCCAAATGGGTGCCAGGCTTGAACCTTTTCTCAGCATCTTTTCTCTATTCCACACCTTTCACCCTTCATCATTCTCTCCTCCCCATTCTTAGTCTTTTCACCCACATTTTCCATGGCTCCCCTGAAACAAATACAGGTATCCCTTTTAATGGGAAGAAAATCATTGTAGATTTCAGAACCCAAACCAGTCCTTTTCATTGACTGCTTTCAGAAGTCATGCTCTAATCTCTACAGGACACCAGTGAATTATATTGGGAATACGGAATCATTCAGAAATCTATAAATTTTCTCTCTCCTTTTTTTCCATGAGAAGCTGGTTCTATGCTGCAAAAAATGGACAAATAATATGTGATGAACAAATTCTATTTTATGGAATCGACAAGTGAACCATTTTGTTTTAGTCATGTATATTATCGGAAAAACACAAAAGAAATTGCTATCTAGAGATTTAATAAAATGTTGGAGTTTTCCCTTTTTAAATAGAATTCAGTATATTATATAAAATCTGGAGTTACAAGCTTTCAATTTTGAACACAAAATTCACTCTTAAGTTGCTGACTGTTAGTGTTTACTTTTTCTCTAAATAAGAAAAACAAAGTTTTAGTATCATGGGTTTTGAGAAAGCAAAGAGAAAGCTGGAAGTGAATGCATGTTCAGAGAGGTCTTAGTGCTAAATTCTTATTGCCAGCAATATGTACGTTTATTTCTTTTAACTTTGGAATACTGCTGGGAAGGCCATTTTTCAACCTAGTTCAGCCCAACAAGTATTTATTTACCCTAATAAGCATCTCCTCGTTGTCAGGGTCATGGAGACATATAGCATGAGTATGTAGTTGACCCAGAATCAGAAATACTGGGATTCAAATCCAACCTTTGAAGTATAGCATCATATGTTCAAAGATTTATGGCTGGAAGAGACTTTCAAGCACAACTAGCCTAACTGTCTCATTTTACAATTGAGGAAACTGAGGCCTGCGTAATGGTTTGTAACTTTAGATAAGACACATGTGTCAGTCTGCACTAGTAGTTATGATTTCCTTGCTAGATGTTCTCTATCATAATGAGAGCAAGTTGGCTTATCTTTGGAAAATAAAAAAGTTCTTTTATTTATTTTTTAAGTAAAGCTTTTATTTTTCAAAACATATGCGTGGACAATGTCTTCAACATTTGCCCTTGTGTTCCAGTTTCCCCCTTATTCCAGTTCCCTCCTCTAGTTGGCAAGTTGTGCAATATATGTTAAACATGGTAGAAATATATGTTAAATCCAACATATACATACACAGTTATACAATTATCTTGTTGTACAAGAAAAATCAAATCAAAACAGAAAAGAAAATGATGAAGAAAATAAAATGTAAGCAAACAACAACAAAAAGAGTAAGAATGCTATGTTGTGAACCACACTCAATTCCCACAGTCCTCTCTGGGTGTAGATGGCTCTCTGTCTCACAAGACCATTGGAAGAGGTTTGAATCATCTCATTGTTGAAGAGGGCCACGTCCATCAGAATTGATCATCATATAATATTGTTGTTGCCGTGTACACTGATCTCCCAGTTCTGCTTATTTCACTTAGCATCAGTTGATGCAAGTCATTCCAGCCGTCTATGAAATCATCCTGCTTATTGTTTCTTATAGAAAAATAATATACCATAGCATTCAATTACTATAACTTATTCTACCATTCTCCAGCTGATGAGTTGATACTCAGTTTCCAGTTTCTTGCCACTACAAAAAGGGCTGCCACAAACATTTTTTTTTTGCACACGTGGGTCCCTTTCCTTCTTTTAAGATCTCTTTGGGATATAAGCCCAGTAGTAGCACTGCTGGGTCAAAGGGTATGCATAGTTTGATAGCCTTTTGAGCATAGTTCCAAATTGCCCTCCAGAATGGTTGGATCACTTCACAATATCTCCAACAATGTATTAGAGCCCCAGTTTTCCCACATCCCCTCCAACATTTGTCATTATCTTTTCCTGTCATCTTAGCCAATCTGAGAGGTATGTAGTGGTATCTCAGAGTTGTCTTAATTTGCATTTCTCTGATCAATAATGATTTAGAAGCAGCTTTTCATATGATAAGAAATGGTTTTAATTTCTTCATCTGAAAATTGTCTGTTCATATCCTTTGACCATTTACCAATTGAAAAGCTTGAATTCTTATAAGTTTGAGTCAATTCTCTAAATATTTTAGAAATGAAGCCTTTATTGAACCCTCAAATGTAAAAATGTTTCCCCAGTTTATTGCTTCCCTTCTAATCTTGTCTGCATTAGTTTTGTTTGTACAAAATCTTTTTAACTTAATATAATCAAAATTATCAATTTGGTGTTCAATAACGAGTTCCACTTCTTCAGTTAAAAATTCCCTTCCTTTTTCACATCTGTGAAACTATCCTATATTCTTCTAATTTGCTTATAATATCACTCTTTATGTGACTTGGCTCTTTTCAACAAGAAGGTGATTCATGTCAATTCCAATAGACTTGTAATGGAAAGATCCATTTGCATCCAGAGAAAGAACTATAAAGACTTAATGTAGAGCAAAACATAGTATTTTCACCTTTTTTGTTATTGCTGTTGTTTGTTTGCTTGTTTTTTTTTTTGTTTGTTTGTTTCTTTTTTTTTTCCTTTTTGGTATGATTTTTCTTGTGCAGAATGATCAATACAGAAATATATTTAGAAAAATTGCAAATGTAATATCTATATTAGATTTGTGCAGCATGATAATTGTATAAGTATACATATGTTAGATTTTTAACATGTATTTTAACATATTTAACATATATGGATTACTTGCCATCTCGAAGAGCGGATAGGGGAAAAATTTGGAATGCAAGATTTTGTAAGGGTCATTGTTGAAAAGTTATCCATGTATATGTCTTGAAAATAAAAAGCTTTAATAAAAAAGAAGAAAAAAATTCAACGGAAGCATAAAAAAGTACATAACAGAAGTTTCACTCCTTCTTGATGATGTTATAACTGGATACTAAATCCTAAAACCCACTAGTTTAATATGAAGATTGTGATTGGGTTTATTTTAACTCAAAACGGCCAGCTTAATGTAAAACCAAAAATCTTTATTGGCAATTAGATCATATGATAGCATGCTGTCAAATCCCAGCTGGTTTTCCACCTTCTTTGCACACTGTCCTCATTTTAGTATGCATATAGCCTATTAAGTGTCCATCTTTGACGGGGACATAACTTATTTGAATGGAGAATTTCTGAAGTATATGTTAAATAGATCAGTCATAGGAACCTGAAGTTATACCACATACAGGGACTGTAATAATATTTTTTAAAGTTAAGCAAGGGCTTCCCCAATGCCTAGAGGTCTTCAGTGTTGTTAATCCTTCCTCTCCTTCTCCCATCTAAACTTGGAGGTATATTGATATTCACTCTTGTAAATCCGCCAGTATTTTCTGAATTTCATGTAGGAGGTGCATCGTTGCACAGTTGGGGAAAACCACTTTGGCTGCAAATCTCTTTACTTTGCATTCTATCATTATTTCACGTGGAGTGCACCTGTGACTTTTTGGCAGTGCATCTGATTGTAGCCAGGAAAAAAAGTCTGGAGACTGCTGTTGCCACGTATGTTTCCCCATTCTCATTATCTGTTGGCAATCTTTGTTTCCCTTTTTATCCCCTCTTTGGAGAGGCCTATCACCAGGCTGGCTGGAATGGCCATAGCTATTCACAGAGAGCTTCTTCTAATTTGGTTCCTGAGGAGCTTAGATTTGCATTGATTGAGGCAACATTCACATAGATGGGTCCTTGAAGACTGAGGAATTATCCTCTCTTAGTGAGTTTCTCCATTTAATTTTCTATAATGAGAGATGTATTTTGGGGGGGAAAGGAGTGAGGGAAGTGTACAACTTCAAAAACTCTATCAGCCCAATTTATTTGTGTTAAATTCCAGTCCTATTTCATTGTGTATTTGTAGCAAGATGTATACATCAAGCCCAGCACAGTGTCTTTTCTACAGTAAATACTTAAATATTTCTTGAATTTGTTGCATCAATGAACTAACTTCCTGCACTGCTCTTAAAACTTTATGTCACTGTCTGGGAATACATGATGCCTGGTTCCTTCTTATTGTGTAGATATTTTAACTAATTTCTTTTACATTACTCTAGTTTCTACTGGGAAAACTGTTTAGTGTTCTTATATTCAGTGCAACTAGTTCAGTGTTGTCTTGGTACATACTAGGTTTAAAGGGTGCCCATAGTTTGTCCTAGTGGAACCTGCTTGGTTTTGGTTGGCTGATGTGAATTTTGTTGAAGAATTTTGCAGTAAGAGAAATAGTAGTCTTTACGTGGCTCTAAAGAGGCAGAGCTATTTTGCATAGTTATAATGGCACTTGGGATATCTTGACTTTCCCTTCCCCAAGACATAGACCAGTCACTAGTGGCAATTTGCTTTTCCCAAATCAGAACTGCTTTCAGAAGTCAGCAACTCCTGATGGGGAGGTTGTGCCCTAAATAAAGCCTTGAGGAAAAGTATCCCATGCATAAAAATCTTGACTCAGAGTCAGGCCAGTCAGAATGGTACTTAATGCTACAGAGAATTTTCTCCTTGCTGGGCTCAAATATCAAGAATATTCCCTGAACCAAGGAAGATTTCATGGCTCCCAAGCCAAATCTATTTCTATAACAGATGTCATCTAGGAAAAGGAAGATTTGCAGTAACTTGCCAGGTATAGGAATTCTTTCTCCTGTTTAGTCCTTACACAAGACATTTTCAGTCTTTGCTGATATGTTTCCCTGTTTAACACCTTGATTGATCCCAATGCTCTGTAGATCAGCGAACAAAGTTATCTTTGCAGGTGCATCTGTGTCGAGTCTGTATTATTTGACATCTTTTGTGTTGTGCCCACAAAAGCTGTCTTTCGAGTTGTGTATTACTTGTTAGGAAAGGAGACAAAGTTTCTCAGATTCTTAATTCCTATTCTAAGAGTTGAGAGCTAGTGTACTATTTCTGAACTATGTGAAAGGTTCTTTGTCTAACAAGAGCCTTTAAAAGGTTAGATTTTTTTCTCTTGAGTCAACTTCTGGAAACTAGTAAACACAGTAGGGATACTACTGTCAATATGTTTCTCTGTCGAAGTTGGAGTGTCAGGCTGTATCACCCTCTTAGATTTGGAAAGTTGTGTTTCTGTGCTATCAAGTGGTACTAAACCATGGGGAAGATAATCATGGTTTAGAATTCCAAGATTGATAGTAGGAAATAAGGTGGGAAAGACTGTGGTCCATGCACTGAAGTCATCATAGAAGATAGGTTGGGAGACAATAGAAATAGATTGAAAGTGACATTGGCCACACTTTTGAAATTGACTCCATTCACCAATGTTGTATGAGTATGGCTGAATGATCACATGAGTCTACTAATGAGGACCAGGGAATAAATCAATGCAGTCCCACTCTGCATCCTTGAGTGAATGGGGAGGGGAGGAGGAGCAGACTCTACTGAGGAATGGTGAGAAGGAAGAAGTGTCATCACAGAGAAGCCCAGTTTCATTTAAGGAGAGAAAGTAGGATACATAGTAGGATGAGAATTCCACAGAGCTCTGTGAAAGGGTATTGTGGAGAAATGAAAAGGGATTCATTGAATTCAGGAAGATTTAAGGTTAGCTGAATAAGGAAGAATGTAAGAGAGAAGATAAATGATAATAGAGAAAGCGTTTGTGAATGTTATAGATCACCAGATGAAAGAGATAGAAGTTTGGCAGGGATGACATTTAGCAAAAGAATAGGGAAGAGGGGAAAATGCTGAGAAGGCCAAGTTTATTTTTTTTTGTACTTTTTTTAATTGTAAGATTTATCTTTGGTGAGAGGCAATACCATTGATCCATACTTTATTATTAGGTTCAGTACCCCATTAATTAACTTATTTTGCTCATAGAATTCTTTCAGTTTATTTTTTGTTTAATTTCACTCATGACACCAGCCTCCAAACTCTTGTTTTAAGTAATGGTGATGAGATAGATCCTTCCTGCAAAAATGACCACTCTAGGTTCTGAGTTTTCATTTCTGATAGAAGTTTGTTTTTGATCAAGGTAGATGGAATGTTGGGAAGAAGACTGTGTAGAAGCAGGCCTCTTTTTAAGGCACTAAAAATAAAACCATAAACAGTGGTCTACTCATTTGTCTGAGCTGGTTCTTTTAGAATAAGTAAAGCTTTGTGGTTTCTAGGAGTAGAAGAAATCTGACGTTTTTTCATAGATCTTCAAGCCATCTCCTCCATCATTAGATTGGTACTGGATGATTTTGAACAGGACCTTGATAAAGTAGAAGTAGCTCAAAAAACAAGCAAATAAAAAAAAAAAGAAAAGAAAATCAAATACTTTTCTTCAAATGGATTGCCCTTGAAACAGCTTCACTGTGCAGGTGGTACCAGTCCCTATTTGCAAAAGTTCATGGAAGCATCTGGAAAAATCTCCATTCTCCTCTAAATTAAGACGTTATTATTTTTGTACATGATTTGGAGGGAGAGTTTCTCTTATATCCCTCGACAGAAAGCAAATTATGGAGGCTGCTGTACTTTTAGCATTGCTTGGGTCTGAGTTCTCAAAGATAAGAAGAGATAATAGTGTTGTTTGATACAACCACACTGAAACCAAGGAGTCCCTGGCTAAACTAAATTACTTCCTGATCGTTTCCTTGATTTTGGAGGAAGTAGGCTTGAACAACAAAATTCTGGATTTGTCTTTCCTGGTTACACACTCAGAACTCATGTAAATAGAATTAAAAACAATCTTGAATGAAATAAAGTGTGACAAATAATTGAAAGGATATTTGTTGAGTTATATCAGTACAATGGAAATTACTGTAATGTCTAAATTAATTTATAGATTTAATGCAAATTATCAAGGATGTGCTTTATAGAACTAGACAAAATAATAACAAAAATTATTTGGCAGAAAGCACACTCTAAGGAGACATTATTGGGGAGGGGGGAAAGAATGAAAAAGAAACAGGCTTTTCTGATTCCAAATTATAATAATGCCGGGATTTCCTCATAGTAGTTAGTAAATACTGAAGTACAACAGCAGAACAGAGTTGATAAGAAAGAATCAGAGATAGCAACCTCAAGTAATCTACTATTGGATAAACCTGGCCATATAACCTCAAGGAGGAACTCCCTGTTTGAAAAGACCTGTTAGGAAAAACAAACAAACAAACAAACAAACAAAAAAAACCCATAAAGCACTTTGGCAGAAATTAGTTTTAGACTGACATACATGCTGATGACTTAACACTACTTAGTACAAAATATGAACAGAAATGAATACAGGACATAAATATAAGACATCATAAAAATTAGGTCAGATACTTTTCACAACTATACCTTGAGAAAGAGTTTTTAACCAAACAAGGGAGAGAGACAATCACAAAAGAAAAAAAAAAAGATAATTACATGGAATAATGGTCAGTGCTGCTAAGATTAGAAGGTAAGCTCAATATAAACAATAAACAGAAATATTTAAGAACACTCACGAATTTTTAATTATCTAAGTGGCCCAAGACTATAAACAAAGAATCTTCATATAAAGAGTTTTAAGTATTAACAACCATGAAAAACTGTTGCAAATCAGTAATAAAAAGAAAAATGCAAATCAATACATTTTTGTCTCATACCTAGCAAATTGACAAAGGCAACCAGTTTTGAGATTAATTAATGTTGGAAGGACTGTTGAATAAAGACACATTAATGCCCTGTTGATGGAACTCTTGAATGGTCCTTCCATTCCGTAAAGCCACTGGAATTATACTGAAAAAGATTGATTTCTGTACCCACTCCCTTTGACCTAGTGATGGTAGTACAGGCTTATAACATAAGAGGTTAAAAAAAGTAGAAATTAATTTTCCATATACATCAAATTATCCACAGTAATACTTTTTTTTGCAGGAGAAAAATTGGAAACAAAGTATGCAGTTGCCATTGATTGAGAAGACAGTAAACAAATTGAGGTCTCTGAATATAATAGGATACTATTATATCTTAGGAACTAATGAATATGAACATTCAAGAAAAGGTAAGGATGATTTATGAATTGATTCAGAGTAAAGTAGGCAGAGCCATGGAAATATTATACACACCAGTAATTTAAATGGAAAGGACAAAAAAAGAAAGAATAGGAAACTGGTATAATTATAATGACAAATCTTTCTCTCCAGTAGAGTTGAGGAAGTGTGCTCCCCTTCCTACTTTATAGAGATGAGGGGATTATAGATGTGGAATATTATTTATCTTTTTTAAAAAATATTTATTTAATTAATTTTTACAAAAAATTTTATGCATAGGTAATTTTCCATCATTGACAATTGCAAAACCTTTTGTTCCAATTTTTCCCCTCCTTCCGCCCCCCCCAGATGGCGTTGACCAATACATATTAAATATGTTAAAGTATAAGTTAAATACAATATATGTATACATGTCCAAACAGTTATTTTGCTGTACAAAAAGAATCAGACTCTGAAACAGTGTACAATTAGCCTGTGAAGGAAATAAAAAATGTAGGCAGGCATAAATAGAGGGATGAGGAATTCTATGTAGTGGTTCATAGTCAACTCCCAGAGTCCTTTCGCTGGGTGTAGCTGGTTCAGTTCATCACTGCTCTATTGGAACTGATTTGTCTCATCTCATTGTTGGAGAGGCCCTCTTCCATCAGAATTGATCATCATATAGTATTGTTGTTGAAGTATAGGAATATTATTTATCTTGTCAGTTTGTTTTTTCTCTTTTTTTGTTACAAGGAATGGTTCTGTGAGGAGGAGAATGGGGAGAGCAGATATAAAAACAGGACATAACAATATTTTGAAAGGGGAAGAATAGAAGCAAAGAACAAAAACTTCTAGGTAGGGCCAAACTGAGGTGTCACCCTTCAGTCCAGTCCTTTGTTTCAAATGACTATTATTTAGGTGCAATTTTCTTGTTACCTACCGGGTCACGTGTGTACATATGGGATATCTAAATGTTATTCATAGGCAGACCTAAATAGGTATCTCTGGAATTTCATCTACTCCTCTCTAAGGGAAACCAATAACTGCTTGGAAGAGAGCTAGAAAAGGAATCAGTAAGCTAACTTCTCTGTTCCTCCCAGAGGTATGGTCCTTGATTCCAATTATATCTCTTTGCCTAGCTAAATAATAATGAGAATAATGTCATTTATATAACACCTTAAGGTCTTCAAAGCCCTCTCCCAACATCTTATTTGGTCCTCACAACGACCCTGAGACATAGGTGCTACTGTCGACCCAATTGTGCAGATGAGGAAATTGAAATAGGCATAGGGCAAGTGACTTGCCCCAAGGTCATATAACTCATAAATATACCAGGGCAGGGTTTGAACTTAGGACTTCCTAACTCTAAATTTACTCTCTATCTAGGCAGTTAGGGTAAATTATTTCATTCTTACATGTGTCTGCGTCCTTGTTGGCTATATTAAAAGCTCTATCACTGCAAGAAGGGCATCTTACCTGTAGAAGTCCCTGTTCTCAATGGGGAACTCCTCAATGTCTCTTGAGAAACAAGCTGGAAATATACCTGTTTGTTGCTTCCCAGAATCAGGGTCAGTCTCTTCTTCCCCCCTTCTCTCTCTGTCCCTGTCTCTCCCTCCCCCTCCCTCTCCCTCTCTTTGTATCTAGTTTCTCTTCCATGCAAGCAAGCAGTGTCTAATCATCACTTTTCCCATCAATAAGTATTGATGGCTTATGCAAACAAGACTTGAACCCTGGATTTACATTTGTATGGGACTGGTATCCATGTTCCCAGGCTTTAATTTATCCTATATTCAGAAAAGTAGACATACATTCTCCCAAAGCGAAAGTGATTGAGCCAGGGCCAAATTCTCTTCTAAGGGGCCAGCTCCTACCTCTCCAATATCCTTTTTACCTGCTCCCCATGAACATTGTCATTGAAGTTGCCTCCATCCCTACAGCTACTTCTTCTGATTATTGAGTTTTTCCTTGGCATCTCCATTTGAGGAACCTCCATAGCTAGGGTTCATGCTAGTCGTGTTTACTTGTAACCTAACTGTATCAGTACCTCATCCTACCCTTTCAGTACCTTTTTGTACTGCCTTCCCTCTCTCTTGGAGGATGTCTGATTTTACATTTAGATTCCCAGTGTTTAGCACTGTGCCTAGGAAAGATTAAGCAAGGACAATTGTACCTAATTACTTCGAGAATCAGGGGTGACTAATTTTCAGTTCTGTGTTCTTTCTGGCCTCTCTTGCAGCTTCTTCTATTCAAAGATCTGTGATTCATTTAACCTAGGGAACTCACGTCATGGAAACTCCCTCCACATCAAAGTTCACTAATCAATGACCTAAGAGATACATCTTTAGGAGGTGTTAGAGAAATAGAAAGGTCCAGCATCTAGTCACACAGACAATGAATGTCAGAGGGATTTTAACCTGGATTTCCTGATTCTGAACTAAGCCTTCTATATACTTGGCACTGCTACCTCAGTACCAACTCAACACATATGTAAATGCCACCAACTTTAATTGAGAATTCTCTTGGATCATCATTGGGCTCTTGCTTCTAGTGCTTTCCTTTGATGTATTGGTCTTTTATTTTTTTAAGCATGGAGAATTCTTTTTGACTGAGATTTGTAGGTGAAAAATCTCTGACAAATGGGCCTTCAAAGTTTTGGAAAGGGCAGCTCTTACTCACCTTTCTCATTAGTCCTGGCTGCTTCTGTATGAACTACTTTGCATACCTTATGTGGCTTGCTTCTTTATGATGACCAGTGTTCTATCACTTTCCTTTGAAAAGGAAAGTCACAATGAAAATGGGGGGGGGGAAATATAGTGATTTCCACAATTACGCGCTTTTAACGCTTGTGGTAATAACTTGATATTTCTTTGTCTCCAAATTAACTGATGACCTTAATAAACTTATACATGAGTATGGAAAGGGAAAGAGGACAGCATTGGACCTGGGTCTGTGCTTTTCTTACTCTTGCTGAATTGTCACTTTGGAAAGGGATCTGTGTTTATATGTGATATGTGTGTATGTGTGTATACACATTTTTTTTTCTGTAGAAATACAGTACTTAAAGAATAAAGACAAGTGTTGTTTAGTCATCAGTGATGGCCACACAGGTGAATGCTTCCTGGGGAAATGAGTTCTTTCTCCTCTCTTCTCTGTCTCTGTCTCTCCTCCCTCTTGTGTCAGCTTTCTAGGCGATTTTAATAATATGGGTCCAGTTCTGCTTAGATATTAATGAAGGAGACATGTGGAAGTCTTAAAGACTTTTATTTCCAGAGAAAAAGAAATAGCATCTTTACCCACTTTTCCCGACCCCTGCATGAGTAGCTTTCTGACACTGAAAAAGACATTATGGAGACTAGTATGTGAAGTGTATCCATGGCACCTCCAAATGTAACTAGCCTCAATCTATTTTAGTTCCTCAAGTGAGAGCAAGCCTGACCAAGGGTGATGTTAGCTGGTATGCTGGAAACGGGGGATCAAAACTTAGATGCTCCACTCTGCAGTGGCCTCTGAGTTCCAATGCTTGCTGGAGATTGGGAGAGGGAACAAAAATCGATAGCCCTCCTGGCTGGGAAAGATGCCTGTGATTTGATTTGATTTGATTTGATTTGATTTGATTTGATTTGATTGCTATTACTTTAAAAGCAGGCAGAATAGCCCCGGTTTCAAAACAACTGGTGAAAATTCCAGAGATGTTTGCAGCTGTTTGACGCTATCATCTCCTGCAATTTAAAACCAAATATCTCTCTCTCTCCCTTTCCCTCTCTCCTTCTCCTTCTCTCCTTTCCCTCTCTCCTTCTCTCTCCCTCTCTCTCATTCTCCCCCTTTCTGAAGGGTCTGAATGTTACAATCCAATTCTACCAGTTAAAGAGCTTTACTGAAGTATTCTTGTGTTAAGGAAAGTAAGATCTGTATTCATTAAAAGTGAAGGCTTTGGAAGGAAACAAAGGAAAGCTGAAGGGATTCCTGCTTCTCCCTCCTCCCCCAATCGTGCCCAAAGCGCTTAATTTAAGATGAGCTTTCAGCAAGGTGTTCTCAAGCATACTCCCCACCATTTGGTCATGGAGTCAACATTACAAAGGCTGTGACAGACTGCCCCTGCCCCCTTTCCTGCAGAAAGCAGCCTTTCAGAGCTTGAATCCCCCAGCTGGGGTTTTCTTCTCCAGAGTGGCTCTTTCTTGTTTTGGTTTGGTTTGGTTTGGTTTTCGGTTTTTTTAAAATACAATCTCCTCTCTGTGCCCTTTTCTCTATATTTTTTCCTCAGGCTTTAAATGGAGAAGGGGCTAAGTGCTAATATTTTATAAGCACTCTGACATGGAGGTTCCTAGGTATGTGGAAGGGATATGGAATGGAGGCCATTGATGACCTTGGGCTCTGCTTATTACCTCAAACCCTGTGGGGGGCAGGTGTTACCCACCTCACCCATGTTTGTTTGTTGGGCTGATGGCTCATGAGATCTAATTAGTGCAGTTATGTCTTCTGTAATAGAGGCGTTAATCCCATCCCTTGTAGCTGTTAACAGTAGAATTCTGCTTCATTGGTGAAATTCTAGCCTTACAGCTGGAGGTCAGCCAGGGGTGGGGCTGGGGATAGACATTCTGTATGCAGGCAGCTGCCTAGGGTATAAGTAGGTGAGGGACACATTGTGGAAGATTAAATATTGACAGCCTTACACAGATTTGTGGGTAGGTTATGAGGGACTTCATAATACACACATATATAATATGTCCTTATATTTGTATATGTAAATACTTTAGGTAAATGTATATCTTTCTGCCAGAAAAATTCCACTTTCTAGAGCCCATAGTTATTTATTTTGAGATAAATTGAATGCTGGGTTTTATGGCACAAATGGCCAGTAATACACAAGGAGTGCAATTTCAAACCTTGCCTAAGGTTATGCAATGTCTCCCTCAGCCCCAGGGTCAGGATTTCATTATCTAGAAGCAAGTTGAGAATGTATTCCTTTCACATCTCCCTTTGTTACATGACATGAGTTTTTTTTTTTTTTTTTTTTTTTTTTTTTTTTTTTTTTTAACACCAAACCTTTGAACTAACACCTTGCTCTAGGGTTGACAATACATTTGCGGATGACTGTTTAATACAGCTGCAAGGAGTGTGTTATTCTTCAGTCGTTTCCAAGAAGTAAGCTTAACATTTGTCTCTATGTCCGAATGGCATCGTCTGCTGCTGTGGAGATGAGACTCTCTTGTTAAAAGGAAAATCAGGAGAAATTATGAGATGGGACCCAGTGATTTGAAATTCTTAAACCATGGTATAAATGATAGCTAATAATAATAATAAAGATTTAGTTAAATACAAATCTATATGTTAAATATAAATTTCTCGTTGTTTACCTGGTACTTAATTTTGAATTTCTGAACTGTGGATTTGTCCTATTAACTCATATGTATTTAACTTAATCTTTATTATTATTACTATTACCTGAAATTTATATCGTGCTTTAAGAATTTCAAATTATAACATATATTTTGCCATGTTTAACATATATTGGATTACTTACCACCTAGGGATGGGGGTGAGGAGAAGGGGGGGAAATTGGAACACATTGTTTTGCAAGGGTTAATGTTGAAAAATTATCCATGCATGTGTTTTGAAAATAAAAAGCTTTGATAAAAAAAATCTAAAAATAATTTCAAATTACTTTACATGTGTACTTATTTGATCCTCAAAATAATTCTGGGAAGAAATAGATAATATTTTTATTCCCATTTTGCAGATGAGGACACTGAAGCTTGGGGATGTTATTTGTTCACACCATTGTTTAGAGCTAGTCTGCTCTTTAGCTATCCTTCCTGCCTTTGAGTCATCCAGGCCTCTGTTCTGGCCTCTTCAGCTCAAAGACCTTAAGTTGTTTTTACTTGATTGGAGTCTATCTCCTGCTTCTACCCCCAGTCTAAAAACTCAAAGGTCTCTCTCTCAAACCTTCTCCATATAACAGTGTTTATAATAATCACAACAACACATTTTTGTGGTTATTTTGTAGTTATTCAAGGTTCCCAAAATGGTATCCTCATAGTCCAGTGACATGGATATATGATAGAGGAGGAAAAGTGAGCGTCTAAGAAAATGAAGTGCTTTGCTCAGGATCACACAGCTAGCAAATTTTGAGACTTGACTTTTTGCCTTCCAGTTTAGGATCGAGGGGACTTCCCATTGTGTGGCCTTGATCTTCACCGCTTGGTAATACAGTGATTCCAAGGAATGGACATTTAATTTGGGACCCAGATATCTGGGTTCAGATCCCTTCTCTATAACAATTGCATTCTTAGGGAAGTAACCTAAACTCTTAGCTTCCATGTCTTCCTCCTGTATAAAATAAAGGAATTGGAAAGGATCATATGTTATTGGACTACTTGCCATCTACGGGAGAGGGTAGGGAGAAGGAGGGGAATTTGGAAGACAAGATTTTTCAAGAGTTAATGTTGAAAAATCATCCTTGAATATGTTTTGAAAATAAAAAGCTTTAATAAAAAAGAAAGGATCATATGTAACATGCATCATAACTCTAAATTCAATGTGCTTTTGAGTTTGAGCCTGATGGTGGGTCTGCCTGCTTCAAGTTTCTCCGTCCTCCATTTCCTAAAATGTGACCACTCTCCCTCCATTAAGTAAACTTCAATGGCTCCCTATTGCTTCCAAGAACAAATACAGAATTCTCTGGTTAGCATTCAGAGTTCTTTATAATATAGCTTCCTTGTATCTTTCCAGTCTTCTTACACTTCACTCCCCAATATGTTCTCCTTGATCTAGTGAGACTGGTCTCTTGGCTGTTACACAAATAAGATACCCCATCTCTCAGCTCTGGGTATTTTCTCTGGCTGCCCCTACTCTGGAGCTGTTCTCTCTTCTCTGCTCAAACTATTTACCTCCATGAAGTCCTTTGAGTCCCAACTAAGTCTCACTTTCTATAGAATGCCTTCCCTAACCCCTCTTAATTCCAGTATTTCTGTTCATTTTTGTCCCTATTTATCCAGGCTTGTAGTTGACTGTAAATATTTGTTTGCTTGTTCCCTCTTAGTATAGTGTCTTGTATGTAATAGGCACTTAATCAATGTTTCCTGATTGATTGTTCAGAGGAGAGATGGACATTTAAATCATTCAATAAGTATATATTAAACACCTACTGTTCTCCAGCTACAATGCTAAGTTCTGGGAACATAAAGAGGAACTGTCACTTTCTGTCCTCATGAAACTTACATTCTAATAGGGGAAACAACATACACTGTGCACAAATAGACATATATAGGAATGGATTCAAACTAAAGTTAGAGAGAAAGATGTTATGAGCTTATAGTGGGTAGGAAGGTGGTAGGATAGGACCATAGGACTGTGAAAAACCTTCTGTTCTCCTTTATCCATATCCAGCCCAAGAGCACTTGGGGCCTTCTCAGGCCCAAAGAGGACGCAGTGTGATATAATACTTTGGGTGACCTTAGATATTTGGACAGGGGCTGTTTGGCCTGCTAGAATTTAGAGTTCTGATTTTTACTTTTACTCTTGGTATGACCCAAGGCAAGACAGAGAAAACTGGTATTGGTGACAGTATTTTTAGAAGAGAATTGTGAGTCTTAGACTGGCAGGCCTAAAAGGGACTTCCCTCAGTTTAAGTCCCTGCCTAACATCAAAATCTCTTTTCTGGCTTCTTTGACATGTGGTGCTTGCCTACTTCCTACAACATGGAGCTCATTCTCTTGCCAAGTAGCCCATGAGGATTAGATTTCCAACAGTGTTTTAAAAACCAAATTACCATATAGCTGACTTTTACACACCGTACCACATGCATCAGTTTGTTAGTAATATCTGGACCACCAGGGTCTCTGCCTTTTTTTTTTACACAGACCTAGTTTCAAGAAATGTACAGTGAAATACTCCCTGTATCCCAATGTTCACAATAAAACACTGTAGAAAAAATTTCCAACAAGGGAGCAGTATGTGGGACTGTAAAAATATGCAAGTTTAAGATGATACAGTTTGTAAAATACCCTAGTCAGAATGGTATTGAAAACCATTAGAAAGGAAAACAAATGTGGCCCCTTCAGCCCTTCAGATGTAGCATTACCTAATCTGGCTGAGATAAAAATGAGTCACAAAATGTGTTAGATTCTAGAAATGAGCATCGCTTTAGAGAAAACTGCATTTCAAGAAATCTAAGCATTGTTCACCACTTCTCGAATAAAAGCCCAGGGATACAAAAGCTCCTCACTCGGGACAGAGCTAATATTGACTCAGGGGCATGTTTGATTTCATTCATTCATTTGATCAGTCAATCATTTATTCCATGAAAGTGTAGTACCTACTATGTACAAGACACGGTACTGAGAGTAGTGGAAAGAATACTACATTTAGAGTCAGGAAGATTTGGATTCCATTCCTACCTTTGATATTTACTAACTGAGTAGCCCCGTGCAAGTCACTTTACTTCTAATAATAATTCTCTATATTGCTTCCCTTACGGGATACTGTAAGGGGCAAATGAAGTAATGCATCTAAGGTATTCTATAAACCTCAAGGGAGCACATATAACTCAGCCATTATGATCTGATATCATTCATTTCTGTTTTGCCCAAGTTACTACAACACTATAGCTTTCTCTTGCCATCCAGGACCTAGGTAGGTTGGGGCTTCTTTTAGCACCAAGCTTCCATCTCGAGAACCCTTTCTTCACTGGTCCTGTGAGGTGGCAGGGACAACTCTATCTTCTACCCCAATGAGGTGCAGGATTTGAAAATCTCCTCTGGCTGAAAGATTCCTCTACTAATCTTTGTGATTCCAAATCACTATTTAATCCTCTCCCCTTCTCCTGTTATGCCAGGAAACATCCCTCCCCCTAGAAAGCATGCTCCTGTCACCCTGCCCTTGGGCAGAGACATCAATTAATTAGCCTCATCCTTGGGGTAGCTTTAAAAGTTTCCAAATCGAAGTAAATAAAATACACTTCTAAGGACCTGGCTATTTGAGACTAAACATCTTGTTCTCCTTTGTAAAGACATTTCTATATAAAATCCCCCCTTCCCTTTCTCATCTGTAGTTTCTTCTCCTGTAGTTTTTTTTTAACCTGTCACTATTTAAACATAAAGAAATCATTTTCATCAGGGAGGCAGAGGCTCTTAAGAGGAGTTTTTCTCCCACCCATCCATTGGCCAACATCTATACATGTAGAGGTCCTTAACTTCTCTGTCACACTTTCCATTATTTCTGTCTGTGAATTTAACAGCCTCACTGGATTCATTTTGTTGTCAGTGGTAAGAATGTATTTGGTTGTGAGGAAGCTACCTCTCTTTCCTTCTAACTTATTTTTAAATATTGTCAGTGAAAGAATTTACAATAGGAGATAGCACATAGCAGTTGACTCTATCAACCCCTCCAGTTCTAGCTTCTGATCTGACTTGTCAGCTGCCCAGAATTATTTGTGGGTTGGCCAATATGAAAAAAGTCAGTATATCTTTACTCCTCAACTGCTACATGCACGATGTGGTACTAGGTAGTGAGGAAGGTAACAAAAAGTGAGCAAGGTAGAGTTTCTGGTCACAAGGAGCTTCCAGTCCAGTAAAGGATTTAAGCCTTGACTCTAACAGAGGAAAGAATATGATGAGGGCTTCCTGAAGGGGGTGATATGTGAACTGGGTCTTAAAAAGGGAAGGTGTGAGGTTTAGACAGGCTGAACTGGGAAGAGAGAGACATCCCAGGGCAAAGGAACAGATTGTGCAGTCATATAATGGAGATAGTCAAAGTATCAGGAGTATTTGAAGGATAATAAGTGGTCCAAGGTGAGTGTAATGTAGACTATATGTGAAATAAATGGAAATGGGGAAGGAAAGTTGGCTTAGAATCGGAGGTGTCAAACTCAATGTTCTTGGACTAAAAATGCCAGCAGAACTCCCAAGTGCTGCTGGATCCAGATTAAAATATCCCGGGGAATGTCTACCAAATAAATAAAAATACAGAACAACATAGATAATGTTTGTTAATTTGTGGTTTTCTAAATCAATGTGTTGGTTGCAGGGATACATTTCTATTTGAGTTGACATCACTAGCTTAAATGGTCTTCAAGGGTCACTTGCAGCTCTGATAATATGAAAAGAACTCTTTTCACACGAACCCCTGCCTAGAAGTTATTTGAAGACAAGTGGATGAACAAGGTGGTAGTTTACATCCATTTAATGGGTGCTAACCAAACATCTTTTGTGGGAAAAATACTTTTGCAAAAGGCTAAATATGGTAACAGTATAATGGACAGTTCTCCAGCAACAACCCTCAGAGGTTACAGTGTCCATATATTATTATCATTTTATTGATGAGGAAAAGAATGCTGGGCAAAGGCTCAGTGGCTTGCTTGAGGTCACATAGCTGGTAAATTTCAGAAGCACGACTTAATCCCAGGTCTGCTGGCCGAGCACCAAAAGACAGCAAGCTTGACTAAAAGAAATTATTGAGAAAAACTGGGATTTATCAGCTTGACATGTTTTGTTCATTTCTTAGACACATGGACTAAGGCTCTTGAAGCATGAGAACAGGCTACAAAGGGGATGTCTTTCCTTGAAGTTTTAAGAGACTACTATAGTTACCTCTGTTTGCTTTCAGGTCTGGAATTGTATCAAGTGGACTTAATTTGAACAGAAGGGAAACTTCTTGACTCTATGGCCATAACTGTATGATCACACCATCAGATAACCTAGCAGGTAAGCTGTTTGCATACATTTTCATGGACGATATATATTATTCTTTGATAGCAAATAACTGATTGAGTCAAACATTGCTTTACAAAAACTTAGGGTATACTTACCATTACTGAAACCATTAGATAAAGTTGGTGGCAAGGTTTGGATTTCTTCCAGCTACAAAATGTAAAGCAGTTCAAACAGGATGTTGAGGAGTCACTGAAGAATTTAAGGAGGAAATTTGCATGATGATTATGTTTTAGTAAGATGAGCACGAGTTTTCACTGAGGGCTGGAAAGTTCTTGAAAGGCCTTCAAGAGGAATGTGAATCTTCCATAAGATCTCCACCAAGTGGGCATTCAGCCTCTGCTTAAAGACCTCTTGTGGTGGAAACCTTCCCTCCCCTTATTCAGCCTAGGCTACTTTTGGACAGCTCTGACTGTTAGAAAAAAATGTTTTCCTCCCATAAATCTGGATTCTGTCTCTTGCATCTTCTTCCAGACCCTTTAAATTTGTCTTTCCAAATCAGAAAAAAAATCACATCTGTCCTCTTTACAACAGCCTTTCGCGTATTTGACAACAATGATTAGGTCCTTACCCTGAATCCTTTGTTCTCTAGGCTAAAACATCTAACATTTATTCAACAGTTCTCTAGTTGCATGATCTCCAATCCTACCGTTTTCCTAGTTGCCTTTCTTGGAATGTGAAAGCAGAAAGGTGACTCTCTGTGATGACTCTTATGGAGTCAGGAAAGTCTGAATCCAAATGTGACCTCAGACACTTCCTAGCTATGTGATCCTGGACAAATTACTTAATCTCCATATCATTTTTCACTATAAATGATAAAACAGGGATAATAACAGCCTCTACCTCACAAAATTGGTCTGAGGATCAAATAATATTTGTAAAACACATTTACCTTACAGTAAGTGCTATATACTTATTCTCTACTTTTCTTCTTCCAGTGTTCTTCCCAAAATGTGGTGCCAGTGTAATGATTAGATATTATAGACAGGGCAGAGTACAGTGGGCTTATCACTTCCCATGCTCCCTCTGTCTTTATTGAGGTGCCAAAGATTTCTAGGTTTGTTTTTTCTTTTTCCACCATATTACTTGTTTCACTATTGACTCAGATGGAAATCATAGTCCACTAAAACTTCAAGTCCCTGTCCACAGAAACTATCATCTGCATGCCCTCCCTCCACATAATATACTTGGGCAGTTGATTTCTAAAAAAAAATCTTAATTTACTTTTATTAAATTGTATCTTAAAGAGTTAACTTGTCATTTTAGCTTTTAGATAGGTATGTGAATTCTGACCCTTTCCCCCAAGTTGTTGGAGATCCTTGTTCACTTTCAAATTTGATAGTGTGGGAATGTGTTACAAAAAGGAATAAGAACAGTAACAAACCCCCTCTTTTTCATTTTTCTGGTCTCAAAACCCCACCAGACTTCTTAAATCAAGAATAAAAGGCTTTTCTTAAGGACATGGATTAAGGATTTTAGCCAAATTTAGAACAAAGAATATTTCTTGGCTAGTCAAGATCATTCCCTTTTTACCCCTGAAGTGATTGGGCTATTGACCCCCTCTGAGGTCATTCTCTTCTTTCATCATTCCCTGAAGCAATGGTGTCATTACCCATCTTTCTCAGTTCAGAAAAGATTGCCAATATTGATTATAGGGAGAAGGCTCTTGATATCCTTAGGGGAAGTATTCAAAAAAGAAACTAAGTAGTGACTATTGTTTTAGAATGTTAATGCCAAACTGTATTTTCACATACTATAATATTTTCCTTGTTCAAGATTCCAATATATGTTTCCTCAGATCATCTTGGGGAAAAAAGGATATCCAAGGTCAGAGAGTGTGTGTGTATGTTTGCGGGCAAGAACGGGTGCACACATGAATATGCCATTTCTTTCTAGAGGTTATAAATGCTTGTGTTTAGTAGAATGTTAAAAGAATTCTAGATTAGTTAGATCTGGCAGACTTGTGCTTGAAACTCAGAATATAGTACAAAATTAACATTTTTTCCCTTCGACAATATAAGCATATCATCTATACTATGTAGAATCCTTGATAAAAATTCTGATTAGTGCTCGACCAAGATAGATCTTTTGTTGACATGGGTCTATCCATGACTACTTAAAAAAAAATCTTAATATTTTTCCTGGTTATATGTAAAAAACAATTTTAACATTTTTTTAAATTTGAATTCCAAATTCTCTCCCTCCCTCCCTCCCTCCCCTCCTCCTTCTCATTGAGAAGGCAAGCAATTTGACTTAGACTATACACATGTAGGCTTGAGGTAATTAGTGTTAAACTAGAATAATTGTACCGGGAATGAACACACTGGGTCCAATGTGAGTGACAGTTCAAAAGAGGCATCAAAATTTTTTGGTGATGGCTTGACAATATGAAGGAAAGAACAAGTTGCATGCCGTGGAGTCATGATGGAAATGTGTCAGCATAGTACCCGGAACATAGTAAGTGCTTCAGAAATGCTAGTTGATCAACTGATGTTGTAATGGATATGATGGATAGCATCAACCCCTCCCTACCCACCAATAGGGGTATTTTGTTAAGAAACTACCTGATAGCAATCAGCAATTGAGAGCTGACATATCTTTATTTACTTGCTTTGTTATGTGTGTGTGTGTGTGTGTGCATGTGTGCATGTGTTTGTATGCATGTGCTTATGTGTGTACACATGTGCCCATAGTTTTATCTGGAACAATAGGCCTCAGGAAAGAGTGGTTTACAATATTTCAGGCTGAGCAGACTTAGGGTATGTTTCTCATTATGAAGAGAGGAAAATCTACTTGGTTCAAATCAGTGGTCCACAATGAGTCAAGTTGTCAGATTGGGGAGGCAACTTTCTCTTTATGAATGGGGCAGGATGTACCCCTTGATTAAAAACTGATTGCTTCTTTGAAAAGGAAGTGAGGGAGGAGGACCCTTCCACTGCCTAGATCTGATTAAGCTGGCAATGTAGTAGATAAGGTATTACTTCTTATTCTCTGAGCAAATCTGAGGAGCAGGCAAATTAGAAAATGACTAAGATAATATTTCTCAGTTTGACTGAGAGTTTGGTTGAGTTGGGGAGTGGAGGTTTCATTTTCTCTCAGTTTAGGAGATTGAGCTGCAAGCTTCAGTTTGGGTCTTTTTGGGCTCTTGGATGCCTGTATACAGAACTGTGACAAGGGAAGGGCGATGGAGATTTTGCCCTAGGACACTACAATTTTAAAAGTGCAAAAGTATTAAAATTGAATTTAGCAGTTAGTAAAAATTATTAGTTAAAGTAGGTAGCTACTAGGTAGAGTATATGCCTTGTTAATATCATCTATAAGTCGCTTTGGTAATAAAATCCTCCTCCTCCTCCTTATTTGAATTTATATTAATTACTTCTTATTTTCATGTCATGAAAAACAAAATGGCTTTGAAGTATGCTTTTGTGCTGCTGGTCCTGCATGCCAGTGTCAGTAGTTATACTGATTCCAGAAAGGCAGGTCCCACTGGGCACAGAGCAGGTAGTGATTGGTAATCTGTTTCCATGCTATTTTCAGGAATATATGTATGCTTCATATCTTGGAAGTTACTGGCAAGAATTTTATTTTCATTACATAGGCATAATTTTTGATAGATTTGTGCATTTGTATGAGCTAGGAATTTCCCCTGATAGTTCAAGTACTGAATGGTTGCTATTAAATCTCTCCCTTCTCCCCTCCCATATCTCTCTCTTTCTCTCTCTCTTTCTCTCTCTCTCTCTCTCTCTCTCTCTCTCTCTCTCTCTCTCTCTCTCTCTCTCTCTCTCTCTCTCTCTCTCTCTCTCTCTGTCTCTGTCTCTCTCCCTCCCTCCCTCCCCCTTGTTTTCTCTCCCCTTTTTTCTCTTTCTCCCACTTCTTTCTTCATTTCCTCCCTTCCTCTTTATCTTCTCTTCACTCTTTCTCTGCCTTCCTCACTCTTCCCTTCCTTTCCTCCATTCTTTTTTTCTCACTCTTCTTTTCCCTTCCCTCTCTCTTTGCACCTCCTCAAACGTCTGTGTTTATTATTGTGGTTCAGCTATTGTCTCCAGGAAGATTCTAAGAGCACTTGCCTTCAAATGATTTTGGGTAAGGCAGGTTCATTCACATAGCCAAAATAGCTTATGAGTATAAGAACTTTGAGAATGAAAAAAGGCAGACAATAAGATGGTAGCTAGAAATGTCTGCAGGACAAAACTTTTTTTTCTTTAAGGAAAAAATGCCTACTCTTATTTAAGGCAGAAGGACAGGGAAACAAGATAATTGAAAGTATCTATGAAGTAGCTTGAGCTCTCCCCTGTTTCGCTCAGAAGCACAGCACAGACACAGTGCAAGAAACCTAACAGGAGGCTATTAACCAACGCATTGCACAGGCCCCTTGAAGCTGTCTCAGAGAGCCAGTGGTTCACCAGACCAGTGGCTCAGCAGGACAGGTATGAGACCTGCAACCCAAATACAGAAGGCAAAGTGGAAGCCCCTGAACCCCAGCACAACAGGTGGGACTAGGCCAGAGTAACCCAGCTCAGAGAAAAAAATCAGCAGCACCTCTGGCCCCAGTACAGAAAGCCAGTAAGAGGCTCCACTGAAAAAGAGGCTTGAGACAGTTTCCTCTATGTCATAGGAGCAGAGAACAACTTTTTTAAAATGAAGCAAAAAAAAAAATACAAAAAGAGTCCTGACCATAGAAAGCTACATAGTGAAGGGAAGATCAGAACACAAACCTAGAAGAGAACAGCAGTGGCAAAATGCCTATATGTGCAGCCTTATAGGAAAGTATCAGTTGGTTTCAAATTCAAAAAGTTCTCTTGGAAAAGCTCAATAAAGATTTTAAAAATCAAGTAAGAGAGGGGAAGAAAAATTAGAAAATGAAATGAAAGCTATGCAGTAGAATTATGAAAAAAATCAGCAGCTTGGAAAACTGCAAAAATTGATTAAAGAAAACAATTTCTTAAAAAAAATAGATTTGATGAAATGGGAAAAGGTTCACTTAAGAAAACAACTCCTTTAAAATATAATTGGCCAAATGGAAATGGAGATTAAAAAAACTAACCCAGAAAATAATTCATTAAAAATAAAAATTAGAAAAATGAAAGTTAATGACTTGGATGAGATTTCAAGAATAAGTCAAACAAAATTTTAAAAAATGAAAAAATAGAAGAAAATGTAAATACTTTATTGGAAAAACAACCAATTAGAAAAGTAGATTCAGGAGAGATACATTAAGAATAAGTATATTGCCTGAATGCTATGATAAAAAAGGATCCTGGACAACACCTTTCAAGAAATCATCAGGGAAAACTTCCCTGATATCCAAGAACCAGAGGGTAAAAATACTCATTGAAGGAATCTACCGATCAAGTCCTGAAAAAGACCCTTAAATGAAAACTCCAAGAAATATAATAGTGAAATTTCCAAAATTATCAGGTAGAGAAGAAAATACTGCAAGTAGCCAGAAAAAAATTTATATATATATATATATACACACATACATACATACATATATATACATACATACATATATATATACATACATATATATACATATATATGTGTGTGTGTGTGTATATATATATATATATATATATATATATATATATATATATATATATATATATATATTTGAGGAGCCACAGTCAAGATTACTCAGAACTCATAATCTTCCACATTGAAGAACTCAGATTATGATATTCCAGAAGGCAAGGAGCTTGGACTAAAACTAAGAAACAACAGCACAGCAAAATTGAGCATTATCTTTCAGAGGAAAAGATGTATATTCAACAGAATAGGGGATTTTCAATCACTTTTGATGAAAATACAAGAGCTTAACATAAAATTTGATCTTCAAATACAAACTCAAAAGAAGAATGAAAAAAGCAAACAGGAAAGGAAAAATATTATTTAAAGGTTAAACTGTTTACATTCCTACATGGGAATATGATACTTGTAACTCTTGAGAATTGTTGTATCTTTGTTAATGCAGTTCGAAAGGGTATTCATGGACAGAGGATGTGAGTATAAGGTAGCTTTGATGTGATGGTATAAAAAAGAAATTAAGAGGCACAAATGACTTGTTACATTAGAGGGAAAAAAGGGAGGGGGATAAGCATTGTTTGAACATAATTTAGTCATATTTGAATCAAAGAGGGAATAATATACTTACCTTACTGGGTACAGAAATTTATCTTATATGGAATTAGGAGAGGAAAAGGGAAAGAAAATGTAAGAGGGAAGGCTGATTGAAATGAGAATAAAAGTAGAAGGGAAAAGGACTAAGAAAGGAAAGGGCTTAGAGAAAGGAGAGCAGGTTGAGGCAGATAGAGAGCAGAAGAAAACCACTGGTGAGGAGGGAAAGGGTGAAAAGAGAGAGAAAAATATAACTCAGGGAAAATAGGATACTAACAGAGTTAGTATCCATAATTGTGAAAATGAATGGTATGTAATCTCCCAGAAAACTAAAGTGGATAGCAGAGTTGATTAAAATCCAGAACCCTACAATATGTTTTTTTTCCCACAAGAAATACATTTGAAGAAGAGATACCCACAGAATAAAGGTAAAAGTCTAGAACAAAATGTATTATGCTTCAGCTTAAATTAAAAAAAAAATTTGGATACATATATTGGATTTAACATGTATTTTAACATATTTAACATATATTTTATTACCTGCTATGTAGGGGAGGGAGGTGGGAGGAATTAGGGGGAATTTTGGAATACAAGGTTTTTGCAAGGGTCAGTATCCATGCATATGTTTTATAAATAAAAAGCTTTAATAAAAAGTATAAAAAGAATAATTAATTCTAATACTATATAAACTATTTGAAAAAAAATAGGTGAAGAAAGAAGTGTCCCACCAAATACCTTTCATAGTGCTGATATCTAAACCAGGAAGAGCCAAAATTTGATTATAGACCAGTTTCCCTAATGGATATTGATGCAAAAATCTTAAATAAAATATTAGAAAAGAGGTTACAGTAAGTTATCACCAGGATAGTACCATTCTGACCAAATTGGATTTATACCAGAAATGCAGGGCTGATTTCATATCAGGAAAACTATTAGCACAGTTGACCATATCAACAACAAAACTAACACACATTATATGATTATCTCAATAGATGAAGAAAAAGCATTTAACAAAATACCATGCCCATTCCTAATAAAAACACTAGATAACAAAGGAATAAAAGGAGTTTGCTTTTACATAGTAAGTAGTATCTATCCAAAACCATCAGCAAGAACTTTACATAATGGGGATAAGCTAGAGGTTTTCCCTGTAAAATCTGGGGTTATAACGCCCACTATCACCAACATTATTCAGTATTTTCCTAGACATCTTAGTTTTAGAAATAAGGGGAAAAATCAAAGGAATTAGAATAAACAATGAGGAAATAAAATGTTCACTCTTTACAGATGTTATGATGGTATATTTAAAGAATACTAAAGAATCAACTAAAAAACTACTTGAAATAATTAACAACTTTAGCAAAGTTGCAGAATATAAAATAAACTCACATAAAATATCTCCATGTCTATATAGCACCAACAAAGCCCAGCAGCAAAAGATAGAAAAAGAAATCCTATTTAAGTGTAACTATAGACAATTTAAAATATTTGGGAGTCTACCTGTCAAGTCATACCCAGGAATTATATGAGCACAATTACAAAATACTTTTCACAGGAATAAAGTCAGTTCTAAACAATTGGGAAAATATGAATTGCTCATGAGTAGGCTAAACTAATAGAATAAAGATAACAATTCTACCTAAATCTACTTATTCAGTGTCTTACTAATGAAATTGCCAAAAAATATTTTGTAGAGCTAGAAAAAAATAATACAAACTTCATGTGCAAGAAGAAAAGCTAAAAATATCAAGGGAATTAATGGAAAAATTCAAATGAAGGTGGCCTCGCAATACCAGACCTAAAACTATATTATAAAGTGGCAGTCATTAAAACCATTTTGTACTGGTTAAGAAACAGAGTAGAGGATGAGTGCAATAGCTTAGGTACCTAAGGCTCACTAGGCAGTGATTACGTAATCTGTTTGATAAACCCAAAGATTTCAGCTTCTGAATGAGAACTCACCATTTGACAAAAATTGCTGGGAAAACTGGAAAAGAGTATGGCAGAAATTAGGCATAGAGCAATATCTCACACCCTATACCAAGATAATGTCAAAATGGGTTGATGATTTAGATATAAAGGGTGATACTATAAGCAGATTAGTAGAGCAAGGGATAGTTTATCTGTCAGATCTTTGGATAAAGGCAGAATTTATGACCAAACAAAAATAGAGAACATTATGATTTGCAAAATGGATGATTTTATTACATTAAATTAAAAGTTATTACACAAACAAAACCAGTGCAGCCAAGATTAGAAGGGAGGCAGAAAAGTGGTAAAAAATTTCTATAGCCAGTGTTTCTGATAAAGGTCTCATTTCTAAAATATATAGAAAACTGAGTCAAATTTATACAAAGGCAAATTACCCAATTGATAAATGGTGAAAGAATATGAACAATTTTCAGATGAAGAAATTAAAACCATCTATAGTCATATGAAAAACGTGCTTTATCATTATTGATTAGAGGAATGCAAATTAAAACAACTCTGAGGTACCACCTCTCACTTTTCAGATCAACTATGATGATAGTAAACTTAATGATAAATGTTGGAGGGGATGCAGGAAAACTGGGATACTAATTCATTTTGGTGGAGTTGTGAACTGATTCAGGGATTCTGAAGAGCAATTTGGAACTATGTCCAAAAGGCCATAAAATTGTGCATGCCCTTTCATCTAGCAATATTACTATTAAGTCTGTATCCCAAAGAGATAATAAAACAGGGGAAATGACTTAAATGTACAATATTATTTGTAGAAGCTCTTTTTAGTGGTTAGAAGGAATTGGAAATTGAGTGGAAGCCTACGAATTGAGGAATGGATGAAGAATTTATGATAGATGAATGTAATGGAATCTCATTTTTCTATAAGAAATGAGGAAACTGATTTCAGAAAAGCTGGGAAAGACTTACATGAACTGAAACTGAGTGAATTGAGCAGAATCAGTAGAACATTGTACACAGTCACAGCAAGATCATTTGATGATCAACTATTTTAGATTTTGCTCTTCTCAGCAATGCAGTGATCCAAGATAATTCCAATAATTTGAGGATGGAAAATGCCTTCCACTTCCAGAGGAAGAACTATGGAGACTAAATGTGAATCCAAGCATACTATTTTCTTTTTTTAAATTATAGCTTTTTATTGATAAAACATATGTATGGGTAATTTTTCAACATTGACCCTTGCAAAAACTTCTGTTCCAACTTTTCCCCTCTTTCCCTCCACCCCCTCGCCTAGATGGCAGGCAGGCCCATACATGTTAAACACAAGCATACTATTTTCACCCATTTTTCTTTGCTTTTTTTTTTCTTATAGCTTTTTTTCCCCTTTTGGTCTGATTTTTCTTTCACAACATGACTAATATGGAAATATGTTTAACAAGATTGTACATGTATAACCTATATCAGATTGCCTGGTTGGGAAGGTAAGAGTTAAGGAACAGAGTGAGAAAAAAATCAGAACTCAAAATCTTACAAAAATGAATGTTGAAAACTACTTTACTTTTTAATTGGAAAAATAATATACTATTTTTTAAAAAGGCCTAGGGAAATGAGATAGTAGAGAAGCAGTGATTGAAGATATTGGAAAAAGGGAAAGGAGAAAGGATGTAAGCAAGATGTCTCAGGAATTTGGAAGGTGTGATATCCAGGGAAGTATGTAGAGGAGAGGAAACAGTCATACTTACTATTTTGAAACTGGGGAGCAGTTGTCAAGGATGTAAATAAAGACATAAATATATTGAGGTGAGAAAACTGTTAAGTGACAGAGCTCATGTCAGATTGGTTTAAGGCAGGTCCTCTTCAAAATATCAGAAAAGCAATTGACTGCTGAGAAATCAGAATAGAGTAATGCCATTGGAGATTTGATACTCATTTTTTAAATGTTTATTTTATTTTATTTTTTAATTTTTCAATTAATTTTTATAATTATAACATTTTCTTTGACAGTACATATTCATAGGTAATTTTTTTACAACATTATCCGTTGTGCTCCCTTCTGTTCCAAATTTTTTCCCTCCTTCCCTCCACCACCTCCCCTAGATGGCAGGCATTCCCATACATATTAAATATTTTATAGTATATCCTAGGTACAATAGAACCAAATTTTGTTGTTGATGTTGTTGTTGCAAAGGAAGAATTGTATTCGGAAGGTAAAAATAATCTGGGAAGAAAAACAAAACAAAATAGTGCTCACAGTTTATACTCATTTCCCAGTGTTCCTTTTCTGGATTTAGCTGATTCTGTCCATCATTGATCAATTGGAATTGGATTAGCTCTTCTCTATGTTGAAGATATCAGAATACATCAGAATACATCCTCATACAGTATCATTGTTGAAGTGTATAATGATCTTCTGGTTCTGCTAGTTTCACTTAGCATCAGTTGATGTAAGTCTCTCCAAGCCTCTCTGTATTTCTCCTGTTGGTCATTTCTTACAGAACAATAATATTCCATAACATTCATATACCATAATTTACCCAACCATTCTCCAATTGATGGACATGCATTCATTTTCCAGTTTCTAGCCACTATGAAAAGGGCTGCCACAAACATTTTGGCACATACAGGTCCCTTTCCCTTCTTTAGTATTTCCTTGGGATATAAGCCCAGGATGGCTGGGTCAAAGGGTATGCACATTTTGATAACTTTTTGGGCATAATTCCAGATTGCTCTCCAGAATGGTTGGATTCTTTCACAACTCCACCAACAATGCATCAGTGTCCCAGTTTTCCCACAGCCCCTCCAACATTCATCATTATTTGTTCCTGTCATCTTAGCCAATCTGACAGGTGTGTAATGTTATCTCAGAGTTGTCTTAATTTGCATTTCTCTGATCAATAGTGATTTGGAACACTCTTTCATCTGAGTGGAAATAGTTTCAATTTCATCATCTGAAAATTGTCTGTTCATATCCTTTGACCATTTATCAATTGGAGAATGGCTTGATTTCTTATAAATTAAAGTCAATTCTCTGTATATTTTGGAGATGAGGCCTTTATCAGAACCTTTAACTGTAAAAATGTTTTCCCAATTTGTTACTTCCCTTCTAATCTTGTTTGCATTAGTTTTGTTTGTGCAGAAACTTTTTAATTTGGTGTAATCAAAATTTTCTATTTTGTGATCAATAATGGTCTCTAGTTCTCCCTTGGACACAAACTCCTTCCTCCTCCACAAGTCTGAGAGGTAGACTATCCCATGTTCCTCCAATTTATTTATGATTTCGTTCTTTATGCCTAAATCTTGGACCCATTTTGATCTTATCTTAGTATGTGGTGTTAAATGTGGGTCCATGCCTAATTTCTGCCATACTAATTTCCAATTTTCCCAGCAGTTTTTGTCAAATAATGAATTCTTATCCCAAAATTTGGGATCTTTGGGTTTCTCAAACACTAGATTGCTATTTTTATTCATTATCTTGCCCTGTGAAGCTAATCTATTCCACTGATCAACTAGTCTATTTCTTAGCCAATACCAAATGGTTTTGGTGACTGTTGCTTTATAATATAGTTCTAGATCAGGTACAGCTAGACCAACTTCATTTAATTTTTTTTCATTACTTCCCTTGAAATTCTCAACCTTTTGTTGTTCCATATTAATTCTGTTGTTATTTTTTCTAGGTCATTAAAATAGTTTCTTGGGAGTCTGATTGGTATAGCACTAAATAACTAGTTTAGGGAGTATTGTCATCTTGATTATATTCGCTTGGCCTATCCAAGAGCACTTAATGTCTTTCCAATTATTTAAATCTGACTTTATTTTTGTGGCAAGTGTTTTGTAGTTTTGCTCATATAATTCCTGACTTTCCTTTGGTAGATATATTCCCAAATATTTTATACTATCGACCGTTATTTTGAATGGAATTTCTCTTTGTATTTCTTGCTGTTGGATTCTGTTGGTAATGTATAAAAATGCTGAGGATTTATGTGGATTTATTTTGTATCTTGCAACTTTGCTAAAATTCTGAATTATTTCTAATAGCTTTTTAGCAGAGTCTTTGGGGTTCTCTAAGTATACCATCATGTCATCTGCAAAGAGTGATAGTTTGATTTCCTCATTTCCTACTCTAATTCCTTGAATCTCTTTCTCGGCTCTTGCTGCCGAGGCTAGCGTTTCTAGTACTATATTGAATAGTAATGGTGATAGTGGGCAACCTTGTTTCACTCCTGATCTTACAGGGAAAGGTTCTAGTTTATCGCCGTTACATATGATGTTTACTGACAGTTTTAAATATATGTTTGTTATTATTTTAAGGAATAGTCCATTTATTCCTATATTCTCAAGCGTTTTTAGTAGGAATGGATATTGGGTTTTATCAAATGCTTTTTCTGCATCTATTGAGATGAACATATGGTTTTTATTAATTTGATTATTAATATGATCAATTATACTAATAGTTTTCCTAATATTAAACCAGCTCTAAATTCCTGGTATAAATCCCACTTGGTCATAGTGTATTATCCTGGGGATGATTTTCTGAAGTCTTTTTGCTAATATCTTATTTAAGATTTTAGCATCAATATTCATTAAGGAAATTGGTCTATAGTTTTCTTTCTCAGTTTTCGATCTACCTGGTTTAGGTATCAGTACCATGTCTGTGTCATAGAAGGAATTTGGTAGGACTCCTTCAATCCCTATTTTTTCAAATAGTTTATATAGCATTGGAGTTAGTTGTTCTTTAAATGTTTGGTAGAATTTACATGTAAATCCATCTGGTCCTGGGGACTTTTTCTTAGGAAGTTGGTTAATAGATTGGTCTATTTCTTTTTCTGAGATGGGACTATTTAGACTACTTACTTCTTCCTCTGTTAATCTGGGCAAGCTATATTTTTGAAGGTATTCTTCCATTTCATTTAAGTTACCGAATTTATCGGCATAAAGTTGAGCAAAGTAGCTCCTAACTATTGTTCTAATTTCCTCTTCATTAGTGGTGAGTTCTCCCTTTTCATTTTCAAGACTAACAATTTGCTTTTTCTCTTTCCTTTTTTTAATCAGGTTTACTAAGGGTTTGTCTATTTGGTGACTAGTTATAAAGTCTTAATCATGTTATGGTGACATCATTAGGGGTTTATGGTTTCCAACAGAACTATTGCACCAACTTTGGAAAAATCTCAGATCAGGGGTGTGTGAGCATTGCTCACTGGAAACAGTGATACCTGAATGTTTCGACTCCCTTACATCACAGAAGAGTAGATTGTGTGAATTCTGGGAGCTTCTGTTGGGCTCCTCACTTTTGCAACCCTAGAAAATGTCAGCCTCTTGTTGCCACTCTTTACAGCATACATAAATGCACATGCTCCCAAGCAAAAACAAACATTTTTGTTTTTTCCTAGAGATAGGGTACACATGTGGGTGAGGAGGGCATAAATCCAAATATGTTGATATATTGTGAAAGAACTCTCTGTATCTGTCTCTTTGTCTCTCCTCCATCTCCACAACCTTGTCCCCGTCTCTCTCCCAATCCATTTATTTCTCTTTCATTCTCACTGCACCCCCCCCCATTCCAAACTGGGATCTGTGAAAACAAAACAGCTATGGCTTACATAAGCAGCAGGAGAAGTGCTCTGAAGCCTGGTACCTGGCTAAACACTCTGCAAACTTCTCCCACCTCCTCCCTGGGATGATAATGCCTACAGGTGTGTCCAGGGCTAATCTGCTCCCAATGCTGGCACCCCCCCCAACCTCAGAGCTGCACCGACCTGCTCTCAGCATCCCCAGCTGCGAGACTGCTGACGGGGCGATGTTATGTGGGATATGCCTGTATTTTTTTGTGTTCAGCAGATTTCACTGCCTAATTATTTATGTGGTGGATCAGTTCATTGTAGCCACCAGCAGTTATTCCAACAAAGGATGATTTGTTGTATTTGAGTAAATGACCCTCACCAGGGCTTTCAGCAACGTGTGATTTGACCTCTCCCACATTAGGACAAACATAATTCATGTTTGGTTCATCGTGGTCATCTTCCCTTGGTCCGTGTTATGAAATGGTAATTGCCGATTCCTAAGGTCATTGCCATACAATTGTAAAATGACAAGAAATGCAAACTTAAAAATCTCTGGATTGTGTTTTTTTGCCATACCTCCTAAACCCTTTAATACATGGTTCATCCAGTTAGTTTCACTGCTGATTTTTAGACAATGTCTTTTCCCCCTGCATATTGGAATGAATGGTAAAATGACAAGCACAGTGAGAAGTATATTAGAAAATTCCTTCATTCTCTCAACCTGATGGACAATGACAGTTTCTTTTATTTCCTATTTCTACAAGATTTGTGCAGATTAAAATGTGGGAATTATTTGATATTGCCCATTTGAAAAAAATTGCACAAAGTAATTGTGTAAAAATTCATTGTCTTGGTTTCCAAGGGTAATTTTTCATTAAAGAAGCACATTAACTATTAAACATGCAATATACTGTGATCATTTTCAACATATTATGTATACATATTTTCATAATAGGTTTATTTTATGGGAAGGATTGTCTGCATTTGTATACCCTGTGGAGAGTAGCAATTAGTGGCTAATCTTGTCTGGCTGACGCTATAGATGGGGTTGGTGCAGGGATCCGGGGCATTGGTATTCACTAAGAGGACTTGCCTTTAAGCAGGTCCACAGATTCAGCTCTCAAAGCTTGCATGAACCCCTCTCCACTTCAGCTATGACTGTCATATAATTAGGAATGCTATCCACATAGTGTCTTTGAACAGAGCTGAAACTAGGATTTCTTCTGCTGAGGGCAAATTCAATTGGGCCAAAGGACTGTGCAGCACAGTGGACAGTCTGCCTAGTTGGAGGGCAGTCCTGCTGGAAGAGGAAGCAGCCTGTTCCCTTGGGAGTTCACCTTGAATACTGTACTTGAATGTCGATCTCCTACTTGAATGTTGATCTCCTGGAAGGGGTTAGTGATTGGAGTGAGAGGAGGGAAGAGATGGGGCAGGTACAGGGCTCTGGCTACAGAAGAAGGTGAGGCCAGGGAGAATGCTATCAGGGCAGTAGGCCCCTGAGTAGGATGGTCCTGGACCATATGAGAAAGGGAAAGGCCGTACATATACTGCTGATTCATAGCTCAGTGGAGGACTGTCCAAGGAAAGAAGCAACACTCCCTGCCTCATTCATGTCAGCTTTTTGGGGCCCAGCCTGGCCCTGATTATATTCCTGTCATGAAATATCTTCTCCAGTTTATGAAAGCTGCTGCTCTACCATAGGCTCTATTGAATAGACCTGCTCTCAGCATCCTGGCCATCTCCTTTTTCAAGAGGACTCCATAAAGCAACTCAAGTAATGGAAATTAATGAAAATTAGTGTGGGACCACTTAAAGTATGGCAACTAATGTGGAAAAGTGAGATAAATTAAGGTGGTTGATAGAGTGATATTGAGGTGTTCCAGACCAGAGATGTCAAACACCCAGAGGCTGGCTGCTCGTGGCCTGCATTTGGCCCGCTAAAGAGTGGCCTGAACCAGATTAAAATGTTTAATGTGGGACAAAATATTTCGCGAATGTTTAACAGTCATAAAATATAATAATGTACATAATGTCAACATGTGGTTTTCTAAATCATTAACAAAGCCTAATATATTTAATGGCCCTCTAAACTATTTCTTTGTCTTGTTTGTTCTCATCCCACCTGCAAAAGAATATTTACCATGACATATAGTAGTTGCTAAATTGGAAATGATCTTTTTCTTCCTGGCTTTCAGAATTCCAGCTAACCGCTACTCCGCCTAACCAACTCCACATCTGTGTGTTCCGTAATTAATGCATTGTTTGATCCTATTTAGCCTTTGGTATTGAACTCCCCAGCAGCCATGCACCATTAAACTTTATGACTCTATAACGATAGAACAGCTCTTCAAATCCTAAGTGACCTCCAAATACTGAAAAGATTTGTTTAGATTCTTTACCCTTAAAGAATAAATAAGAAGGTACTCTTTAAGGGGAATTTCTTTGGACAAATAAGATGTATTCCCTGAAAACAATCAAACACTCTTTCTGTTTCTTCTTTATTGAATGGGAGAAATGGGAGCTAACCATGTTACAAAGTCTGACAAAATAAACATATGATTAATTAGAGCATGCATTGTTTTGGTCATGATATTTTAATTGGATTTGTCTTTTCAAAATTTAGATCTCTTTGAATTTAATGTTTTTAGCCTTGTGTCCTCTGACACTGGCATTATTCTCATATATAAATGTTATAAATGGCTCCCAGTGTTTTACCTTCCCATACAAGGACAGAGGCTTTATTTATTTATTTATTTTTAAATGAATTAGGTTATTAGTGTGCTCTTTGGTGGATAAAAGAGCAAAGAGAATGTTGCCCACTTTACATAAGAGATGTGTGCCTGGAAAGTTGCATATAATCCACAATGTTACAGATCAAGGCATGTTGGAAATGCCACAGGAGAGTTCATTATTTAAATACTTTTTGCAATGAATTTGGTAGCTATGCAAATAGTCAGCCCTCAACTGCTAGTTTTTGAAGTCTGAATATTGATATTTCCATGTTTCTTAAAGTGGGGTGAACCCATATAATCAACTGAAGTAACTATTTGAAATTTCTTAAAAGAAATAGGTAAGTTAGAGCTTCATGGATCATTTAGCCCCTTTGGGATGGTAAGGTTTGTTCTTCTCTGCCCCCCCACACACACACATCGAGAGGAGGTCTTAACCACTAGGAATCTAACCTTTCTGTTTATCCCCAAGGTGATGACTTATCCATGGTTGAAGCTATAAATAACTAACTAAGCCATGATGAATTGAGGGTAGAGAATACATGCGCACTTCCCAAAAATACTTGTCAAGAAGAGCTAGGGAGAAGGAACATCATCTTGGGCAGAATTTCCATATCTACACATACCAGCTTTGTGATCTGGGGTCACGGCCCCAATTCCCGAGTAGCGATGTTCAAGGCTGGCGGGGGGTTGGCAGGCCCTCTTACCTCACTCTTAGCTTCAATTCCATCACCTGTGAAAATGGAAAATCCAGAATCTTAGAGATGAAAGGAAATCAAGCCCAATGGCTATCTAGACCCCCCCCCAAATTTGAAAAATAATCTCTCTTCTCATATGTCTAATAACTGGTCAACCAACATTTGCTAGAAAATCTCAGGAAGGGAAACTCACTGCCTCCCTTGGCTACCAAGGGAGACTAGGAAAGTTTCCAAATGACAACGCTTCATCAACTTGAAGATAATGACGTGTCTCCTCCATTTTTTTTAGGCTCACCTTTAACCAGTTTGCCAAGTAGTCATCATATAGAATGGACTCGGGTCCTTCACCAACCTCAGTGTACTCTTCCTGGATATTTTCCAGATTATCTATGTCTTGTCTACTGGATGATTTCCAGGTCACATTTAATTCTTTCCTATTTATCTCAAAGGAAGTTTCTGTGCTCTAAATGAGGCACAGTATGGGAAGGAATTTTATACCTACAAATGGAAGGGGTTATTCAGGTGATAGAATGGCTTCACTATAGGAATTTGCTAGAAGTAACATTCCCCGCCCCACTTATGCTCTTTAAACAGTTTTAACCCTCACATCCTCCTTTTCCTCACAAAGGAAGTCGATTTGGGCCTCTTTATAGTTGATAAACTCTTGCCTGCAATAGAGCAGAGGTCAAAGGTCACTCCCATCAACATTCACTTCAGGAAAGCAGTCTCTGCGGGTAGCGCAGGACGTTGATCTCCAAATTTTGCTGCCACTGCAGTATAAAGAAAAACGTAGTGAGACAGCGCCAGGGAACATTCAGCAAGTCCTTTTTATAGATACTATTTTACGAGAACTGCCTCTTGTGTGGCGGTAAAATGCGAATTAGTAGAAGTTGGAAATAAACCTAATGAAGCTGAAAACCATTTATATATTTAGTTACTCCAGGATGCCTTTCTGCACAGTTTCTTACAGCATGCGTATTTATTGAGGGATCATCGAAATAAACTGTCACCCTGCTGAAACACTGGTATAGCTTTACTCTGTGCTTGATTGTCCAAGAGCTCAAAAGACTCAGAAACAATCTCATTATTCTTCATCAAACACCTTTGGAACTAGGTAGGGTAAGCTATTATTGCTCCTGTTTCATAATTAGTATAATTGCATATATTTCCCATAGTATCAAAGCAAGTGAGTGGGCCAGGGACAGATCAAAGAAGGAAAATGATTATTTGAAATGAGTAATTTGATACTCGAGGATGAGTGATTTCATTGTTTCCAGTGCTCCTTCAAGTGACATGACAACTCCTCATTAGTTTAGAAGATGATCTTTGTAATTATAATTATTATTGCTCTGATCATGATGCTAGTGCCACATCTTTCACTAAAATTCTCCTTTGGTGCCTTATTGTATCATGGAGATAATGCTAACTTCTCTATGGCCATTCCAAGGGAGGCCAGGCTTTGTCAGGTCCTCTGAGATGGAGAAGCTTCGAGTGTGGGTCTTGCAATGGGACGCATGACTGTTTCCTGCCTTTACTCTAATGATATCTGAAGAGCATCATCTCCTGGATAGCCACAGCATTATGAGATGAGTGGTTACAGCAACTGTTAAAAGACCATTTCCCAAAGAGTTGCAATCTGTGTCAATACAATGCCGATCCTACCAAGAAAAGCATGAATCTTTGAAGTATTCAAGTGTCAGCTCACATTTGTATCACGGGTTCTTTTTAGAAACACCTGCACAAATAATCTCATTTGATTCCTATACCAATTGGCAATGTAAATATTATTATTCCCACTTTACACAGAGGAAAAATGAAACTAAGTGAGTTTAAATACCTATTCTAGGATTCAACATCCAAATCATCTGCCTCTACTTTGTGATGGTGCTTGTAAAGGCTATCCCTGTCTTCTGATCCTGTTACTTTAGCCGCTGTTTGGCTCTGTTTTCTTCATGGTTGCTTTGGGAATACTTTTGCTACCTTTCTCCTGGACATAGGGGAACTGATTGAGTTGCTAGGGAACTAGGAAACCCATTCAGTTTTACGACAGTTTGTGTGGTTTGCTAGGACACTATTTGAGGCATAAACAAAAATGCAATGGAGTCCTTAGCGCTTAGAATTTCAGAATAGGAAGATCAGTCCCTTTTAGATTGCAAGGAGGGAAATGAAACCCAGAAAGATTAAAAGATCATGTTGCTAATTAATGGCACCCATTAGAGATTGATAGTGGAAAAAGAAATACCCTGAATTTTGTCTGACGGTTCAGTTATCTTACAGAAAGAACCAGGGGCTAAGTATACTTGCTTTTTTTTTTCTTCTTGCCTATAAGAAAAGAAACCCACAATGGAAATTTGATCACCTATTATGTCTTACTGATTGAGACTAACCCCAGCCTTCCCTGGACTTTTAATCTGGAATTTTCTTCCTTTTAATTTTCCCAATCATTTCACAGACCACTTATTTTTTTTTCTTGGAGAGGTCTACCTTTATTCTGGTAATTAGTTTACTCCTCAAACATTTACCAGCTTAGCCAATGATGGCTGCACATAATTAAGTTCCTGCAAGTTTGTACTTTTAATGACTGTCTCCTACATTATCATTGCGTTTACCACCATAAATGCAAAATTCAGGTGTCCCATAGCATGTCAGATCTGGATAAGAACTTCAGTACCAGCTGAGCCTCATTTTAGAGAAGTGCATGCTGAAGTCCACACAGGGAGGATGGTTTTTTTCAAGGTCACCTTGTACCAGAGTCAGGATTTGAACTGAGGTCTACTTGGTCTACTGTATAAGCTGGCTGCTATCTTTTTATCTAGAGCTGGGGTGGGGAACATCCAGCCAGTAGGCCCCGTGAGGCCCACAGAAGCATTTGCTAGGGAAAAGCAGGCAACACTGAGCTGAAAGCTAGGTACACCAACCTCCCATTGCTTGGATTTTTAAATTGATACTTTTCTATGGCCTGTGAATGATTATATATACCCAAATGGCCATTGGGGGGAAAAAGGTTGCTGACCCCTGATCTAGAGGGATTGATATGTGAACCTTTTTTTTTTCTATTATTCTCTCATATCTTAAGGTATAAATATGATGTAACTGACCTACCATCAATAGTGCCTGAACTTTGGAGTGATTTTCTTTTTATTAGTGCAGAGGGAATGTCCTGAAACGTTTACTAGGGCTCCTACATAGACAGTGGAATGCAACCTCAGGACATTCAAATATGAAAAATGCCTCACTGTGTTCCAACTTTAGATTAGATAACTTCTGACCGTGGCATCATGGATGAATTTATTTTAATTGAGATTTTAATTATGTAATATTGGTTTTTCATGGGGCTCCAAAATGCCCAAGTATTCTGAATCTAAGACTTGCAGAAGCCAAAAGGGAGCATAGGCCACATTTGGCTGTTTAGACCCTGGCTTTGTAAATTTTGCATTGCAACGCAATATAGGGTCTTGGAATTGAACGTGAAAGTCGCAACATTAGGCTATTCTAAGTCAATGTTTTGATTTATATAGCTATTTCATATACCTATTTACTCGGGATCATGTAAAAATTTCATGGGCAAAAAGGGATCGCAAATGTTAAACATTTAAGAATCCTATGGTGGTAGCCTACTTTCCCAGCATTCATCCAAACAGTCCTTTGCTAAATCCTGGAAGGTGACATTGCCTGACATTCATGGTGCACTGGGCCCAAGATGGTAAGTAGTTTGTTGTTCCTTTATTATTATCACAGATAATCTGAATGCATGGCTCAATATCAATACTGCTTGACTTTTCTTTTTTCTTCTCCTACTCAACTTAATGCTTTCAACAAAGACAAAACTTTAGGCTTTATTAACTTTATCTTGCCAGAGAAACATGAAATTTTGTCAGGACAATAGGATGGGAATGATCCACAATTGAATGACAGGCACTTTGCTCAAGCTTTCTGTGCCTTGGATAGTATAGTGTCAATTTTAAAATACAAAGGAAATTTGTTTTGTGAGATGGTGTTGAAGTCCTGGACTGGTAGAGGTGAAAGGGAGGGATGCTTTCCTAAGGACTGTTTCTTCCCCTCCACCAGGGGTCAATGCCATTTTCAGTTGTATTCAGCAAATAGTAGGCACCTACTGTGTAAGTTCTGGTGATAGAAAGGAAAGCCTGATCTCAAAGAGGTTGCAATTTGTTTAGGGACCTGTTTAGCTATGCGTTCTTGCCATTAGAATAATGGTTGACACCTAATTATCTTCTAGCTCCTCAGTATGGGCCAATAGTGGGAGGGGGAAGCCATGCTTCATACTTTGCCCTTCTCCACAGTCTCAACCAGAACAGCAGGGCTTAGGCCAAAAAAAAAAAAAAAAAAAGAAAAAAAAAGAGTCACCAATGTTTCAAGTTGACCCGATTGAAGAGGAAGCTTTCATTTACAAACAGACCATTCAGAAATGGTCCACAGGGACAAAACTGGGGTGGCGTTGTAGCTCTGTCATGAAAAAACATGATACTTTTAATTCCTATTGACTTCTTCCTTGGAAAACAAGAAGAGAAATCTATACTGTCCTCCTGATGTGGTTGGGCCTAGAATACAGAAGACATAAGATGACCCAAAGCTTTAGGGTCTGAGGGACATAGCTGAAAAGCTGATTAAGGAGAATCAAGTCTAGGATCCTGTCATCTGCCTTTCCTGAAAATAATTGATGGGGCCTCTGCCTTCTCTTCATTCCCCTCCCTTTCTTTCTGATTGAAAATATTGTGACTTCTCCTCTTGTCTTTCTTTTCAAAAACAAATACTGCTTGACTATTCTGCTTTTCTCTAGTGGCTACATGAGTTAGAATTTGAACTCAGTACTGCCTGTCTCCAATTTTGATGCTCTAGCCCCTATACCACATAAGTGGCCTTCAGGGAAGAGACAGGGGAGACAAAACTGCTTCAGCAGAAATAGGCTTTGGGTCCCATTGCCAACCCTAATACTATATGGGCTACCTTAAACAAATCGAGTGTCCTTCATTTTTTTCATCTGCATAATGGGGAGTGGGAGGGGAAGCAGTTAAAGTCCAGGTTTACTCATGCCAAGCCCTTTTTTTTTTCTTTATACTATATCATGATACCATTAAAAAATTCAATTTCTGTGCCTCATTATCATGTTTAAAGTGCTTTTTCTGTAAGTGCCCTGCTCATTTTGTAGATTAGGAAACTGAGACTGAGTGGCTCGCCTATAGTCTACCACTTAGTGTTGCCAGTGACAAACTGTGGTTCTGTATTGATTTGTTTTCCCCGCTCTCTGAAAGAAGCTTTTGCTGTTGATACACACCCTCACTTCACCTGTGCTCATTAGGACATCCATTTATCAGACTTGTCATAAAAGGAAATGGATGGCATGATTCACAAGCCAGTACTGTTGGGGCCAATTCTCTCTGGTCTGTGGGACCTAGTTTGAAAAGTTAATAAGGCCTACTACTTGTTTATTGTACATTGCCATCCAAATACTGCATTGGAGCTGAACAAATGTGCCACTTAGGTGCCCACTGTCAAAGACAGCCATTTACATGTAGCGGGGTGTTCATCTTGCTTTATTTTCCTGTTGTGTAAGTGATTGGTGGATAGCATTTAAGCATAAGGCTTTATTATCAGTCTGAAGAGTATGTCTTCTGGAAATAGGTATTTAATATTACAGTTACCTGAACTAGTTATGCTGCAACTTGAAGCAGATGTTCCTTTTCTGTTACTTTGGAAAGCAGCTTCAGTGTCTCAGTTATATATCAAGGCCTCAATCAGTGGTGTGTCATCGACTATTTCAGCATCAAACAGAAAAAAAGCAAAACAAAACCAGAAAAAGACCCCCTCCTCAATTTGGTTTGACAAACTTATGCTAAGTGCCTGCCTAGCACAGAGTCCTATGTTAGGTGCCTGAAACACCAAGACAAAAATAAAGCAGTCCTTTTCCCCCAAAGAGCTTATACTTTACTAGGGCAACACTACATACATATACAGAAGTAATCAAATAAAAGTATTTACAAGATAAGTACAAGATAAGGACAGAGCAGCAATAGGCTAGGGGACAGAAAGGGGAGGATCAGGTAAAGGCCTCTTGCAGAAGTTGCTACTTAAATAGAGTTTGGAGAACCTGAGCTAGAAGTCAGTAAGCATTTATTGAGGACCTACTTTTTGTCAGTTCTGGGTAGCTGTGTGGCACTTAAATGGATAACATGCAGGGCCTTGAGTTAGGAAGATTCATATCTGGCCTCAAACAGTTACTAGCCACATGACCCTAGGCAAGTCATTTTACTCCATTTGCCTCAGTTTCCTCATCTATCAAATGAACTGGAGAAAGAAAAGGCAAATCACTCTAGTATCTTTGCCAAGAAAATCGCAAACGAGATTACACAGTTCAGTCACTACTGAAAAATTACTGAACAAAAGCAATAATTTTCAGTTAGTATGCTTAGTGGTAGGGGTCCAAGAAAGGCCAAAGTAATTCTTTTTTTCAAGAAGCTCACAAACTATGTAAAAATAACCACACACACACACACACACACACACACACTTACTTGGAGGTTATTCCAGAGAGAAGACATTAATGGGAGGGGGCACGGAAAGGGTTTTCCATGGAGAGTGGAATATTAGCTAAGAGTAAGAGGAAGGTAGACCATTTAAGAGGTGGAGAGCGTGGTTACTTCTTGCTTGCTGGAAAGCAGAGAGTATACTTGGTCGCCTAGGCTGGCCTCAGCCTACTCGTAGGAAATTGGGAGAAATGCCATTCTATCATTTGCCAATCTTCTAGGCTGTCTTCTGGCTGCCTGCAAAGGACAGAGAGATAGTACCTCAAACTACTCTCTTTGCCTATTTTCTGGCCTGGCTGTCCTGCAGGGGTAGTAGAGAAAAGCCATTCCATCAGTTTTCTTGACTAGTGTCCTTACCTGGAGGTGAAGCTCAGAGACCTGGAAGCTATAGTTGTATCTCTTGTGATATTAATAACCCTCCTAAACTCATTTGTCATTGATTAATAAACTGCCATCTGCTTATCCTTTCCCCAAACCAGTGATTATGAACTCCTAGCTATCAGAATACAGAGCCCATGTTTCATCTCCCATTACCTGCTTCTTCATTCCCTCTCAATTCAGTCTCCTCAGTGAGATACTCTAAAGCTTCCCACCCTTCCCCAAGGCTCTCTGCAATCCTTATTCCCCAGGTAAAAACTGTGCTTCCCTCTTAATGATTTTATTTTTCCACCCTTTTAAAAAAAATTTCACCAGGAGCTGCCTTCATCCTGATAATACGGTTTTCCTGGTTCCCCTTTCTAGCATTGCTTGCTTTTTCACTCAGCCCCTCCAACTCACTGGTTGAGGTGTGAGAATTAGAATATTTCTTACTCCCCATGGATACTTCTGCTCTTTTTCCCTCAACTACCATCACTAAGTAACCTCTTCTTTAAGAGTCATTCAAAGAGCTATGGATTTTAGTTTCATGGCATTAGTCCATGTCTCCCTTCTTTCCCCCAATGTTGCTACCACCTTGATGCAGAGCCATATCACCTCATACCTAGATTACTGCAATAGCCTGCTGATTAGAATCCCGGCTCCAAGTCCCTCCTTAATTCCATCCACCATGAATCTGTCAAATTTATCTTCTTGAAGTATAAACCTGACTGTGTCACTCCCTTATTCAATAAATGGCATCATCTTCCTTTCACCTCCAGGACAAAATGTAAAAATCCTCTACTTGGGATTCAAAGCTCTTCTTCTTACACCTCATTCCCCCCTCATACTTTTCCCCCAGTGACTTTGGTTTCTACTGTTTCTTGAATAAGAACCTTGTTCAAGGTTCTATCCAGCACCAGTCTATTTTATTGGCTGTCTCCTTTGCCTGGAATACGCTCCCTCTTCACTGCTGCTTTCTGACTTCCCTCAAGTTTCAAATAAAATCTCCCCTTCTACAGGAAACCTTTGCTAAGACCCCCAGTGCTTTCCCCTTCCCCTGTTGATTAGCTCCAGCTTATCTCGTATAAAACGTGTTTATACACATTGTTTGCATGTTTTCTTCTCTGTTAGACTGTGAGCTCCATATAATCGGAACTGTTCTTTGCCTTTCTTTGTATCCCAAGTGCTTAGCTCAGCACCTGGCACATAGCAGTTGAGTGATATTTATTCACTGACTGGCACAAAGGTAAAAAGTACAGGAAATGGAAACTATTTGCCTATGAGTTCTGCAAGAGGTTGAGGAATCAAGGATGACACCCAGGCTGTAAACCTGCATGTCTGCAAGGATGGTGGTACCCTGGAACGTAAGAAGGAAGTTTAGGGGAGGGTTGAGGTTGTGTCAGTATGTGCGTGTATGTATGTGTGTGTAATAGAGATATAGCTACACCTATATATCCATATCTAGATATCAATGTAAATATAGATATATTTATATCTGTATCTATGTCTGTATAGATATATCTCTCTGTATCCACACACACACACACACACACACACACACACACACACGTACCTTTTGGTTATTTAAGTATAAGATGTCTGTGGAACTTCCAATTTGAGATTTTTAATATGCAATTGGAGGTGTGAGATTGGAGGTCAGGAGATAGGTTAGGCCTGAATAAAGAAATTTAAGAATCATAAGAACAGAGATGCTTATTAAATCCATGGGAGCTGATGAGATTGTCTGATGAAATAGTATAGAGAGAAAAGAGAAGATATCCTAGGATAGGATGTTGGAGAACATCTATATTGTTAGTAGGCTCGTCTTACACTCATCTCAGGACACTAAGAAGAGCAGTCAGAATTTATTATTTTTTGACAGGGATTGATCAAGTCTTAATTTTTTCTCCATAGTGCCCAGAAAAATATTATATACAAGGTACTAATTCAAATAAGTATTCATGTTATTGACTTCATGAAAGTTCGATAAGTTGCTTCCCTGAGTATAGCAAATAAGTAGAGAGAGGAGAGATTGGCTGTAATGTTAATGCAAGTCATAGAGAGGTCCACTTACTGTTTGATTAGATCTAAAGATCCAATGTGGTAAGGTGCTTGGAATAAAGTTGGTATTTAAAAAGTGCTTATTGGATGAATAGTTGATGCTTTAGGGATAAACGTCATTTTAATCACATGGAGAATTGGAGAAAGTCTGCCAAACCCTACCTGAATAAGAATCCCCTTCCACAACATACCTAACAAACCCAGCCTTTTATTTGCTGATCCAAAGAAAAGGGTTAATCCTACCTTCCTTCCCTGCTGCACAAAGCAGCCAAGCAGTCAGATTTTAGCAGTTGCTCGAGATTGACTCCAAAGTTAGTCATGTAGAGTAAGCACATTTCAGGCGCGAGGGGCAATCTTTGGAAGATGGAGTGTCACATATAGAAAGCAAACCCTTTTCACTCAAGTTCATGAAGGGGGATTATGGTCAGAAGAGTCTGGAAAGATGGGTGGAGTCAAACCCCCAAAACTTTTGGGTGCCAGAGAGATGAGTTGGTACTCTTTCCCAGTGTCTTTAAACCCTTTAGTCAGATTCATGGCATGAGGGACCTAGCTCCATACTTCCTGTCTTTATTTTTGTTAGATTCTCCTATATCTGAAACACTAAGAAATCTCTGCAAGTTACCTAATGTCAATTCCTCATTTGAAAACCTGTTTTGGTTTTCCCCAAATTACAGAATCATGGTTTTTAATGAAAGGAGAGAAATACAAAAGAGTTAACTTCAAATGATTCCTAATTTACTAATGTGTCCCAGGATAACCATCCCTCGGGCCACAGCCTTAAACCTGAGGGCTCTTCTCTGCTGTCCACCATTGGGCTTGGCTCGCTCCCTGAGGTTTCCTCTTATTCCTTTGCTTTTACTGTCTAGTTCTGCAACATGGATGTCTTTTTGGTATAGTCCCTAAAGGCAAGGAGATGACTAAAGCCTTAAGAGGACTTTGTGTTCTTTTGTAATCTCTGTTGACAAGACAAAGGGAAGAAAAATATCAGCAGACTTCTTTTCTCAAGAGTTCACCCTGCAGAGGATCACAGCTGTCAGGATCTAGTCCAGACCTAGGATTTCCCCTTTTTGGAGGCCATTCCCTATGCCAGGGCTCTGGCCAGCCTCTGCTAGTTATCAACTTAGCCCCAGGGAAGGCTGTCTACCCTAAGGATACTCTCATTCTTTTTGTCAGCTCTTTGTCAGTGGGTAGGGCAGAAAAAAAAAAAGACTCCAGAATAGACTTGAAACAGATTATATTTGGGACCAGATAGAGAGATGTGAAGAATGTTTTTGCTTCAATTTAGAGAGAAAAAACTTGAGCCTAAGAGGTTAGGATAAAGATTCAGAACAAGGAAACAGCATATCCTAACCTTTGGAACATTTATGAGAGGGAATGCATACATTGTTGAACAGAAGGAGAAGGGGATAGTTTGCTATCTACTCTGAGTGTGGGAGGATCTATCCCTATCCCTGGTCCATTAAACTAATGAAAACCTTATATAAATCCCAGAATCCCCAACAGGAAAAGAAGGCATGGAACCAGCCTGTCCAATTCATACCTGAACAAGAATCCACTCCATAAATATCCCCAAAGTCCTTATCCAGTTTATTCTTGAAGACATGCAATGTCCTTAGGATATGGATGGGCTCTTGCAACATTTCTTTGAATAACTTGAATAGGAAGTTTTTCCTCAATCGAACTTAGATTTGCTACTTTGCAGCATGCATCTATTGTTCCTTCTTTTGCTCCCTGACCTTAAGAAGAACCTGTAAGATGAGAAAAAAAGAAGCAGGAGCAGGAGGATGAGCTGAGCACAGGAAGGGTCACAAGATCAGAAGACAGAAGATGCTTTCAGGGGAGGTGGCCAACATTTCTCATATTCACATGGAGTTGGCTGATCTGAAGAGAAACATTGCTTTCTTTGTTCTCTAGAGAATGGCCAAAGAAGCTGCTGGAAGTGCATTGGCTAAGAGCTGAATCCTGTCACTGGATCTTTTTCTACTTGCCTTAGGAGGAGCCTTCTAATGGTCACTGACTCATTTACCTTATGACATCCAACTCAGGAAATTTATATTTCTTTGATGTATGAAATCAAGTCACTATGCCATCATTCCATAAACCCCAGACATGTGTATTATTTATAATTTTGTCAATTACAAACTTCAGAACATTAAAAAATATTCACATGTGAATGAGATGATAGCACACAATTCCCTGCAACCATTTTTACGTCTGCCATTGCTTGTTGTTAGTTCTTCTTAATATATTAATTTAAGGATCATTTTCCTGTCCCATCTTCCATCCCAGTCTGTGTCTCTCCCCTCATTTTATCTGACAGAATGTATTTCTGTGTAAGTGAGTTTTATCATTTTTTTACAAATGTTATTTTTCTGTTCCTTTTCAGTATATATCTAAAAGTGGTAATTTCTTATATGTATGTGCACGTGCAGGTATATGTATGAATACACACACACAGATTTCTTACATATATGAAATCTCTTCTTCTTACAGAGTAGTTTTCAAATTGAGAAGTTGTCAGATAAACAGATGTGTATATTTCACCAATGAATGAGTATATTCCCCTTCATCTAGTAAATGAGTTTTTGATATCAGAATGAGGTTTTTGTCACCTTGAATCTCATTACTTTATTTGTTCCTCTCTTTCCCTGGGAGTTAATAACCAGTTTATAGCTCTTTCCTTGGGGATGTAACAAATTAGCCTTATGGGGCTTGAAGCTTGGGATAAAAACTTTCAATAGAACATTGAGCTTGATGATTTTTTGAAGAATATGACACATTTCCTCCGTTATTTCTGTCTCAGAAATCAAAATCATATATGGAGAGACAGTTCCATTTCTCCCATTATTACTTTCAATCTTTTCTTCTGCGTGATGTGAAGGCTAGTTGAAGTAGGGTAGGATTGTTTAGGAATGCAATGTTTTCCTCTCAATTTATTTTTATAGAAGATTTTTTGGGAGGGAATGAGGTAAATGGCAGTCAAAACTCCTTCTTCCATAGAAGAATCATCCTAATAAAGCAATATACTGATGTCACAAAATGAAAAAAGAGAAATTTAATATCAGCTTGTTTTCTGCATATATTTGTGGGTAAAGATGAAATATTGCTTGGAGAGTTGAAATTCTCAACATTGCAATATTCTTAGTTCTGATCATTAATTTCTGAAACATAGCATGCATAATTTGTGATATATTTTGCCTAAAGAGGGCCCCCAAAAAAATCCATGGAGAAAACTGAAATATAGCCAGATTCATCAAATAAGACTACTATTTTCGAGTTAGTCTTTTCATATTTTATTTTTCAGTGATTTCTGAAGCACATTTTTAAAATTCACAAAAGCGCTTAATGAATTCTTTGAACACTGCCACAAATTAATATTCGTAGTAATTAGTCCATTTGTGTATGAATGGGGGAATATCATAAGTTACTAAAAAAAAATTACAGTATCACTCTTTGTACTAAGGGGAAAAGCTTTATGGGAGGGGGAGAATACAACATAATCACATGTGTCATGGCTCTATTTTCTTATTCAAGTGGCCTCTTCCTCCTTAAGGAGGAATCTCTTCTATTCTATTCTCAATGCTACCATGCTACTTCCAAAGTTGTCACTGGACAGTTTAGTGGGAGAGATTGGTCCCAGTTGCTTATTCATTGCCTTTCTGTCACTTTTTGTTGGGGATTTAGCTATCTGAGTGATCTGAATTTTCCATGAGTGTACTAGAGCTCTAGGACCTGAGATATTCCTTCATTAGGATCTTCTCTCTTCACAGTAGATCATAGAGAATGTGTGTCATTGAAAATATTTGTGGGCATACATAGTATGAACACTTGGCTCCTTCTCTGCCTGGAGAAAAGATGCACTTTCCCCAAACTGTTGTCCGAAGGTGAATCTCAAAGAACATTGAAATTAGGCCATAAATTCCCTTAGAAGACACAGTGTAAGACTGTAGCATATGGGCAGAGAAAAGAGATGTGACTACTCTTTGGATGGAACCCAGAACAGGAGTTCAAGGAGAAGAATATTACATTACCACAAGTGGTTAATTCTGGGAGGGAAGAAGCCCAGTACTAGAATACATATGCACACCTTGTGAATATAGTCCTAAGATTGATAGGATGTGGAAAAATACCTCCTTTAAGATAGTGGTTCATGTTTGCTTTTCTTATTTTTTCTTTTTTTTTTTTTTAACGTGGGCATGGTATGATTTAGGTTAATCAGGTATTTCAATAACAACAACAGGAAGAACATTAATCTTTATGTAGTTTCTTTAAAGTGATTTGCATATATTTACATTTGACCCTTATAACAACTCTGGGAGAATACTAACAACTATGATTATCCCCTTTTTACAGATGAGGAAAATGAAGCTGAGTGGTTAATGAGTTGCCCATGGTCACACAGCTAAATAAGTATCTGAGGGGGGGATCTGAATTCAGGTCCTCTTAATTACAAGTCCAACGCTTTCCCTCTGCCACAAGTGAAAACGTATATGAAAGCATATGGTGGTATTGTAGATTTAGATTCTGGTGAGCATGAGGGTATTAAGTAGCAAAAGAGAAGAGGCACTGGAATCCTGTGGCCAAAGGCTCCTGGATCAGAAATTACGAGATTTGGGTTTTCATTCCATTTCTGTTGCATTAGCTATTTCAGTGATTTTGGACAAGTCCCTTACTTACCTAGGATTCAATTTCCTTCTGTAAAATGAGAGAATTGGATCAGATGCTCTCTGTGATCCTCTCATCTCTTGTGTCAATAGAACTGACTTCATTTTTCTATCAAGCTGAAAGTTTGATAGCTCAGATGGTAACTAATCCGGATACAGAGCAATTTGGAATTCTGTCCCCCAAAATAGTCTGGAATGGAAGTTTCAAGGTCTATTAGTTATCTTCCAATTAGCAATCTTGATTTAGATCCTGGTCAGATCCCTAACCTTATTATCCTGTGGGTTCCACGCTAGTTCCCACTATTCCCAAATGGCCTTATCACCATTCTGCCTTTGCCCCTGTCCAAAGAGATTTAATTCCAAGAAGCAACAGAAGGTTCTCATTATTCAAGAGTGCTTGAGTAAGATTTCAGTATGCCTGAGTCTGTGAATACACTCAGAGCTTTTCAGTCAGCCTATATGATAAAGTAATAATTATCACAGGTGATGAGAGCTCTTGCCACATCCTTGTTTAACCTAACAACTCCTGATTGAGGCTCTGTCTGGAACTAATATTCCACACTGTAAAAATAAGATTGGGGAATATAATTTCAGATGCACTTTGTCCAAATGAAAGCATAGTTGCTTTATGGAGGTTTTAATTTCCAATTAAATCCTGAATTTAAAGAACTATTTATCTTTAGGAAAATAAGGCATTTATGTGAACACTTCAGATGCAGCCTTTGCTAGTGCGTGGTGCTTTTATTCAGAAAGCCCTGGGTTTAAGTTCTGCCTATGAAAATATTTGGATGACCACAACCAAATCACTTAACTTCTATCTGCCTCAGAAAAATTCCTTGACACTTATCTAGTAAATCTTAAAGGAGTCATAATCTTCATTGGTAAAGAAAGGCACTATACTGGGAGCTTCCCACACTGACAAAATCTCAAATGCCTTGTCTAAACTCTCTTAATTTGTTGGGAGGGTGGCAGCCCCTGCTTACAAGGGACCAGAAATCCCTCCTCTGAGGCATGTTAAAACAAAATAAATCATTTACTTAAAAAGAAAGAAGGGGGAAAATTTAAAAGATGATCCTATGTGGTTTGGCATAATAAAACCCCAGATTTAGAGCTGAAAAAGAACTAAGGCCATTTAATCCAGTCCACCTGTTTTACAGTCGAGAAACTGAGGCCCTACAAAGCTAAATGATTGTCCCAAGTAGTAAATGGCTCAGCTGGTATTCGAACTGGGCTCCTCTGACACTAAATCTAATATTCTTTTCATGTTGCCAATGGAAATAACAGAGTGTTAGAGCTCCTTGGGAAATCAACCAGTCATATTTATTCAAAATTATTTTTTCATCCCTTGACCAAACTTCTTAATACCTGGAGACATGTGCCATTTTGGACTTTGTTGTGGTATTTCAATTTGGCATGTGCCTTGGCCCTTGAGAATGCTTGCAAAGCAATAAATGCTTGTTTACTTGATGTACAGTTGCAAAGAGTGGGTAGAGTCCCATCCACAAGGTTGCAGGTGATAAAAAAGAAGTCTTGGTTCAAATGTGTTCCTAGATTTCTGCTAGTGTGGGACCAGTCTGGCTTGTTTGAAAAACTCCTCTTTAAAGAGTTTCTTCAACCTCAGCATATGCATGGGAAGAGAGGGATATGCTTGTAGAATCATAAAATGTCAAAGTTGAGAGGAATCTCAGAGTAGATGTAGTCTAATCCATGTCTTTGCTAAAGCATCCCTGATATGTGATCCCCCTGCATCCTACTGAAGATACTCAATGAGAAACAACTTGACTTCTTAAAGCAATCTCTTCTTTCTAATTATTGGGGGAAACAATATTTTTTTCTTACTTGCAGATGGCCCTTTCCTCTCTTTAATTTCCACACATTCCTCCTAAGGTCAAACAGAATAAGCTTCTTTCCTCTTCCATGTGACAGCCATTTGAGTACTAGAAGAGAACTATTATTCCTACAATGGCAGTTCAGCCTTCTCTTCTCCAGGCTAAATATGTCTATACTTTCAATTGCTCATTAGGTGATTTACTGATGTAGGGCAGTAAAGGAGGAAGGCAGGATTAGGTTGGGCTTTGTACTCTGTGGTTACCTGCACAACACGCTGACCTCCATGCAGCTATTGGCTCATTTCTTTTTTGAGTGACTCACTGGGATCATGAGGATTACTATGGAAATATTGGCGGGATGACTGTACACAACTGCTTCCCCCACCAAGACTCCACAGTAATCCTGGGGGATCTGAGTTGTGATGTGGATTACTCTCATATGATTTTCTCCTAGAACTTAAAATATTTATTCTACATTTTAACATTTATTGAAAAGCATACATAGGGTTTCAAAAGTAAAGTAGAGAGTATTGGCTTTTCTTTCTCTTATGTAATAGCTACCAACTAGCGTAGTTGGTCAATAGTAAACCATAGAATATTCTGTAGGTTAGCATCACAAAACATTAAAAGAGATGATAACACTCAAGTGATATTAATTTTGACTTTTAATATTAACTCAGATCATGATAAGGTAATGAGGGCTTTGTTCTTATTTAGGAAATACACCGGCAGCATCTTTTCAGTATGTTTCTTTCCCTACTTGCCCCATTCTGTGGTAGCCTCTTCATAGAGTGGGGTACTTTCCTCTGCATCAGATGAGAAATACTGTGATATCTTACAGTGTTTTTTCTGCCCTGCATCACCAAGTGACATCTCCCCACCCCACAGTGCTACCCCTTGTCTTACCTGTGTAATTTACTCTTTATATCTCAGTAACAATGATTTGCTCAATCCAAGCATCTTGAGAGAATATCTGTATCACCTTACTTGAGTAAAGCACACCTTATGGCTTTAATGTCTGCAACAATTAATTAAACAGAATTCTGTTGATATATCTATTGTAAGGGTTAATTACTTCCACCCTGAAGTCTTAGATTCTGGTAAGGAGAACAACATGTTTCATTATACAATTGGAGATAGTTTAAAATGCAAATGTTGGCAAGAGAACCTATCCAATTCATTCATATTCAATTTTAAATGAAACTTAGAAGAGAATGTCTTCAGAGAAGCAAATGGGTGTATGTATACTTCTTACCTGAAAGGGCTTGCTTGTAAACTAGGGAAAGTTCAGGTTGACACGCTCCAGGTCTTTTGCAGTCTTGAGTTAAATAAACTTTGTTTATTGAACTACTTGGTGCCAAACGAAGATTCTTATTATCTCAGATCTATTAGCCTTCTTTCCATGCTTTTTGCCTTTGATCTTTTTCTCCTTTCAGACTGATTTACTACTCCAGCACTGATGACACATACATTTATCTGACCTACAGTCCTCATGAGTTGTCTTAACTCAAATCAATTCCCCAATCTCTTACATCAAATCTCAGCTCATACATAACTCCTGTTAATATTAGATGTCAAGTTGAAGATAACATATGTGTCATGGAAGGGTAAATTTATAGAGAATGAACAAGTTTGCCCTGTACTGCTTTGCTATTTCTTGCACAATCGCCCGAAGCTTTTGGATTTTTTTCCTGACATCATTTTCACCTTGGCTTTTGTTTTCTAAAATATTTTATTGATATCTCTTGTTTTTAACATCACCTTCATTTGTGAATATATCCCTCCACCTTCCATATCCAGACAGCCATCCCTCATAATGAAGAATAAAAAAAGGAAAAGAAATAGAGGAAAAGCGGTTCTGCAAAACTAATCAATATATCAGCCAAGACTGTGCATGGAATATTGCTCACTCATAATCCTGTGCCTTTGCAAAGAAAGGACAGAAGTACATTTTCTTATTCTGTTCCGGGGCTAGACTCAAGTCAGCACAATTGCATACCTTTTAAGGTTTTGTTTATGGTTATTGTTGCTCTTTCATTTACTTTGTAGTAGTAATTGTTAGTGGGTTTTTTTAGTTCTCTTTATTTCACTCTGCATCAGTTTGTGTTAATTGTATCTCTGCATTCTTCATAGTCAGCAATTCTTTTGTTGCAGCAATGCTCCATGATACTCATGTACCACAACCTCTTTAACCATAGTCCATTGAGAGGCATCTACATTGTTTCTAGTTCTTTGATAAAAGTGGTAGCTGCTATTTGGGTGTGTAGAGGACTTTTTTTGTTTGATATTCTTATCTGCCAAGCAAGGGCGTTTCTGGATCAAAGATTTTGGACTTTTAAGTAATTTTAGCATAATTCCATAATGTTTTCCAGACTGGTTAAATTTACATCTTTATCAGCAGTGTAAGATGCCCATTTTTTCTCACATTCTCTCCATCATTGACTATTTCTATGTTTTGTCACCTTTGCAAATGTGCTAAGTACGAGGGGAAACCTCAAAGCTATTTATTTCTCTCCTCATATGATATGAAGAAATCTTTGATATGACTTCATAATTTGCAATAATTTATGAAAAATACATTTTTTATTTTAGTGATTCTTTTAAAAAAATGAGTTTTAAATTTTCTCCTTCTCTCCTGGCTCTCCTCTACCCACTGAGAAGGCAAGCAAAATGATATCAATTATGTATGTGAAATCATACAAACAAACATATTTCCATATTAGCTATATTTTTAAAAAAAAGTTATGCTTCAGTTTGCACAGAGAATTAATCAGTTATCTCTGTGTAGGTAGAGAGTTTGTTTTCCATTATGAATCCTTTAGGATTGTCTTAGAACATTGTATTGATCCGAGTAGCCAAGTCTTTCACATTTGTTCATCATTACAACCTAGCTCTTACTGTGCACAATCTGCTCCCAGTTCAGCTCACTTTACTTTGCTTTAGTTCATATTAGGTCTTCCCACATTTTTTTTTCTTAAACCATTTCCCTCATCCTCTTATAGCATAATAGTACTCCATCATAAGTCACGTAGTATAATACACATAGTACGATCATGCTACAATTTGTTCAGCCATTTCTCAATTGATGAAAATCCCCTCATTTTCCAACTCTTTGTTACCACAACAATAATACAGCAACACATAATACAAATAGGTCCTTTTCTCTTTTCTTTGAACTCTTTCGGTTACCTACCTAGAAGTGATATTCCTGGGTTAAAAGGTATGCACAGTTTTATAGCCTTTTGGGCATAGTTACAAATTGTTCTCAAGAATCTACCAAGTGGTAATTTTCCTCTCTCCCTCTAGCACTGGTCATTTCTGATAGGTGTGAGGTTGTGCCCCAGAGTTGTTTTAACTTGTATTTCTCTAATCAATAAAGCAACGTGAAGCAGCTAGGTGCCACAGTGGATAGAGTGTTGGATTTGAAGACAGGAAATCTCATGTTCTTGAATTCAAATAGTACCTTAGACCTTTATTAGCTAATGTGACCCTGGGCAAATCACCTAATCCTGTTTGTCTTATTTTCCTCATCTATAAAATGAGCTTCAAGGAAATGGCAAACCACTGGAATATCTTTGCAAAACAACAACAACAACAACAACAACAACAGATAGGGACCATGAAGAGTTAGAAAGAATTGAAACGATTAAATAGCAACAACAAATCAATAGTGATTTAGAACATTTTTTCATATGGTTTTGGTAGCTTTGATTTCTTTTTTTGAAAGCTACCTGTTTATACCCTTTAACCTTTTATCAATTGGGAAATGGGTCTTGTTTTTATAAACTTGACTTAGATCCCTGTATATTTGAGGAATACTTTATCAGAAAAATCAGTTGCAAAATTTTTGTATGCTATTTTGTTGTCTCTGGTACAGTTTAGCAAAATATATTTTCCCTGATTATCTCTTTTAATTAGGTACATTTTTGCTTTTCCTTTGCTCAGATCATGATCTCTACTCCTACCTTTTTTTTAAACTTCAGCTGAAGCATTCTGCTCTAGCCCCTTAGCTTTACTCTGGATGTGTTTTTCTGTTTCAAATGTGTCTCTTGGAAAGAGTGTATTATTGGATTCTGGCTTCTAGTCCATTCTGCTAACTGCTACTGTTTTATGGATGAGTTCATGCTATTCACACTCAGAGATATGATTAATAACCATGTATTTCTTTCCATCCTATTTTCTTATGTTTATCGTTCTCTCTTTTTTGTATCCTGTCCCTCCTCACAAGTTTGTTTTGCTTGTGACTATAGCCTTCCTTAATTCACTCTGCTTTTTATTATCTTACCCCAAATCTATTATCTCCTTCCTCTCTTATTTCCCTAATGAGGCAGATAGATTTCTGTACCCAATTGAGCATGTATTTTTTCTTCTTTGACCCAATTCTGATGAGAGTGAGGTTCAAGTATTGTCCACCACTACCTTCACTTCCCTTTCCACTATAAAGGTTCTTCCTTACGTGCTTTTTTTTTTTGTGAGAAAATTTCCCCTTTCTACCTCTCTCTTTTCCCTTCCCCCAGGGCATCCCTCTTTCTTTTTCCTTCACTTTTTTTTTTGGGGGGGGGAGATCATCTCAACATAACTGACATATACTTGTGCTCTCTGTCTATTGTAGATTTGTTCTAACTGCCCTAATAATAAAGATGTTCTTAGAAGTTACAGTTACCATCTTCCCAGTTGAAAATGTAGACTGTTTAATGTATTAAGTCCCTTATGATTTATGTTTATCTTTTTATGCTTCTATTGAGTCTTGTGTTTGTATGTCAGATTTTTTTGTTCAGCTCTGATCTTTTTATCATTAAAACTTGAAAGTCCTTTATTTTATTAAACATCCTTTTTTATTTTTGGTTGTAATCTTAGCTCCTTTGCCTCCTGGAATATCATATTCCAAATCTGCTCTTTCTTTAATGTAGAAAGTACTAAATAGTGTGTGATTCTGATTATGGTTCCACAATATTTAAATTGTTTCTTTCTGGATATTTGCAATATTTTCTTCTTGACCTTGAAACCCAGAATTTGGCTATCATATTCCTCAGATTTTTCATTTTGGGATCTCTTTCAAGAAATAATTGGTGAATTGTAATGTTCTTGAATTGTGAGGGTCTGGTCTTCTGCTCAATTATAATCTTTCTCTGGGAGGAGATCTGTAAAATATTTTCCTCTGTGCGCAGGTTTCTTGGGAGCTCTGAATCTCCTCCAACTCTTGTCCTTTCTCAAATCAGACTGGTCTCCTTTCAGCCTGCCTGGCGTCAAGACTTTATCCCAGAGTTGATTCTCTCAGACTTAATGCTGCCCTTCTTTTATCCTCCCAGAGAATGGGCGTGGGATAACGCAAGGGCTTCTGGGAAACATTACTTCAACCAATGAGCTTGCTCTTCCTAGAGTTCCTAAGATGTAAACTCCCTTTAAAGGCCCAAACCAAAGGTCTGAGCCAGAGAACTGTCAAGTCAACCTGAATTTTCACCTTGTCACTGTCCAGACAACCTGAGTTCTCACCTGGTAATCCTAACATCTCCCCCTTTCTTTTGATTTAGAACATAGGGTAGTCATGACCTTGAAACATAAATCCATCAATATGGGGGGTATTACACATAATTATATAAATTACATAAACACATAGTAACATAGTAACATAATACGTGCTAGAAGTATATAACAAATAACATGATCAAATAATCATAAATTGAAAATTTATAAATGTCCATAAGTCCATTGTCCATTAGTCTCATCTTGTGTTAGGAAGTCCAATGATTTTAATTTAATTTAATTTTTAAGTCCAATTATTTTAATTTCCATTCTGTCTTCTGGATTTTAAAATATCGGAGCAATTTTCCTTGATAATTTCTTGAAATATGATATCTGGGCTCATTTTTTTATTATAGCTTTTAGATAGTTCAGTGATTCTTAAGTTACCTCTTCTTTATCTATTTTCCATGTTAGATGTTTTTCTGATTAGATATTTCACATTATCTTCTATTTTCTTCATACTTTTTACATTGTTTTTTATTATTTTTTGAGCTTCCAGTTGTCCAGTTCTACTTTTTACAGAATTCGTTTCTTCAGTGAGATGTTGCACCTATTTTACTTAGCAAATTTTGTTTTTTAAGGAGTTCTTTTCTTCAGTGATTTTTTTTTGCCTCTTTAACCAAAATGTTAATTCTCTTTTCATATTTTTCTTGCATCACTTTCATTTCTTTTCCTAATTTTCCTCTACCACTTATTCTTTCTTTAACTCTTATGGTAATTCTTTTTAGTTTAGGGTCCAATTTGAATTTTTTTGAGACTGTAGTTGTAGGTGCTTTTAGAGTGTTTTCTTGTTCAGAGTTTGTGTCTCAATCTTCCCTGCCACTGTAGTAGTCTTTTATAGTCATGTTGATGGAGGTTGAGGTCCCTTTAAGATTCCTTTCTAATTGCCCAACCCATAGCTGACCTTGATTTACAAATCCTGGCCAAAGGCACCCTTTGAATATCGGGGCCTACCCCCTCTATCAGCTCAGCTTCCCCCAGCCCTCACCTGATCTGAGCTAACTGAAAAGCCCTACCCCCCAAGAACTTGGGGGGTACCACCCATCATCTTCTAGGTATAAAAGAAACGAGCCAGAGCACTCTCTTTGCAGGAGCCCTCCCAGCCAACTAATGGTATCCTTCCAGCTATGTAAAGGTTTCTGCCCGCCCAGCGGCCACTTCTGGCCCTGGTGTCTTTCTAACTGAGCTTTACTTCCAAATTTCTACAATAAACCTTTTATTTATCAATCTAGGTTTTTTACAGGAGACACTGCGCCTCATGGGATTATCTTACTATCTATGCGCCGAAAAATGGGGTTCCCCTTTCCTTTCCCTCATTAATGTTATTATTTTTTTTCCTGTTTTCTCATTTTTCCAACCTATTTCTTGATTTAGAACTGTATGTTAAAGTTGGACTCTGGTCACCTGTGCATAGGGAAGCACTGACTCAAGCTTCAGGCTTTTTGATGCTCCTGTTTTCTAAGCTACTTTGGAGGGGTCTGAGTTTTCAGTACTTCCAAGGTGGTGTGATGTAGGGAGAAATATGGTCATTGCTCTCTTGGTCTGTGTTTTAGCCTTTCTCCAAGGAGGGTCCCTGATTCACTGTAGCTGAAAGCACTAAACCTGTTCTGCTTGTCCCTGGAACTATGACTATGTTTGCTACTCTCCTACAGCCAGAAGCATTACTAGTGCTCCTCCCTCCCTGGGAAAGGAGACCAGTGCCTCTATTTACTTGTATCTGATCACAAATCCTTCTCTCCACTCTGGAGCTGCAACTCAGAACGGTTGAAGAAGAATAGAATTGCTAATCAGTGTCTGTGGCACCAAATCCCAATGAATGATCATCTGTAATCTCTTGTCTTAGAGCAGAAAGCTCCTGACGTTGCTGCTGCTACTCTCTGTGTGCTTTGGCTAGCACCCACCTCAGTATCTAGACCCTGCTTGTAGACCTCCTATGTTATCTGAGGCTGGAAAACTATCTAATTCCAACCTTTTATTGGATCTGCACTCCAAACATTGATTTGAGACATTATTTTAGTTATTTGGAGAGGAATGTTAGGAGAATTCACTAGGCTTGCTGTCTGTACTCTACCATCTTGGGTCTACCTCCAGTTTGTAATAATTTGAAAGTTTTTTCTTCATATTTTTTACCACTTATCTTTCACACAAATTAGTTGTGGTCTCATATGTTTGTTAGTTCCTTTTCTATCTTAGATGTTAGGAACATTACCAAAATATTTAGAGTAGTTTTTTTTTTCTTTTTTTAATCTCCAGGTTTGAATTTCCCTTCTTTATCCTGGCTTCATTGATTTTTTTGTACAAAGTTATTCACTTTTATGTAATTAGCATCATTTCTTTTGTCTTTTGTGGTCTTCTCTGACCCTTCGTTGGTTACAAAATTTTTCTATATCAGTTAGAAGTAGATGATTTCTTTGTTTTACTAAAATATTTTTATAGTTTATCTCATAACATGCAGGCAACATGTTCATTTTAAAGTTATTACAGAATACTCATTTTGTATTATCATCCTTTACCTCTCAGCTTACCTATCAATGATGATCAAAGGATTTGATGTATGTTGAATGTTATTACCCACTATGCATTATCTATAGGGAAGCTGCTGCTGCTATCACTTTTTGCTGCTGCTGCTGCTGCTGCTGCTGTGGCTGCTGCTGTTCTTTTTCTCCTTCTTCCTCTTCTTTCTCTCATATTCAGTGAAGTTCAAATAAAAATGGTTCAGGGATAAGTTGCTACCCTAATGTTGTTTCTTTAGGTTGAAAGTTTGGCAGACTGTGGCACATGTGGATTATGTAATTACTTTTTGTAATTGAATCAGAATGTTGGGATGTGATCTCATCTTCTATAGGCTCCTTAAAAGCATCTTTGGGACAACTCCAGGGGAAGACAGACAAGAAGATGGGGTTCATGTGGCCTTCCTTTTTCCATATGGTTTTATTTTATTTTACAAACTCAATATTAACCAACTTTTAAATATAGTAACCAAAAAAAAGCTAATGTTATCTTTGGCTGAATTTTTTAAAAAGTCTGATTTCCAGAAATAAGGAGATATTAGACACTCTGTACAATGACATAATTAGATCACATTTAGACAACTGTGTTTCATTTTTGGTGCTACATTTTATAAAGAGCATTGATAAACAGAGAAATAGCTAGGTGGCACAGTGAATAGAATGTGGCATCTAGAATCAGGAAGAATCATATGATTCAGTTATTTATTATCTCTGTGACCCTGGGCAAGTCCATTCACCCTTTTTGCCTCAGTTACTTCATCTGTAAAATGAGCTGGAGAAGGAAATGAAACAATGCAGTATCCTTGCCAAGAAATACTCAAATGGGGGTCACAGAGTCAAACACAACTAAAAATGACTGAACACCCCCCCACACACACACACACACAATCTGGAGAGTGTCAAGAGAGGACAACTAGAATATTTAAGGGCCCTCACATCCTTGTCCCATTGTGATCTGAACTATAAGGTAGACTTACACTCTATACAAATCTCTGGTTTCTGTGATTTCACATTTGATAAACTTATACTATAGCAGGGCTTTTTAAATTTTTTCCACTCAAGACCCCTTTTTGTCCAAGAGATTTTTATGTGACCCTGTAATGTTCTGTTGTCTCCAGAGACTGCCGATCGATCGCTCTCTGGGAGGAGATCTTCTGTCTCAGTTCAATCTCTCGGCAGCCAACTCTGACCTAGAGTAGAGACTCTTCTCAATCTCTTGAATGCCGCCCTCTTTTATCCTCCCAGAGAGTGGGCCTGGGATAACGCAAGGGCTTCTGGGAAAAAAATACTTCAACCAATGAACTTGCTCCTCCTAAGTATGCAAGCTCCTCCCCAAAAGTCCACAGGGGTAAAACTCCCAGTAAAGGCCGGAACTAGAGAATTGTTAAGTACCATCTTAGCACTTAGTAAGAACTTAATATCTCATTATCTCATTAGCACTTAGTAAGAACCTAACATGACCCTGTTTCGATTCTGGGCTGAAGTGTTTCTGGAAATATTTGTACATGAACAATATAGAGTTGCATGTTATGTGTTCAGAACCAAGACTGAAGATACATGATGCAACAAGGGCAAGCATTGCCAGAAATATCTCAGATTCAAGATGCATTTGATTTTGAATTAATTTTTGGTCATTGTATCCAGAAACTTTTTACTGTTTCCAAATTTTTCATAACCCCCATACTCAGTTACATAACTGACATAGTTTAAGAAACTTTGCATTATAGGATCACAAAGTTATGAAAAGGACTTTAGGGGCTATGGAATCCAGTCTATGACTCAACCAAAACCTTTTTGACATGCCCAACAAATGGCATAATTGTTGTGAGGAACAAATATGGTAATTTTTCTAATTGATCTTCCCTCTTTATTGCCAAGTTGATATTCCCCAAACAGATATACCAATTCCCCTCACCTCCCAACTCAGAAATCTTCACAGGATTCATTCTTTACACTAATCAGGACTTAGCTGTACTTCCTTGTGGCTATATTGAATCTATCAAGTAAAATATAAGCTCCTTGAGGACAGGGACTGTTTCTCTCTGAGGCCTGGAGAGACTTACCTGAACTGATGGTGAGTGAAATGAGCAGAACCAGGTGATCACTATGCACAACAACAAGACTATAAGATGATCAATTCTGATGGGTGTGACTCTTTCCAACAGTTCCAATAATCTTGTGATGAAGAGATCCATTTATACCCAGAGAGAAGACTGTGGCAACTGAGTGTCTGAGTGTGGACCACACTATAGCATTCTCACTCTTTCTGTTATTGTTTGCTTGCATTTTCTTTTTTTTTTTTTCTTTTTTTCTTTTTTTCTTTTTTTGGTTGTTGTTGTTGTGAGGCAATTGGGGTTAAGCGACTTGCCCAGGGTCATACAAATGAGAGGTGTTGAGTGTCTGAGACTAATTTGAACTCAGGTCCTCCTGACTTCACGGCCAGTGCTCTATCCACTGCACCACTTCATTGCCCTAAATATGGTAATTGTTAACAGCACTTAACACAGTGCCTGGCCCACTGTAGATTCTTAATAAATGCTTCTTAGCTTCCTTTTTCCTTTTGAAGACAGCTAATTTCACTTTTTCTACCTCTTCTCCTCGCTTTCCTGCATATCCTCTTTTCTTGCAAATAATCTGCATGTGACATGAACTGAAAGACCCTCACCATCCTAGGCATCTTTTTCTCAACACTGTCTAGTTCACCTTTGCTCTTCCTACAATGTGATACTTAGGGCTAAACACAGTACTGGGTATGGGATCTGATCACTGTGTAGGACAATGACACTATCACTTGTAGCTCTCTGGACTGCCCACTAAAATCCAGCTCTCTTTCTCCCCAGAAAATATCCTATTTAGGCATAATTCTTCTACTGGAAACTGCTGAGTTTGAATCTCTATTCAGATTTGTTTCCTCACTCTACTAAGATCTTTTTTGAAGTGTCTTGTGAGTATCCTCTTGGCTTTGAATAATCTGCAGATCTCATGATCTGCATCTCTGGCTTCATCCCAAAGTATAGTTTTCTTTGTGTGGTTTTAGTCAGATGTTCAAGGATGTCCTGCGTGTTCAGTGATGGGCTTCCACCGTGGCATGTCCAAGGTTGACTTAGGAAGAGCTATGTATGTGTAGAATAAGCCTTGTAGGATCCATGACCAGCTCCCATGACATACATTGATTATGGTCAGGGTTACAACACGCATAACTCTTTATAGAATCTCCCTTCCTGAACACTGGGAAGCGAATGTAAATTGTTAGCACTACTGTCTATCTACCCAGGTTACTTATACCTTCGGAAGCTAATAATTAATGTGCAACAAGAAAAAGGTATTTACACACATATATTGTATCTAGGTTTTATTGTAACACATGTAAAATGTATGGGATTACCTGCCATCGGGGGGAGGGAGTGGAGGGAGGGAGGGGATAATTTGGAAAAATGAATAAAAAAAAAAAAGAATCTCCCTTCCTGGCTCAAAAAAGATATGTTCATTTGGAAAAAGAAGAAGAAGGGAGTTTCTGGTTTTTAGAGATATGCTCATGGATAGCTGGGGTGGGTTGCTGTGGGCATAAGATCTGTCATGCCCAGGGAGATAAATAGAAACAACAGTACAAGTGCCCAAAAGGAGACCTTACCACATAGAAACTTAGGGAACAGACTGACCTCCTCTAGAATTGATTATTCATTATACACTTCATCAGTCTACTCATGGTTTTTTCCTTCTTTTTGACTGACTATTGGCTCTGTAACAATTTAAAATGGATTTCAAATAAACAAAGCCAAATCATATCTGCTTCAGGGATATTTGTGAGCCCAGACTGGTTTGTCATAGAAAATTTCCTTTAGTGTTGCTTCCTCATCGTTTACTAAAACAGTTATTAGAGAAGTTATTTTCAACCCCAACCCCTCAGTAAGGTCTCATAGAATAGAATGATTTTCAAAAAATCATATGCTCATTTAAGGTCCATAGCCCAGAACACTTTCTATAACTAAGCTTAACTTAGAAAAAATCTCTATGGACCAGTCAGGCGATCATGCACTCTGTGCTATTAATGTCATCTGAAATACCAATTAATTACCTTTCCTCCTCTTCTTCATACTTAACAGTCAACCATGAGGCCTTATTTGTATTTGGAGGATTTTTAACAAAATTTCCTTGTCTCTTCTTTGTTTACATTTCAAGATATTTTAGTTTTGATCTGGATTTTTTTTCTTCCTCCTTGTGAGGAGGGAAATATAAAAGTAAACGAAGGCACTGCTAGAGACAAGGACATTTTCATATTTGAAAAACTGCCAAGGGCCATAGAGATAATGGCCCTTCATTTCTCCTAGCCATGGCAGCCATGAATGAGTAGGGACCACGTGCAGTCATGGATAGAGGTAAAAACTTAGGGTAGGAAGGCCTATGTTTTGAATCATACATCAGATGATCTCTTTGTGACTTTAGGTCCTTCCCTTAACTTTATACAGCTTGAACTGTCTCATTTGTAAAATGGGACTGACAATATCCATCTAACTATAACTCCTTTAGAGTTGTTGCATGAACTGCCACAACCATTTAGGCAAAATGATTGGGACAGAAAAATATGATAAACCAATTCTGCTGCCCTTGAATTTTCATATATTGATTTTAGGTCAAGTCGTTGAGGTCTAGCTTATGACACAGTAACCAGTGTATGTGAGTGAGAGGATGTCAGGGTTGAAGGTGGGGATGGGAAAACATTTTCTTTTTTGCTGCCATGAAAAGGACTCTTCTGGATACATTGATACATATATCACTTTTCTTTCTATCTTTACCTTCCTCAGTAGCAGTAGCATTACTTTTCAAATATTTCCATATTACCAAAAATACTGCTTCCTTATAATAATGGCTATTGAAAGCTAAAATTTAAGTAGTACTTTTAGGTTTACAAAGTATTTTTTCAGGTGTTTTCTCTTTTGGGAGACAGGCACTATTATTATTCCCACTTTATGTATGAAGAAACTTAAGACAGACAGATTCAGTGACTTGCCTAAAGTGACTTAGCTGGTGCCTTTGGCTGGGTTCATACTCAGGTCTTCCTAACTCCAAGCCCAGTACTTTCTCCACTGTACCATCAAGCCACTTCCTATAGGAGGGCCTCTTCCAACATTTTGTAAAAGAATTATTTCCTGACGTGTACCTGGTTCCTTTTTGATCAAGATCGTAGCTACTTTGGGCCATTTGAAGACCTTTGCCTATGTGAGGAAAGCCACACCTGGAAGGGCCCCCACTCATCAATATTCTCCCATTCTTCCCTGGAAGTAGAAAAGAGAAGCTGCATTCAGCCCTTTTGATTTCATTGCCTTGGAATTTCCTACTATTTAAGCTCCTTCAACCTTTTCAGACTATTTTCTCAATTCTAAACTACCTTTATAGAGAATCAGTCCAGCTCCTGAGAGATTTAAGACTTGTTCATGATCGTCAAATTAGTGTGTGTCTGAGGCAGCACTCAGCCTTAGGTCTCCCTGACTTTGAGGAGAGTCTTCCATCCAGTTAGCTAGCTCATGTTGGATCTGGACTCATTTGAATTCAAATCTGGCTCCAGAAACTAACCAGCTATGTGACCCTAGGCAAGTCACTTGATGCCTGTCTGCTTCAATTTCCTCAACAGGTAAATGGGGATAATAAAAGCATCTACTGCCCAAGGTTGTTGTGAGGATTATGTGAGATGACATTTGTAAAACAGTGTCTGGCACATAGCAAGTACTTAATAAATGCATGTTCTCCCCTATTATTCCTTTTTGATAGCATCTTCCCACTTTCAATCTTTGTTATTATTTTACTGGAGTTTTCTAGACTCAAATTAGTTATAGAGGAATTTGGTTAACCCAAGGCCTGTAAAACCTCACCCATGCTTGAATCTTCAAGAGCAGACTAGTACCTTCCGACTAAGGACATGATCACAAGTACTTCTGCATTCATGCTACTGGTTAATGGTTTTCCTCATGAAAAGATGTAATTTGGCTGAGCAAACATTCACAAAATTTCCCAATAAACATCAATAGGCTTCACATTTCTGTAAGAATTAGAGCCAATTATAGCAGTTTTCAGAGTTTATGAGGTGCCACAATGGGTATAATCAAAAGGTATGCATGTCACAAGTGCATCTTTCACACATACTCTTTAGTCTTTGGACTTTGTTTCAACTCTCCTCCAGCTGATGCCCTCCCATTTGGTTGTCGATTCATGGAACTGCAGTCTCCCTTTTCTTACCTCAGTGCCTACCTCCTTGAAGTTTTAATACAGTGATGCCTCTTGCTTCAGCTTCTCTCCTCTGGAATTCCAGTTAAATCAGTTATGGGTCAAGTTATGAAAAAGTAACCAAATCACTCCTCCTTAAATGAGCCTGTCTGATATATATGTTTTATGTGTATACATATATATATATATATATATATATATATATATATATATATATATATATATATATGTATGTGTGTGTGTGTATATATATATATATATATTTATATATATATATCCTTTTTTAGAGAAAACCTGTGGTGGAATTGAAAAATTATTTTATTAAAAAGAGAAAGCACTTTAAACTACTGAAAGCTCAGATTTTTGTTGAGAAAGAATAGAAGAACAAAGCAGGCAAAGTAGAAATGAGTGGGTTAAGAAAGAGCATTAGAATGACTAATTGCTTCCAGTGAAATAAATAAAGAGGACTAATATTCCTTCCAAATAGAAATAGCCATCTTTTTTCTGCATAACCCATCACAAGATACAAAGCAGTGAGTAGAAGAATAGAAGCAATGCAGAATGCTGTGGATGCAGCTTTAGCAGTTGGTTCTAGCCTTAAGAGAGGCAGGATGGTGGAGTGGAAAGTACATTTTGAATCATATGACCTGACTTTGCTTCTTTATTAACTTTGTGTACTGGTGTCATTTGAAGTGACTATTTCAGATAGCATATAATCCTTTATTCAACAAATCTTTAATACTTACTATATGAAAGGTCTAGTGTTAGGCAGTATAGGAAATATATAAGGCTATAAGCCATGGTCCCTGTCCTAAAGATGTCTAAAATCTAGTAGGGGAAAGAACACATGAACAGAAATGCCCAGTGCAAAGCAGATAGCATGGCAGTATGGGGAAAACACCAGGACTGGAGTAAAGATTCCTAGGTTTGAGTTCTATCTCTATCATTTACTATGTGGCATTGGATGAAATATTTTATCTGAGCCTCAGTTTCTTCACCTATAAAATGGTTTTCTTGCTTTCATGCTGACAAGTTGATAGGATTCTTTTGATGTTCAAATTAGAGAAAGTAGTACACTCTGGCCTAGAACAAATGCTATAGGTTGAGTCAACATTGAAGATCCTTGTACCAAAAAGCTTTTAGAAAATAGAATTGCAGGAAGATTTAAAAGGTTTCTAGAAAGAGGGTTTTTTGTTGTTGCATTTTTTAATTACCAAAAGAAAATATATGGGGTTCCCCCATGAGAGCAGAAAATGGAATTGGAATTGGGATATTCAATCTGGTATTTTGAATGGATGGCAAAAGATCCCAGAGAATAGTAGAAGTTAAATGTAATGTCAAATTGTGTTTCTTGAGCAGGCTTTTTGTTAATATTCTCAAGTAGATGTCCCCTTCATAATCATTCAAGTGTGGAAATATGCTTTTTTATAGAAACCTTAACCATCAGATTTGTTTCTCTTGAATTTGCTTTGCTTTCAAAGAAGTTCCTGAATTATTAGTGAAATATTGCTTTATGAGGCACTATTGTATTTTTTAAGGAACTAAATATTCTTAAAGTTGGAAGAGCCCTTTGAGGACACAGGGACACACAAGTAGAATCAAAAGAGACTTTAGAGGCCATCTTGTTCACCTCCTTCATTTTACAGATGAAGAAGCTGAAACCTTAAAGAGATAGGAAGTGATCCACATAAAGTCACATTGATGGGAAGCAGAAAAACAAGGTCCTGAATTCAGGGTTTCTTTCTTTAAATTCGAAAGTCTTTTCCTTATACCATGCTGCTGCCTATCACTTCTAAGATAATGTCCAACTACAAAAAGTCCTGTGAGATGATAGTTTAATTCATTAATCCTTTCATTTTACTGAGAAGGAAATTGAGTCTAAGGGAGACAGTGAAGTGCACAAAGTCATACAGTGACTTACTGGAAGAACTGAAGCTAGAACCCAAGTCTCCTGGTATCTGGTCCTATATGCTTTCCACTTATCTTACTGTCTCTGATGTTTGCTGTTGTATTTATGCTACACACTCCCATATCATGAGATCATGAGATTTTAGTTTTTCCAGGAATTTGGATATGTTTCACCTTGTTTTCCTTTGTACCAGATATTTGAATTGTCATTGCTGGCAAAGATCTCAACATAGTTCAGATTTGAGGAGCGGTAGTCTCATTCATAATGTGCCTATAGAACTGGTCTTTCCAATGATGGCTTTTTTTTTCTGAAACTCTGCCTTGGCACTCTTTCTCTGAGTGAAAGAGCCACTTAATTGCAAACATAGAACAAAAGGGGAGCTCTACTTACATGAGAATCCAATTTTAATGAATTGTAGTAGAAATAATCATTATTCACTATAGATTTTTTCCTCCATACAAGCATGGACTTCTGCACACTTTGTTAAAGAAAACTAATCATTTGCTACCAATTCTGATTTGACCTTGATAGATCAAATTTAGTGTATTACAATTCAGTGCTGTTAGAAGTCATTCACAACCAGTTAACCTAACCAAAGTTAATTAGGTATGTGCTATGTAGTCCATTCTCTAGGTAGATTAAAATGGGAATTTATGGCATTGCTTTTCATCCTTGAATGTACATCTATTTTGGGGAATAGTGCTATAAAACAGGGAAATCTTATCTTTTTCCTCAAGCTGCTAGTGTTTTAATATTCTAGGTGAATAGGGAGTCAAGGTGATATAGTGTCAAAGGTGGAAAAGATCTAATCATGGCTCTACCACTGACTTGTAGTTGAAATCCTGGGATATTTAAATTGGAGGCTATTGTAAGTATGTAAGAAGAGCTGAACTCAAATCTGGCTTCAAACATGTACTAGACCCTGGGCAAATTATTTAAACTCTATTTCTCTCGGTTTCCTCATTGAAAAATGGGAATAAAATAGCACTTCCCTCTCAGGGTTGTTGTGAGGATCAACTGACATAAGTTAAGTGCTTTGCAAACCTTCTGTTTTCATGATTATTATTGTCATTTTCCATATGCTCACCTGAGAATAGTACAAAACTAATAAAGGAATGTTAGTTGCTTTGCTGCATACATTCCTAACCTAAGAATACAACTCAAAATAGGATTACCCCAGATTTTATAGAAGGATCTCAGAATAGCTTCTGTCAAGAGCAGGAGGAGCTGAGGTCATCTGAGCAACATGAACACATGAACAAAACACCTGCTGACAAGAAATGGATCTTAAGCCTGAATTGGAGCTGATATTTTCAGCAGGGGAGTCCTTCCTCCCCAACTGCCATTTGTAGTAAGTGCTGCTGCCTTTTGCCACATGTTTATGTATTTATTTTTGCCAAGGCAGTTGGGCTTTAGGGACGTGTCTGAAAATAAATTTGAACCCATATCATCCTGACTACAGGGGCCTGTGCTCTATCCACTGTGCCATCCAGCTGCACTGTCACACATTTCTTTTCAAGATGTCATGGTCAGAAAGCATGAATGCCCCAACTGGGAAGAATAACGTTCACTTGTATAATTTTGGTAAGAATGTTGACCAGCTCACATGGTGTTCTGGAACTAAAGACTTTTTCAAGCCTCACTCAGAGGCTTGTTAAGAAAGAAGATAAAGAGGCAATATTCAATGAAAAGACATTGTTGTGGTTGTTTTTAAAATTTTAAACACAGTTTTAAAATTTATTTTTATTTTAAAAATAATAATAATTTTTATTTATCAGATATATATCCCTGGGTAATTTTACAACATTGACAATTACCAAACCTTTTGTTCTAATTTTTCCCCTCCTTCCTCCCCCCTCCAGATGGCAGGTTGACCAATACATGTTAGATATGTTAGAGTATAAGTTAAGTACAATATATGTGTACATGTCCAAACAGTTGTTTTTCTGTACAAAAAGAATCGGACTTTGAAATAGTGTACAATTAGTCTGTGAAGGAAATCCAAAATGCAGGCAGACAAAAATAGAGAGATTGGGAATTCTATGTAGTGGTTCATAGTCATCTCCCAGAGATCTTTCACTGGGTGTAGCTGGGTCAGTTCATTACTGCTCTATTGGAATTAAACACAGGTTTTGGACTTCTTAGAAACTTCTTGAAGCGTCTTTTGAGATTATTGGACATATTGTGGTTTAGCCAAGTGGACATTTATCTTTTTTATTAAATCTTTTTAATTTACAAAACATATCCATGGGTAACTTTTTAACATTGATCCTTGCAAAACCTTCTGTTCCAACTTTTCCCCTCCTTCCCCCCACCCCCACCCCTAGATGCAGGTAGTCCAATACATGTTAAATATGTTAAAATATATGTTAAATCCAATATATGCAATAGTTGTACAGTAATCTTTCTGCACAAGAAAAATCAGATCAAGAACAAACAAAAACTGAGAAAGAAAACAAAATGCAAGCAAACAACAACAAAGAGAAAAGATGCTATATTGTGGTCCACACTTGGTTCCCATTGTCCTCTCTCTGGGTGTCGATGGCTCTCTCCATCACTGAACAATTGGAATTGGTTTGAATCATCTCATTGTTGAAGAGAGCCACGTAAGTAAACATTTATCAGATGCTTTGTGCCAAGATAACTGGCTCTGCAATACTGAGCAAAGGTGCCCTTTCTTTTTCTACTCATCTATTAGTGCTAACTACTTGTAAATGGCAGAGGAAGTTTTTAAAATGTAAACCATGGAAGCAGCTTTGGAGAAGAATCACTTATCTAGCTTCTTAATGCAAATAAGAATAATTGTCAAGCTAGCAGAAGAGTGTTGATTTCATTTACTATCAGTGAAGGTAGTGGGGGAGGGAAGCCTAGTACAGAGGAAATGATGCTGGGAAACCTGATTGTATTTGTTTACAAGGTTGAGTTAAGTGTTCATAAAAATTCAAATCAAGGAATGAAAACTGTACAGTAGATTGATGTAAGAAACGATTCATATGAATGTAATATATATGTAAATACTCACTACTTATGCAGCTTTCCAGTACCTAGAAGAGGTGTATTAGATGTTCCTTGCATAAAATACTGCTTTTCAAGTTTTCAGATCTTTGATCAACATAGGTATTAAATATCAGTGGACTTTAGGTGGGACTTTACAGAACTATCCTCAAAGAAAAGAAGATATGTAAATGAAAAGAGGATGGTATTGATTGAAAACTGTCCTTCCCTCTCACTTAGTTGTCACAATGATGGACTACAAAGAATGACTTTCATCACCTTCACAATTTTTTATTAGCAACTTAATCTCATGCTCTACAAATGCTGTAGTAGAAATGCTCTCTTTCCAACAAGGTGACAATTTAGATGAGTGAACAATCGCTGTTATGGCAGCCTACATGATTCTGGGGGTGGGTGGGACTAGAATATATACTTCAAGTTATTACATTTCCCACAGGGCTGCTATCTCATTTAAACTTGGGAGGAAAAAAAAACAAAACTTAAGTTGATTAAGAGACGCTGTGTTTGCTGAATTGGATTTTTGGTAGGTTCAGGTATATTTATTTCTCTTGTAGTTGGTTTTTCCCCCTAGTATATGACCTTCCAATCTCACCTCTCCCTTTAAAGCTATGATAAGAAGTCCTGTGTAATTCCAATTCTCATTGTTTTGGGCATGAGTTTTGTTTCTTCCTTAAGGTTTTTAAACATTTTACTTTATAACTGAAGCTCAAAAAGGATGACTAGAAGGAAACTATGGAGATAGATAACTACTTAGGCAACGTGGTAATTGGGAGGGCAAAGAGGATTGTAGAAGTTTTTCACAGTAAGAAAAGATGCTGAAGCAAATCTAGGAACTAGACTAGAGAAACAGGAGAAGAACATTTGGGTGAAAATTGGTAGTCCTAGAATCCAAAACAACATTGCTATACATGTACATCCCAGCTATACTGTGAGCTCAGCAAGGAAAGCTAAGATAACAAAAAGGAGGAAAAACAAGGAATGAAAATCAGATAAGATTATTGAATGTATTTCTCCTTGTTGGTGGAGTTCTGAACTGATCCAACTATTCTGGAGAGCAAGTCGGAACTATGCCCAAAGGGCTATCAAACTGTGTATACCCTTTGATCCAGCAGTGTCTCTACCAGGCTTATATCCCAAAGAGATCATAAAGGAGAGAAAGGACCCACATGTGCAAAAATGTTTGTGGCAGCCCTTTTTGTAGTGGCAAGAAAATGGAAACTGAGTGGATGCCCATCATCAGTTGGAGAATGGTGGAATAAGTTATTGTATGTGAATGCTATGGAATAATATTGCTTTATAAGAAACAATAAGCAGGATGATTTCAGAGAACCCTGGAGAGACTTATATGAGATGCCAAGTGAAACTAGCAGAACCAGGAAATCATTGTATATGGAAACAACAAAATTATATGGAGATCAAATCTGATGGACATGGATCTTTTCAGCAATGAGATGATTGAGCCCAGTTCTAATGATCTTTTGATGAAGAGAGTCATCTACACCCAGAGAGAGGACTGTGAGAACTCAGTGTGGATCACAACATTGCACTTTCACGGTTTTTGTCATTTGCTTGCATTTTGTTTTCTTTCTCATTTTTTCTTTTTATGTCTGATTTTTCTTGTGCAGCATGGTAATTGTGTATAGTATATATATATATATATATATATATATATATATATATATATGTATATATATGTATGTATGTATGTATGTATGTATATGTACTTTACTACATATATTTGGATTACTTGCCATCTAGGAGAGGGGGTGGGGAGAAGGGAGGGAAAAATTTGTAACACAAAATTTTTGCATAGGTTGAAAAATTATCCATGCATATTTTTTGAAAATAAAAAGCTGTAATAAAATAATAAAATTTTAAAAATCATTCAAAAAAGAAATGAATGTATTTCCATGTCAAAGTTTGTGTTTGTATATGTGTATGTATATTGTACTCTCCTTTGAACATTTCAAATGAAAGTGAGGTTCATGTAATGTCACATCTTTTGCTCTTGTGTACAGTCTTGTTTGCACACTCTTATTATGATAGTGTTGTGAGTTCCCCCATCTTTGTCCATTTCTCCTTCCTTTCCTTTTTAAAAAACTACTTTTCCACTTATTCTTTTAAGATGATCAAAAATTGTATCTTTTTTTAGTCTCTCTTGGTCATACATTTATCTTTTCTCTTGACTTCTATCTGTTTCAAAAAATTTTTGTAACTTTGGTCTTTTCATCAGGAATACTTGGAAATACTATATTTAATTAAAAATCTTCACTGAACAAGTTATTTGTGGCTATAAACCTCTATCTTTTGCTTTTTTGCAATTTCATAGTCCAGGATCTTTGGTTCTTAATAGTAGCTGCCAAATCTTGCATGATCCCAACTGGTTCGTCAGTTCTTGGAACATATCCCCCTCTTGCTATTAGCATTTTTTCTTTATCTTGAAGATTCTTAATTTTAGATATAACTTTCCAGGGAACTTTAATTTTGGGAATTTATTTAAGAAGAGACTTGTGAGTCTTTTTCTGTTCATTTTGCCATCTGCTTCTTGTAGATCTGGCAAGGTTTCATTTATAGTTTATTAAATATAATATCTAAGCTCATTTTATTTTGCATTTATTTCAAGTACTGTAATTATTCAGAAATCTTCTCTCCTTGACCTGTTTTCCAGATAATTTGTTTTAGATATGAATTGTCTTGCATTTTCTTCTATTTTTTTCCAGAGTTTTGACTGTTATGTAATATTTCTTTTGTTTTCATTGAGTTATTAATTTTTGTTGGTTTCAAATAGTTTATTCCCTTAGTTCATAGTCTTTCCTTAAGAACTCTCATATTTTTTCCCATTCATTCTTCATGAGCTCTCATTTCATCTGTAATATTATTTTTAAACTCATTTTGAGGCTTTGTTTGTAGATGTGTTGGAGTTATTTTTTCTGTGTTTTCTTTGTTTTTTTTTTTTGCCCCCCTACAATAACTTGTCATGATCCATGTTCTTTTTCATTTACTCCTTCTTCTAGTCTTACTTCTTTACTTGAGACTTTGTTTTATGGCTAGCCAGGAATGCTGTGTGATTGCACATTCTGGACCTGCATTCTCTGATTATTGAGTGCTTTTTCAGTGCTCTCTGAAGCAACTCATACCAGGGAGCTACAAGCCAAACTAAGTAATTCTAAGTGGCCTGATCAAAATCCTGATGTAGCTGTTCCTCTTTTGGTAAGATTTTAGCAGGTTCTTTAACTTGGTGTTGATTTGGGCAGGCAGAATAACTGTCCTTGGAGTGGAGTAGATATTTAATGGTGCTCTGGTTGGACTTAGAGTTGACATCCTGTCTTCTAGCTGTGAAAATCTACAACACTTAGAACATTTCAGATAGTGTTCTGACAGAGACCTTGCATTCCGAAAACTATTGGATAGGCCCTTGTACATTTTATAGGTTCTGGGAGTGTTTCTTCATTGAAGTCATATAACCAGAAATTGCAATAGGGATCAGGGAGCTCTGGAAAAACAAGAAAATTAATGCAGTGTTGTTAAAGCTACCCATTCTAGAAAATGCTTGTGAACTATGAAGATACTAAAGGGGTGAAGGCAGTAAGTTGCCTGAGGTCTTTAAAATGGGGATAAGCTAGAAGCTTCCTCAATAAAATCAGGGTGCTCATAATTATCACTATTATTCTATATTGCACTAGAAATGTTAGTGATAACAATAAGAGAAGAAAAAAATTGAAGGAATTAAAATAGGGAATGAGGAAAAATACTATCACTCTTTGTAGGTAATATAATGGTATATTTAGAGAATCTGAGAGAATCAACTAAAAAGGCTTCTTGAAATAATAACTTTAGCAAACTTTAGCAAAATTGCAGGATATAAAATAAACCCACATAAATCATTGGCATTTCTATATATCACAAGCAAAGCCCAGCAGCAAGAGATAGAAAGAAAAATCCCATTTCAAATAACTATAGACATCATTATAAAATATTTAGAATTATATGTGCCAAGACAAATCTAAAGACTGTATGAACACAATTATAAAACACTGTTCACACAAATAAAACAGTTGGGAAAATATCAATTGCTCATGGGTAGGCTGAACTTATAGAATAAAAATAAAAATTCTACCCAAATTAATCTACTTATTCAGTGTCCTACTAATCATACTGCCAAAAAGTATTTTATAGAGCTAGAAAAAATTATTTCAAAATTTATCTGGAAGAATGAAAGGTCAAAAATATCAAGGGAATAAAAATGCAAAGAAAGGTAGACTAGCTGTACCAGACTTAAAACTGTATTATAAATCAGTAGTCATCAAAACCATTTGGTATTGGCTAAGAAGCATAATGGTAGATGAGTGGAATAGGTTATGTGCATGAGACACAGTTGTCTATGACTATAGTAATCTAATGTTTGATAAACCCAAAGACTCCAGCTTCTGGGATAAGAATTCACTATTGTACAAAAATTGCCAGGAAAACTGGAAAATAATATGTCAGAAACTCAGCATAGACCTACATCTTACAATCCATGCCAAAATAAGGTCAAAATGGGACATAAAGGGTAATTCCATAAGCAATTTAAGAGAGCAAGGAATAATTTACCTGTCAGATCCTTAGAGGAGGGAAGAATTTATGACTAAACAAGAAGTAAGAGAACATTTTGTGAAATGCAAAATGGATAATTTTGATTACATTAAATTAAAAGGGGTTTGCATAAACAAAACCAGTGTAGCCCTTATTAGAAAGGAAAGAGAAAGATGGGAAACACTTTTTATAGTCAGTGTTTCTGATAAGGGCCTCCTTTCTAAAATAGATAGAGGACTGAGTCAAATTTATATGAATACAAATCATTCCCCAATTGATAAATGGTCAAAGCATATGAATAGGCAATTTTCACATGAAGAAATTGAAGCCATCTATAATCATATGAAAAAATATTCTAAATCACTTGATCAGAGAAATACAAATTAAAACAGCTCTGAGATACCATCTTATTTCTATCAGATTGGCTCCAATGACAGAAAAAGAAAATGATAAATGTTGGAGGGGATGTGAAAAAAATTGGGTCACTAATTTATTCTGGGTGGAGTTGTGAAATGATCTGACCATCCTGGAGAGCAATTTGGAACTATCCCCAAAGGTATAGGTCAAAACTATGCATACCCCCTGATTTAACAATCCTACTACTAGGTCTCTATCCCAGAGAGATCATAAAAATGGGAAAGGATCTACACATATAAAAATATTTGTAGCAGCAATTTTTGTGGTTGGAAGGAATTGGAAATCGAGGGGATGCCCATCAAGTGGATAATGGCTGAATAAATTGTGGTATACAAATATAATGAACTATTATTGTCCTATAAAAATGATGAACAGATTGATTTCAGGAAAGCTTGGAAAGACTTACACGAACTGATGCTCAGTGAACTGAGCATAACCAGAAGAACAGTGTGCATAATAAGAAAAATGTTGTATGATGATCAACTATGATAGACTTAGCTCTTCTCAGCAATAGGGTGATCCAGGACACTTCCAAAAGACTTGTGATAGAAAATGCCATCCACATCCAGACAAAGAACTGTGGGCACTGAATGCATATTGAAACATTACTATTTTTACTTTTTTGTTGTTTCTTCTTTCTCAATTTTTCCCCTTTCTTTCTGACTTTTATTTCACAGCATCAGTAATATTTAATGTGATTGTACTTGTACAACCTATATCAGACTGCTTCCTGTCTTGGGGAGGAGGAAAAAACAAAAATTTGAAACTTAAAAAGTCTTATAAAAATGAATATTAAAACTACCTTTACATGTAATTAGAAAAATAGTATTAAGTGAAAAAAATTTAAAAAGAGAGACTAAAATGTTCAGTTTCTTTGACATGGGGATTTGCTTGCTTGAGCAGCTATATCCCAAGGAAGTTAACAATAGAAAGAAAGGCAACATTTTGAAGTACTTAAAACAATACTTTTTGTAATAGCAAAGAACTGAAAACAGAGTAATAGCATGTTAATTGGGGAATTGCTAGACAAATTGTAGTTCATGGTATAATATATCATAAAAAATTAAATCATTTGTATGAAGAATGCAAGGAGGCATAGGAAAACTTGTATGAAGTGATGCAGAATAATACCACCAGAACCTAAAAAGCAGTCAACAATAATAATAGTAAAAGTAAAACTGATTCCTCAATAATTCTGATCAAATTTGTCCCTAATGGAGAGGATGTAAAAATGTTCCTTCCTCCCTTCTTCTTCATCAATTGTATGTGTACATAGCAAGGAACACAGTCTGTATTGTCAACACTTGATTAACATGTTAGTTTTATTGAACTTTATTTTTGTTCTCTTTTTTATTCCTTTTCAAGCTGGATGTCTCTCAGTGGTGGGGGTTATATATCTGGAAACAAAGGTTATTGAAAAAGCAAAAGGTATCAGTAAATTTCATTTCTAAAAAGGAATGAAGTAATTAAACACAATCACAATGGTTGCTTTCTGTTGACTTTTGGCATTAAGATGATTTGCATGTGGAACTGTCCACTTGCTGATCTGGCAGGGTTTAAGATGGATGGTAGAAAAGAGCAGAAAAGAAACTATTAAGTCAGTAGGGCCTTTCTTACTACCTTTTGTAAGACAATAAGATATATGCCACATATTTCTTGGGATATATACCCAGCAGTCAAATCTCTAGATCACAGAGACTGGACATTTTAGTCTCTTTATCAGCATGGTTCCAAAAACAATCTTAAAAGCTGTTTTTTTTTCTTGATATAAAATTATCATGGGTCATAACTTCTTTAAGATTTGTTTATTTGTAATTGCAAATGAAGTCAGGAAGCTAATGAATGGCTGGATTAGTAAAAAAAAAAAAAAAAAAAGCCAGACATAGAAAAATACTTTTTTTTTCACACCAGCACCCATTGAATATTGAAGGTGGCTTTTATTCTCAAACCATACATTTTTACTGTTACCTAGTAAGAGTAAACCCTACCACCCCCATTGCACTGAACATGTTCAGGGAGAAAATAATGTGAAAGATGTTATAGCTCACCAGTTTTCTATCCACTATCCCACCCCTATCTAGATAGATTGCTTATAGCTTCTTAGCTTGGTGTAAGCCTAAGAGATAGAAGGCATATCTAATATCCAGTTTTAAATCCTAAACTTTTGGTAAATTTATTAAAAGTTACTAACAAATTAAAATAAAATCCTATATCACACTTTAGAGCGTCCATGCTACAATAATTATCACTACCACCACCTCCTGCCTTTTTTCTTACTAATCCAACCATTCATTAGCTTCCTGTCATCATTTGCAATTACAAACAAATCTTAAAGAAGTTATGACCCATAATAATTTTATATCAAGCAAAAAACAGCTTTTAAGGTTGTTTTTGAAACCATGTTGATAAAGAGACTAAAATGTCCAGTCTCTGTGACCTAGAGATTTGGCTGCTTGGTATATATCCCAAGGAATATATGACATTTATCTTACTGTCTTACAAAAGGTAGTAAGAAAGGCCCTATTTACTCAATAAATAAAAAAATAAAAATTATATACATTTTAAGGAATAGAAGTGTTTTATTAAATGCTTATAATTTGCATGTGGTAGGGGCCTAGAGAAGAAGACCTCAGCAGTCTACTCCAACTTGTCTCTTATGGGCATGAAGTAGAACAGGTAGGGAGCTGGGAGTTAAAAGCTAAAGAGAAAAAAAATCCTTTCACTTGGTCTTTCTCTCTGTCTCTCTGACTCTTTCTCTCTCTCTCTGACTCTTTCTCTCTCTCTCTCTCTCTCTCTCTCTCTCTCTCTCTCTCTCTCTCTCTCTCTCTCTCTCTCTCTCTCTCTCTCTCTCTCGTCTTTCCTCAAAGTCTACAAGTATTTTCCACTTTCTTTTATTTTTACATTATAAACAGAACTTTGGTCTTCCTGTTCTAATTCTGTTTGGAATGTTTTGAAGTCAGAATTGACAAAACTTGGTGACTGACTAGAATTAACATTCTCTTCCTTCATCCATTCATTCTCTGAACATGTGTTAATACCTATCATGTTTTGTACTGGTGCTGGGATGATTAAAAAAAGTTCTTGTCTCACTAGAGTTTATAAGTTGAAGTTGAATGTATTAGAAATGGAAAAGTGGCTGTTTAAGTGATGAGCATGAATCTAACTTGTGGAATAGCTGTGCCACTGGAAAAAAAAAAACTGAAAACATCAGGAAAAAGGTAGAGCAGCTTTAGAAGGAATGGATTTTGTGTTACCCTTGTGGAATATGGAGTGCTGGTGGGACTTCCCTATTGGAAAACTGTTGGAGATTCAAATCTGGAGCTAAGATGAGGGAATAGCACTAGGTATTTAGGTTTGGGAATTATCTGCATAGAAAATAGCTGATTCCACAGGAATAAATGAAATCATTTAAATGATCAAAAGATATGATCTGTGTCCAAAAGGTTATAAAATCATGCATATCCTTTGATCCAGCATTATCTCTATGAAGCATGCATCCCAAAAGAGATTTTTAAAAAAGGAAAAGGACCTATATGTAAAAAATATTTATATTAGTTCTTTTCTCAGAGCAAAGAATTGGAAATTGGTGGGAGGTCCATCAGTTGTGAAATGGAGGAATAAATTGTGGTATGAGATTGTGATCAAGCACTAATGCTCTATAAGAAATGATGAGCAGGATGCTCTCAGAAATACTTGGACAGTCCTCCATGACCTCATGCAAAGTAAAATGTACTGTGCAAAAAGTAATAGGAATTGCTGTTCTCAGCAATATGATGATCCAAGACTACTCTGAAGGAGTTATGATGAAAAATGATATCCATACCAAGAAAAAACTGATTGTGTCTGAATACAGACTGAAGCATGCCTTTTTAATTTAATTTTATTTTTCTTGAGGGTTTTGTTTTGGCAGGGGCATCTATGTTTTCTTTCACAACATAACTCTTATAGAAATGTTTTGCATAAAAATGAGATCATCAAAAAAGAGCAAGTAGAGAAAGGAAATAATTGAAATTCAGAAGGAGCTGCAGACAAAAGTAAAGTTTTGTTACTTTAATAAATATTTTAAAAAATATATATATAACAATTCATTTTTCTTTACAATCTTCCTTGAATTTTGAAATATTCATATTTATTAATAAGAAAAAAGGAATATTGTATAAGGGATTCCTGTTTGGGGTGAGGTAGGTTGAATTAGGTAGCCCCTAGGATTTCTGCAATTTTGATATTTTATCATTTGGTTTTCCTTTCCCTCTGGCCATACAAAAAAAGAGATCCTTAGCTTTTTTAAGTCCAACCAAGTGTACTCCTGAGCATATTCCTTTTTCTAATTCCCTCCCATAATCATCTTCTCATTCATCTCCTCTCACCTTTTACTCAGAACCATCTGTCAGCAGCCATTCTCATGTCTCCCCAAGCCCTAGCTTGAGTCCAACTTTTGATGCATTTTTCCCTTCTGTTAGCTCTCTCCATTCTTTCACTGCTAACTTAGAAGTGTTAGATGGCAACTGATCTTATAAGTTCTCTGTAACCTATTCTCTCTTCACCTCCTGGCAATCAGAATCCCAGCCCTATTGCTCTAGTGAAACTTTTTTCTCTCTCATCCTTTCCCAATTGCCAAATTCAATTACTATTTTGTCTCTAGTCTTCATTTTCCTTGGTCTTACTATACAGATCCTCATCCTTTGTGTTAGATACTCTTTTCTTCCTTAGCTACAAATATAGCGCAATTTCCTGGAAAATAGGATGACAAAATTGAATCATAGCTTTAGAACTAGGATGGACTCTAAGACAAAATACAATTCAAGTCCTTCATTTTAAAGATGATATTAAGTGACTTGCCCAAGGTCATACAGTTAGTCTTACTTCTCTCAACCATTTTACTAGCCACTTGTATCCTTCCTGACAAATGTGGTTATTGGTAAAGAGTCTATTATTGTCCTTTCTCTCTAGCTTATCAGTGTCCTGTTTGTGATTTGGTACTTAGAACTAAATGCAGTACACCATATGTAATTTGACCCAAGCAAAGTGTAGCAGGATTCTCGCCTCCTGCTCCCAGACTCTGTTCCTCTTTTAATGGAGCTTGAGATCTCAATAGCTTGCTACACATACCACACTCATTTGCAGCTTGCAATCTATTAAAACCCCGACTTTTTCAGGCAAACTGCTATTTAGCCCTTCGTCCCCCACCTTGGATGTGGGAAGTTTTCGTTTTTGTTTTTTTTTTTTCAACCTAAAAATTTGACTTTATATTACAGGACACTCTAAAAAACACAGAAAGAAATGAAGTTTGGAAATATGGATTTGAAGATATGGTTGCTTCCGCTGCCCTTAAAGTCTAGGACGTGGATAACACACACTGACCATTTTAACACAAAAATTTATATGAAATGTGAGTTAAAAGCAACATTTTATTTGAAGTCTAAGAGCGAAGCTGATTGTCCATCTGTGGAATCAGAGGAGGCTTTAGAGAGGAGATGGCTTTTTATTTGGACTTGGAAAGAAGATAGCAACTGAGCAAGCAGAGAAAAGGAGGTGGGCTCTCCAGGTCTGAGGGGCAAATTAGCATGAAAGCTTAAAAGACAGATTTGTATTTCCCAGGGGCATAGATTTATCCATTTTTTCCTGAAGTGTCAAGTAGGAGAATAATACAAAACAAAATTGGAAAGGTAGAGTCTGAGAGGATGAGGGATGGGGGAAGTCATGAGAGAGTTGAGGAGAGATGAAATGGCTTGGTAAAACCACTGTGGTAGATGTAATAATGAGTCAGTAAAGAAGGAATAAAAGGATTGCTTTATTGCAGTGAGACCCCAGTTGAAATTTTGTGACATGAAATTTTAATGGATCTACTTTGCAAAGTTTCTTGATTTTCTCTGACTTCATTTGGTCTCACAGAGAAGCACCAGGTTTTGTGGTGCAGGCCTGTACTCTCTGCTGCTGCCAGAGGGTGAGACTGGCAAATCACTTGAGCTTTGGAGTTCTGAGCTGTGATATGGCTGAAGCCAGTTGGGCGTCTGAATCAAGTCTGGCTTCATTATGGGAATCCCACAGAAGTAAAGGGTCACCAGGATAACCAGTGAGGGACAGGTTGGACCATATACCAAATGGAGTGTATCTACTCCTTGGATACACTCCACTTGGTAATATGGTCCAACCTGTCTATCATGTGCCTATCATTGGAGGGGTCAGGCTGTGATTTGTCGCAGTACTTCCACACTGGGCAGAGATAGGAAGACCCAGTCTTCACCACAGAAGGCAGAAAAGTAGGTTTTGGAGGAAATTGGTAACACAGATCTGCAAAAGAAAATATATTAGGACAGTGGTATTCAAAATACAATGAAGAGGAGATACCATGGAAAGTTCTTCTCTTCAGAAGTTGTTGTCATAGTCTAAGCCTGTGGTAAGGAGAGATTTGTAAGAGTGGGGATAGAGAGGAGAGAAGAGTTGCCGTACGTAACGTGTTGACCTGTTCCAGGAAGAAAGGGATTGAAAATACACCCGAGCACATCTTGTAGGTAGAGATTGGGGTTAGGGTTCCCTCCCTTTTAGGAATTTTAGCTCCTTTTAAAGCATAGCTCAAGTGTCGCCTTCTGCATGAGACCTTTCTTAACTCTTCTGGCTTTTAGTACTCTTGAGAGTAAAATCTTTAAAAAAAAAAAAAAAAAAAAAAAGGATTGCATATGGAAAAAATGAGTCATTACAACCAGCTTGTTGTTGTTTTTTTTAGTATATACTCCATCCAGCATAGACATTCCAAAGCTGCCTCATGTATCCTTGGTGCTTTCTGAATGTCCTTGTAATCTCCCTGTTTTGTTAAATTATTCACACTCTTGCCTTTTTTTACCCTTTAGCAAATTGTCATAACCAAATTTTAAGCATCTACTATATGTTTAAAAGCATTGTGTTAAGTGCTGAGTATACAGAAAAAGGCAAAAATACAGTCCTTGCCCTCAACAAGTTAATATTTTAAAGGAAGAGACAACATGCAAAAAACTATGCATATCATCAATACATACAGAGTAGATATAATTTCAGAGGGGAGGATTAAAGATTAAATGGGAGTGGGAAAGACTTTTTGTAGAAGATGGGATTTAAGCTCAGTCTTAATGGAAGTATAGTGTCTGAGGTGGTAAAGAAGATCCTTTCAACCATGAGGCATGGAATAGGAAGAGGGAATGCTATAAATGAAGAAGGATAACAATTATTAGCATCAGATAATGGAGCACATAGAGGGTATTTAAATACAGAAAGACTGGAATGGTAGAAGACACTAGGTTGAGAAGGGCTTTAAATGTCAAACTCTAGCTCTCCCCATTCCAGCCCTCTTCTTCTTCCCCTATATAAACAAAAACAGCTCTCCTTTGAGCACAACACACCAATACACTGGCCTTGTACAAAACTGTCCTAGTCTGAACTTCTAGTCTGTGACATCTCTGACAATAAATGAAAAGTAGGCTGGCTTTCTTTCCTATCATTTGAGGTTTTAGTTGGTCACTGAAATGATCAGAATTCATCTTTCACATTTTCCCTTCTACTTACTCATGATACATGTTCTCCCAGTTTTGCTTAATGCGCTCTTCTTCCTTTCATTTGATTTTTCACAGATTTCTCTAAATCTATCCTTTTCATTGCTGCTTATGGCACAATAATAACATTAATATGTTATTCTTTTTTGTTGTTCAATTGTTTCAGTCACCTTCAGCTCTTTGGAAACCCATTTAGGGTTTTCTTGGCAAGGACACTGGACCGGTTTGCCATCTTCTTCTCCAGCTCACTTTTACCGATGAGGAAACTGAGGCAAATAGGATGAAGTGACTTCCTCAGGGTCACACAGCTAGTAAGTGTCTGAAGCCAGATTTTAACTCAGAAGATGGGTTTTACTGGCTCCAAGTCTGGAACTCTACTGCAGCACTACCTAGCCGCTCTTATTTCTTTAAATATTTCCTTATGGGGAAATGCTCTTAATTTCTAGTTGTTTGTTTTTTGTTTTGTTTTGTTTTGTTTTGTTGTGTTTTGTTTTGTTTTTTTAATAAAAAGGGTTGCTTTGAATATTTGGGTACATATGAACCTTTCCTAATTTTTTGTTTGTTTGGACTATATGTCTAGTTGTAATGTACATCTGGGTTAAAGAGTATGACTTATTTAGTGACAGTTTAAGTCTTCTTGTTTAGTCTGGTACTGATTGAAGTTGCTTAGTGATGTTTCTTTTTGGCTTGAATAATAATAATTATAATTTTTTCTGAGTCAATTGTGGTTAAGTGACTTGCCCAGTCACACAACTAGGGAGTGTTAAGTGTCTGAAGCCAGTTTTGAACTCAGATTCTCCTGACTTCAGAGCTGGTGTTCTATCCACTGCTCCACCTACTTACCCCTCTTGATTAATTATTTTTAAACCTGATGTCTCTTTTAAATCATTTCTAGTATATTTGTGGGAGAAGCAGATTATTCTACTTCCCTTTCCCTACTCATACAAGTACAGGCCTAGTTCAGACCCTCATTGTCTTATGTCTGGAAGGGAAGAGAAAGGAAGGGAAGGCACATAGTAAACACATAATAATAAACTTGTTGGAATGATTGACTGATGACTAGCTCACCTCCAAAGGAAAAAAATTCTTCTGGTGAATGGAAATGTTCCTTATGGCTCTGTCTCCTATTTCATCTTTTTTCCTTCTCCAAACATTTTCCTTTGTACTTCCTCTGTGGACCCTAGTTTTCTTTTTCATAAAATGGAGGGAATAGGGGAGAAGAACTGTATAGCCCCTAAGGCCCATCTGATAATTTGTTATTTTATTCATAGACTTTAATAGCCTTGACTCACCAATGCTAGTCTAAGTAATTTGAGTAAGAATGTGGTCTAGGGCAGTGGTGTCAAACTCAAATAGCATCAGAGGCTACTAAATGATACATAAGGATCCCTGTGGGGCCACATATTGACTTCTTTTTAAAATGCAGTGTTATCTATGTTTTATTGTATTTTTACTTATTTTGTTAAATATTTCCAATTACATTTTAATCTGGTTTGGTTTGCAATCAGGAATGTTGTAGACTGCATGTGGCTTGTGGGCTGCATGCTTGATACCACTGTTTTAGAAAACCAATATTCTCATGGGTATACTAAATGGAAACAAATCATAGAATACCACATTTTCTGAAACACTACATTTATGAGTAACACAGAAGTCAATGGAGGGAGCAAGTAAGTTTCCTCATATTACTAATAATGACTTACTCTCAGGAAGTAACCTAAAATATATCATTCAGAAACTATGATATTAGAAAACGAGGTGGACTGACCATATGGAAAGAACAAGAGATGGCCCCATGGACAGCCCAAGCTGTGCTGATACAGGATTGTGGCTTAGCATGTCTTTATTGGACAGAGCTTCTCAGAAACATTTCTGGGTGGGCAAGGAAAATAATTTATAGCATAAAATGTCTTGGGTGGTGTGTGATGCAGTCTATTGGAGGGATTCCCTAAAGTGATGGTAACCCAGGTCTCTTGACGACATTCTTGTGAATCCAATAATTTTGGGAAAATTTTGTTTTCTTTTTTGAAAATATCATTCTGATAGCTAGTTTACTTTCTTCTAGACAAGGTAGGATCCTGGACTATTTGGAATTGAGTTTCTTTGATTCATAAAGGTGCTTCCTCTTGGAAAAATGCAATATTGCAATATGATGTTGACATTCTCATGTTTAAAGACTGTGTACCTCAATGACTCTGTAAATAATATTCATCATTCTCCCCCCTCCTTGTTTTTAGTACTTCTGGACATTTTTCTACTCTTGCATGACCTTCTTTAATATGTTTTTCAGGCTTTTCAGTCAATCTTTTTTGATAGAAGTCTCATTTTCATATATATGTCTCTAAACATCCCATCCTCAAGGTCAGCCATTCAGCTTTGTATGGAACTTGTTTATTGTCTCAGTGTTTTTGTTTCACGGTTCTTTTGCCAAATTTTTCTCTTCATCTATATTTTTCAGTTTCTCGTCTATATTTTAGAGCCTCTATTGTTTGGAGAGATTCAGTCTCTTTTATGTGCTTTAAATGTCCTGATCTTTTGCTTGTCTTACCAATTTCCACTCTGATTTAAATCCTTATTTCCATATTTATATTTTTCTCATTTATCCTAAATTTCTTTTGCATTCTTCTAGAATTTCTTGCTGTTGATCCATTATTTCAAAGATATCTGTAGAATCTTTTGTCCTGCTTTCTTTGAATGTTTATGGATCATTTTCCATTATGTTTTTTTTTTCTATTGGGTTATACATGATCTCTCTTGTTCTGCCTGTCCATTTTTCCTTCTTTTCTTATGTGTCTCTCTGCTGATATATTTGTTTTGAAGCTTGGTCCATGTCCATCCATCCTTTGTCTCCTGATCTTCTTCTCCTCTGCTATATGTGCCTCTGATAAAGTAACATTTCATCTAGAATTTTCTCTACTTTCCTCCTCTCCTAAATCATTGTTTCTTAGTTGTCATTTTTTTCTAGGAAGGATACTTAGGCTGGGCAATTCCCCCCTCAAACTAAGTAGTTTTCCTTTTTAGTTTAAACCATATTGTTGTCAGCTGCTAGTGATGCTAGTGTGTGTGTGTGTGTGTGTGTGTATGCATGCACAAGTATGCATGTACACACGCATGTGTAAATACATGTGCATTGGATAAGCTCCCTGTCACATTAACAACTTTTAGCGCAAGCCCACCCTCTTCCTTCTGTATGTATGTGTTATGTTATGTCTTCTTCACCAGTACACTTGTTCACCTTCTCAGGTCTCAGGAATAGGTGAGTGTGATTTTTCTCTTTAAATATTAAGGAGTAGATCACAACAGGTCATTGCTAAACATTAAGTAATATAAGTTTTCTTAGCCAAAATTCCAAAGAGGAGCTTGTATTTTGGGGTGCATGGGATGTAAAAGACACAGCGTGAATGAGGGTGAGAGCATAAGTTTTTTAGTCATTCTTCTGCTTCAGAAGCTTTACATTATGTGGAAGTTTTCACATCATTTGCTATTTTTGTGATTTTGATAACTATGTATCTGGCACATGACATAATTGCAAGGTGGATGCAAGGTGTGGGATTTCTGAGAGTTATACAGAAGTCTTTCTTCTCCACCATTTTCCAGCCCAGGATTCCCTGGATCTCTTTCTTCTATACTCTGTGCACCATTTTGTGCTCAGAAAAACCTAGCATTCCCTAGAAGGCACTGGGTCATTATCTACTCTTTCCAGTTCTGCTTTTTCTTTTTCTAATATTCTGTGAAACAATTGAGCCATTCTGGAGAGCAATTTGGAACTATGTCCAAAAAGTTATCAAACTGTGCATACCCTTTGACCCAGCAGTGCTACTACTGGGCTTATATCCCAAAGAGATCTTAAAGAAGGGAAAGGGACCTGTGTGTGCCAAAATGTTTGTGGCAGCTCTTTTTGTTGTAGCTAGAAACTGGAAGTTGAATGGATGCCCATCAATTGGAGAATGGTTGGGTAAATTATGGTATATGAAGGTTATGGAATATTATTGCTCTGTAAGAAATGACCAGCAGGAGGAATACGGAGAGGCTTGGAGAGACTTACATCAACTGATGCTGAGGGAAATGAGCAGAACCAGGAGATCGCTGTACACTTCAATGCTGTATGAAGAGGTATTCTGATGGAAGTGGAAATCTTCAACATAGAGAAGATCCAAGTCACTTCCAGTTGATCAATGATGGACAGAAATAACTACACCCAGAGAAGGAACACTGGGAAGTGAATGTAAATTGTTAGCACTACTGTCTATCTACCCAGGTTACTTATACCTTCGGAATCCAATACTTAATGTGCAACAAGAAAATGGGATTTACACACATATATTGTATCTAGGTTATATTGTAACATATGTAAAATGTATGGGATTACCTGTCATCGGGGGGAGGGAGTGGAGGGAGGGGGAGATAATTTGGAAAAATGAATACAAGGGATGATATTATAAAAAAAAAAATTACTCATGCATATATACTGTGGGAAAAAATTCTAAATAAATAAAAAAAATATTCTGTGAAACACTGGTCTAGTAGTCAGAGTTAGCTAACCTTTTCCTCTACTTCTACTATTTCCAGATCCTTTTCTCTCATAATCAAACAGAAATACAGCACTTCCTCCTCTTCTGCGGGGCCATCCCATCATATTGATCTCTGTCCCCATTTCCAACTGCTTGTTGATTTCATCTCTTGACCTCCAAGGATTCTCTCCTTTTCTTCTTAGGGAGTTCAAGATAGAGATCATAGTATTACTCCACCCACTCTTTATAGCAGCACTCTGTTGGATTGATTGGTAATTAGCTTCTCTCAAATAGGTGCCGTAGTTATACCTTTCAGAGTTCCTGATCTCTTCCAATTTTAACCCTGTTCCTACTCTTTGAAGATTCTTTTGAATAGAAAGATTAAATTATGCTTGTGTGTTTCATATATACCCTATTACCAATAAAATTTGGCCAGGGTTCCTAAAATAGACAATTGTATTGGAGAAAATGATGGTGATACAAGGGAAAGTGGGAGAATATTCAATCACTCTGAGGTCAGAATTTGACTTTTTTTTTCTAAATTAATCATAATAAAGCCCAATCAAAGTATAATTTGTTACACACAGTTCTTCGGAATTGTTAGTTTTAGCAAGCTGTTTTTTTAAATAAATAATCTGAATAGTAGGCAGCATTACTTAAAATCAACCAGATCAAAAGAATAGGCTACAGTGATAATATTCATTTAAGAATATAAAAGAATTTTCACTTTACACCACAACACAATAAAATGGAAAGGGTTCAGGATTTGGGTGCAGTAGACATAGATTCAAAACCAAACTCAAACACCTATTAGCAGAAGTGATTTAATGCACAAATGAGTCCTCTTTTCTGAACCTCATATTGGTGTTGAAGTGATTGATTCTTATTGTGGGAAAGAATGTTTAGTCAACAGAAGCACTGTACACTTCCATATTTTATTCAGACCATTCTCTTGCTCCTTGGCAATTCTGTATGCTTCCTATTATTGTTCTGTAGCATTGTTGTTCTTATAAGCACTAAGGCAATGGGTTTCTTGTTTAACTGCTTTGTATAATCTGGACAATACATATTGTTTATCTACTGTGTTTTCCTGTGATTATGGCTAGGATTATGCCTTTAAAACCATATAATACCCTAGTTTATTATTATTATCCATAATTTGTTCTCATAATTCTGAAATTTAAAATTAGCTAGAAAGCTAGTAAGCAGACTACAGCAATATATCACAAAGATCATACACTATGATTAGATAGGACTTATACCAGGAATGCAGGAATGTTTCGATATTAGGAAAAGTATAAGCATAAGTGACCATATCAGTAACAAGACAAAAAAGAAACCCTTTTATTACATCATTAGATATGGAAAACACTTTTGACAAAATGCAATACCTATTCCTAGACAGCACAGGAGTTCATGTGGCTTTTCTTAAAATGATAAGTTTTATCTATCCAAAATCAAGAATCTCATAGTCTGTAATGGGGATAAATTAGAAGCTATCCCGATAAGATGAGTATTAAAACAGGGATGTCAATGAAAAATGTTACTATTTAATATTGTACTACAAATACTATCTACAGCAATAGGATGAGAAAAAGTTAATAGAAATAATAAGAGAAGGCAACAAGAAAGCAAAGCTATTACTTTGAAGATAATACAGTGCTATACTTAGAGAGCCTAAAAGGAAAGGAAAAAGACAAATTCTGGAGGGGATGTGGAAAACTATGTACACTAATGCACTATTGGTAGAGTTATAAAGCAATCTAACCATTTTGGGAAACAATTTGGAACTATGTTCTTTGTGCATATATATCTGTATATCTATTTATATCTATATGCTTATAGATATAGATATAGATAGATAGATAGTCCATGTAGTCCAACAATAGTAATACCAGTTCTTTATCCCAAAGATATCAAAGAAAAAAAGGATACAGACCCTTAAGTTTAAAAATGTTTATAGTATTTCTTTTTAGTGTGGCCAACTATTAGAAATTGAGTGGATCCCTATAAATTGGATAATGGCTGAACAAATTGTGGTAAATGATAGCGAAGGAATACTATTGTGCTGTAAGAAATGATGAGCAGGATGATTTCAGAAAAACCTGGGAAGACTTATATCAATGATATAATACAATGAGCAGAATCTAGAGAACATTGAACACTATTAGCATATTGTAACCATCAGTTGTGAAAGACATAGCTGACCAATTCAATAATCCAAAATAATTCTAATTGAAGAATTTTTATTCACCACCAGAGGGAAATTGAGGAACCCTGAGTGCAGCCTAAAGCACACTTTTTAAAATTGTTTGCAATATGGCCAATATGTAAGTAAAATATTCATGATTTCACTGATATAATTGGTATTATATGCCTTTCCTTCTAAAAAGTTGGGGAGAAGCTGAAAGGAGAAAGACACTTTAGAAATGAAAAAAATAATGTAAAAAGATAAAATAATCACAAAACAAAACAAAACAAAAAAGAGAATGAGTTAACCTAACAATATGGTTACAGTACATGAATGTGACAAAAATCAACCTCCTCTTCTTGAAATAAATAATAATTCTTTTTACAATTAGAAAAATATATATTTTCTTTTTTCCCTTTCCATTCCTTTTTAAGGGAATTTGGGTTTTATCCAGCATGTTGGGGGCCAGATTTGAATGCACGTCCTCATGACTTTAGGGCCAGTGCTCAATCTACTGTGCCACGTAACTGTCATGATAAACATGCTTTTCTAATTGTAATTAGTAAATAACAAAGCATAATGTAAAACAAGGAAAGAATATTTTAATCATTAAAAATGTGTAGTATATCCCAAAAGTCTTTGTGCTATTTAAATTTTTTTTAAACATTAATAATTTTAATAGCTTCAGATTGCACTAAGACATTTAGGTTACCCCAGGTGATTCCTTGGTAGCCAGCTCAAAGTACCTTACTTGAGCCAACTGTTAAATTTTCATAATCATTGTAATACATTGGAAATCAACAAACACTATAAATAAGGATTTGATTTATTATCTTGTTGAATGTGTAGAATTAAAAAATGATGAAGGAATCTTCATGATCCATGTAGAGCTTATAAATATAAGCATATCTCTCCAAAAGAAAGTTGATTGTTGAACATTGTCAATACACTCCTGGTCCCTGTATATCGTCCCTAATGTCTACTTCATTTACCACATCTAAAAATATGGATGGTAGTTGTTGTTCAGTCATTTTAGTCACGTCCAAGTCTTTGTAACCTCTTTTGGGGTTTTCTTGGCAGAGATACCAGAGTGGTTTGCCATTTCTTTCTTCTGCTCATTTTACAGATGAGGAAACTGAGACAAGCAGGGTGAAGTGACTTGTCTCACAGCTAGTAAAAGTGCCTGATCCATATTTGAACTCAGTAAGAGGAGTCTCTCTGATTCCTGGTTCTCTGTAAAGGGCAGGAACGTTGGAAAAATATACTTAAGGCTCAGTATTGATTTAATCCTACAACAAGGTGTTAACTCAGTGGAATTGATAGTACAAAGGTTATCTAGTTTAGCATGGTTCAGTATGATTGATTTACTCTTACAACAAATAAAGCATATAAACTAGGGACAAACTCAGCCAGGGAGAGAGAGATAAGACAGAGGATTGGAGGCTGGAGCTCAAGATCTCGGACTCAGACAGACTTCAAGATAGAGACCATCCTGGTGGCTCTCCTACGTCCTGCCTCCTGCCTTTCTCCACTGAAACCAAGAAGACCCTTTCCGGAGGACCTCGAGAAAGCTAGCCAGGCCCCAGGTGAAGGAGACAGACTGTGAAGGAGACAGGACAGCCACCATGAGGATCTATCCTCGAGTCTGTCTTCCTCCCAGATCTCTTAGTTCTTACATACTCTATTATGAATACATCATCATAGGTGTTAATCTTGTAGAATATTTGTCAGCTTGTAGAACTATACTAACTACTGAGTACATGTAACCTAGAGAATCGTTATCTTAATTCCACTGAGTTAACACCTTATTGTAAGATTAAATCAATCATACTGAACTAAAGAACTATTAATCACCAGGCTAACCTAGATAACCATTGTCTTCTCCATTCCACTGAGTTAACACCTTTTTTCAAGTATACTTCTCCAAAGTTCTGGCTCTCTACAGTTCTCTATCTACTGCAGTACCACCTATCTGTCCTGGCCCACCACAATAATAAATGTGTCTATGTTGTAATAGTATGTGAGTTTTGGACTGGCAAGACAGTTTACTAAATATGCCTATCACTCTTCTAAAGGAGAAAACCTGAATACTTAACTTATTTATCTTTATTGTTTAAGGACTTTCAGAGTATCAAATGTGTAGCCAAATGTTGGTGCCATTTCTTTGCACAAAATAATTAATCCCTAGTATGCAGTTCAGTGAGTTGTCTCTAATTCTTAACTTTTTACTTATCCTTTTTTATGAATTAATGGAAAAAAGACAGTTGATGATCAAATTCACACTTGAGGGGTAGAAGTGGGTGACAACATTTTAGAATTTACCTGCTGGGTAAATGAGAAGACTATAAACCAATTTCTACAGTTGCTTATGATATGCATTTATTTCTTATTTGTATTATTAAAGAAAAATTAAAATAACATATAAAAATCAAGAAAGCATATGAAGAAAACGGCCAAAGATAGTCATGAAATACAGTTCCAAAGCAAGGGAAGAGATGATACAGAAAGGTAAAGAAAATTATTTTGGAGATTATATTGCAGGGTTAAACAGTGAAACTTGAAACTGAATATAAATATCAGCAAGTATTGATTTAGTCTTCTCACTTCTTTCTAGTTGCTCATGCCAGAGTCATATTATCTAACTTGGTGAATTGGTCTTTATGGACAACATGTTTATTTTTACTTGTTTTCCAGCCAGTTTCTTTCCAATTGTTAATCCAGTTGTTCATACCTTTGGTGATAAATTAGTTATCTGTGCACACAATGCGTTTTTCCCTATTTTGGGGCCTTTGCTTGTTCAATCCCCTTGGCAGCTGCTTCTAATGATACTCTTTACTTTGTCATCTAGAATGTGTTCTACTTATGTTTAGATCATGGGGACCAGTAGATACCAATACCTCCTTGTGCTCCTTCTCTTCCATTATTTGTGCATGTATCCTTGACATACACAGTGTTGGGGTCCAATCTTTGGTGTGGTTGCCTATACCAGCTTCCAGAGCTTCCACTCTGCCAATCATAGTCATAACTGTTTAGGTTATCCTTTCAACTCATCTCTAGTCTCTGGAAAGTTTTGGAGGGAAAATAAAATAACGCTGACCTTCAGAGAATGGGAACATTTTTAAAAGCTTCTTTCATCCTTTGTATACTTTTATTGATTAACTGAGCCTTAGATAATTTCTAGCTATGGGATCTCAGACAGAGTCACTTTAATTCTTATTTGCATCAATTTCCTCATCTATGAAATTGGAATTATAATAGTGACTACCTCCCAAGATTGTTTGATTTTCTTTTATTTTTGCTGAAGCAATTGGGGTTAAATGACTTGTCCAGGGTCATACAGCTAGTAAGTGTTAAGTGCCTGAAGCAGGATTTGAAATTCTGGTCAAAGTTGTTTTGAAGTTTAAATGTGATAATTGTGAAGCACATAGCACAGTGCCTGGACACAGAATAAGTATTACGTATATATGAGTTATTATCATCATCTTTATCACCACTTTGGCTTGACTCAAGGTCAAAATAAACGTGCACTGCTTCTGTCTCAATTTCTGTTCCCTCCCTCAGTTCCCAGAAAACAGTTTCTGCCACTTCAGTTCTTTGAGTGAATTGATTGAGAGTTTGTCTTTTAAATGTCTTTTCCCTGAGCTTTTACTTCTTTCTTCAAGGGCTCCAGAAGAGGGATTGGAACAAGCAGCTATCAAAATCATTCTATATGGACCCCTTGTTTATTTAACACTTTCTTCTCTCCTCCCTGCCCTTAATCAGGGTTAGTTTCTGAGCATGTAGCCTGATACAGATGGCATGACTTGCTTTATTTCAAAAATAAATTCCCTTGATAAAAGTTTTCCAAAAAGGTCATACTGAATTTTTAAAATATAAGCTTTAAAAAATGCAATATGGCATACTGGATAGAGGAAAAACTTTGGAATAACCCAGGACTGAGGGTCAAGTCATCCTTCTGACACATATGAGTTATGTGATCAAGGGTTTGCCACTTGACCTCTTAGTGTCTCCATGAAAATCTCTGTTTCAATGTAGGAAGTTTTGGAATGGAAGGTGGCTGTACCAGTGACATCCTGCATCTGGAACAAAATTCAAAGCAGAAAAGTCTACCATTTTTCATAGAAATTTTAACTAGTGTCACAGAATTAATCAAAATACTGTTATGTTTTGGCTGCATCAACAGCTATGAATCATCTAAATAGTAAATAACAAGTATGTTTATTGAATGTTTGCACAAGCAATTAAAATATATGCAGAAATAAAGAACATAGGTCAATTAGTTTAAAAATTTTAATGCATAAAATTTAAAATGCTTATGTCTTTAAATACATTAAATTTCCTACTTCTATAAATATCTTGGAAAACATGATGGCATCATGATTTCTGGGAATTTAATCACTGAAATATCACTAGGAATTTATTCCATGGTCTAAACAAAAATATCCCTCATGAATATAATGTTATATAATATAATTTTCCCTTACATCTCAAAAAGATGCTTTGAATCCTTTTTTCATAATGTGGCTCTGCAGAGGACATAAAGAGAAGGATCAAATCAAATTAATTCTGAAACATAGAAAAACAATTCATGCTTTTTTTTTAATAATAAAGCTTTTATTTTCAAAGCATATGCTAGGATAATTTGACAACATTGTCACTTGCATAGCCTGGGTTTCAGATTTTCTCCTCCTTTCCCCTCTCCTTCCCCTAGATGGCAAGAAATCCAAAATATATTATACATGTTAAAACATATGTTAAATCCAATATGTGCAAACATATTTACACAATTCTCTTGCTACACAAGAAAAATCAGATCAAAAAGAGAAAGTAAATGTGTAAGAAAACAAAATGCAAGGAAACAACAACAACAAAAAAGAGTGAGAATGTTATTTTGTGATACACATTCGGTTCCCACAGTCCTTTCTCTGGGTGTAGATGGCTCTCTTCATCACTGAATCATTGGAACTGGCATCAGTTACCTCATTGTTGAAAAGAATCACGTTCATCACAAGTGATCATCATATAATATTGATGTTGCCATGTACAATGATCTCCTGGTTCTGCTCATTTCACTTAGTATCAGTTCATATAAGACTCTCCAGGCCTTTCAAAAACCATCCTCCTTATCATTTCCTTATAATATTTTATAACATTCATATACTATAACTCATTCGGCCATTCTCCAACTGATGGGTAGCCACTCTGTTTCCAATTTCTTGCCACCACAAAAAGGGCTGCCACAAATGTTTTTGCACATGTGGGTCCCTTTCCTTTCTTTAAGATCTCTTTGGGATATAGGCCCAATAGAAACACTGCTGGGTCAAAGGGTATGCATAGTTTGATAACTTTTTGAACATAGTTCAAATTGCTCTCCAGAATGGCTGGATCCGTTCACAACTCCACCAACAATGTATTAGTTTTTCCACATTTGTCCTTGTCTTTTCCTGTCATCTTAGCCAATCTGAGAGGTATGTAGTGGTATCTCAGAGTTGTCTTAATTTGCATTTCTCTGATCAATAATGATTTAGAGCACTTTCTCATATGATTTGAAATAGTTTTAATTTCTTTATCTGAAAATTGCCTTTTCATATCCTTTGACCATTTCTCAATTGGAGAATGGCTTTGATTCTTATAAGTTTGAGTTACTTCTCTATATATTTTAGAAACGAGACCTTTATCAGAACTCTTAAATGTAAAAATGATTTACCAATTTATTGCTTCACTTTTAATCTTGTCTGCATTAGTTTTCTTTGTACAAAAACTTTTTAACTTAATATAATCAAAATTATCTGTCTGGTGTTCAGTTATGAGTTCCAATTCTTCTTTAGAGACACATTTCTTCCTTCTTCACAGATCTAAAAGATAAACTATGATCTGTTCCTATAATTTGATTAAAATATCACTCTTTATGTCTAAATCATGAACCCATTTAGATCTTATTTTGGTATGTGACGTTAGGTATGGGTCGAGCTCTAATTTCTTCCATACTAGTTTCCAATTTTCCCAGCAGTTTTTGTCAAATAAGTGAATTCTTATCCCACAAACTGTGGTCTTTGGGTTTATCAAACACTAGATATCTATAGTTATTGTATATTTTGTCCTGTGATCCTAACCTATTCCACTGATCAACTATTCTATTTCTTAGCCAGTACCAAGTGTTTTTGATGACTGCTGCTTTATAATATAGTTTTTGGTCTGGCTCAGCTAGACCACATTCATTAGCATTTTTTCATTAATTCCCTTGAAATTCTTGACCTTTTGCTCTTCCAGATGAACTTTGTTACTATTTTTTTTTATATCTATAAAATAATTTCTTGGAAGTTTGATTGGTATGGCATTAAATAAGTAGATTAATTTGGGTAGTATTGTCATTTTTATTATATTCATTCAGCCTACCCATGAGCACTTGATATTTTTCCAACTGATTAAGTCTGACTTTATTTGTGTGGAAAGTGCTTTGTAGTTGTGTTCATATAGTTCCTGACTTTCCGTTGGCAGAGAAATTCCCAAATATTTTATGCTATCAACAGTTATTTTAAATGGAATTTCTCTTTGTATCTCTTTGCTGTTGGATTTTGTTAGTGATGTATAAAAATGCTGATGATTTATATGGATTTATTTTGTATCCTTCAACTTTGCTAAAGTTGTGGATTGTTTCTAATAGCTTTTTAGTAGAATCTCTGGGGTTCTCTAAGTTTACCAACATCTCATCTGCAAAGAGTGATAATTTGGTTTCCTCATGACTTACTCTAATTCCTTTAATCTCTTTTGCTTCTCTTATTGCCAGAGCTAACATTTCTAATATAATACTAAATAGTAATTGTGTTAGTGAGAAGCCTAATTTCACTCTTGATCTTATTGGGAATGGTTCTAGTTGGTCCCCATTACATACAATTCATGCTTTTCTATGTAAAGTTTCTTCAATTTAATTTTGTTTTAACGTTTTAATGAGTTCTATATAAATGACATACACTTGGGACAGTTGCAGTATGTCATGACCTAGAAGACCCCAGATCCTCCATAAACACCACAGTAAAGTTACAAAATTATATTATACAAAATCAGAATGAAGAAAACTAAGTATAGAGTGCTCCATCCAATCCAGAATTACACAAGAAACCAGCCAGAATCCTGCAGAATCATGAAAAATGAGAAAGCATATGTAAGTAGAAAGGGAAGTGTCAAGAAGTCTTGTGGCATCCCTTTTGAGTAACTCCAGGGCCACCATCTTTGACAGGAGACAAAATTATAATTTTCCCAAGCTCAGGACAATAGGAGTACTAGCCTCAGTGGGCTACAGAGCTTGATCAACTTCCAGGAACTCAGTGTTCTAAGTCCCCAGGCAAGCCTGGACTAAATAGGGCCAGATCATTTCTGTAATAAGTAGTATGTATTCTTTGCCACCCAAGTCATGATCAAACAATGTCTACTGGTGTCATCCTACAGTAAAGGAAGAAAAATAAAGCTGCATATCTGATTAAATAAAAAAAATACCATTCACAATAAAGAAAGAATTTGGCCTGAGATTAGCCAGAAGGACAAACCCAGGGTCCAAGTAGAGCCTTGATAAAAAGAAAATTCTGGCCATAGTTTCTACAGGAGTAACTTTAAAAAAAGGAAATAAGATACCAAGAGGAAAAGATAGGGGGAAAAAGAATAGTTAAGAGTAGTTCTTGGAACAGATGGCTAAAAATATCACCTTAGAATGAAATGCTTTGAAAATTAGAATTGATCAAAGAGAAAACAGTGGTTTAATGATGTGTTAAAGCAATGCCTATAAGTAGAAAAATCAGAAAAGAATTTGATAACTATAACATAATGATTGGCACATTAAACAAGTTAAGGAGAGACAATCTAAGAATTAATAGGCTATGTGGACTTCATGGCACTACAAAAGTCTGTATACTATATTTTAAGAAATTATAAATGCAAATTGCCCCAAACTTTTAGAAACAGGGTAACATGAAAAAATACTATTCAGCTGAAGAAAGAAACCCTCAAATTAAGATACTCACTATGATTCCTTAGTATTTTAAGTACTCCTATTGTCTTTCTACCCAGATTACTTATACCTTTGGAATCCAATTCTTACCGTGCAACAAGAAATTTGGTTTTACACACATATATTGTATCTAGGATATACTGTAACACATTTAATATGTATGGGATTGTCCGTCATCTAGGGGAGGGAGTAGAGGGAGGGAGGGGAAATTTGGAAAAATGAATACAAGGGATAATGTTGTAAAAAAATACCCATGCATATGTACTGCCAAAAAAAATTATAATTATAAAATTTTTTTTAAAAAAGTATTTTAAGTGCTCCTTTTTGGGTGCCAAAGGCATTTTTCCTTGATTTGGAAGCTCTAGATTTTAATAATGGTTGTTATAACATTCTTAAACAAAAATAGTAAGAAAGAAATAGTAAGACAAAAGTAAGAAAGTGCCTTTGAGAATTTGATAAGTTAGTAGAGTCATATCAGTAGGACCAGATGACTGTTACCAAGTCTAGTGCAATGTACTGGCATATTGTATACTGTAGAATAGAAGAAATTGGCAAGATTAGACAAGAGAAAAAGTTTTCAAGAAAATGGAAGAGAATAAAATCTGAATTTGATTCATATTAAAAATTATAAAGCCTAAAGAGACTTTGAGTTGACATTTAGAAAAGTAAATGATGAGCTAAAAGAATCATTGTGCCTTCATTAAAAACAAGTAAAAAACAGAGGGCAGGTAGGTGGCATGTGGTTAAAGTACCAGACTGGGAATCAGAAAGACTTGAATTCAAATTTGGCCTGAAACATTAATTTTGTGGCCTTAAGCAAGTCACTTAACTCTGTTTCTTTCAGTTTCCTCATTTGTAAAATGAACTGGAGAAGAGCAAGAACTTTTGGAGTCTGAATGCAGATCAAAACATTCTTTTTCTTTCTTTTTCTTGTTTTTCTGTTTTCTTTCACAACATGACTAGCATGTAAATATGTTTACATAACTGCACAAGTATAACCTGATGAGGTATATACCTAATGATGAGGTCTATACCTCAATAAAATTAGGATTAATTGAGGTCTGGTGGCAGGCTTGGGGTACAGGTTGTCAAGTGGAGCTCCCCTGCCACCCCTTTGGATTTGGCACAAGGATACAAAGTTAAATGAGGTCTAGCTGCGGCGAGAGTCCCCTGTAAATGAATTTACAGGCCCAAAACCTATATTGATAAAAAGAGATTTATTGTGGTTTGGAAGCAAGGTTAAAGTCTGATTAGTAAAAGGTATTAGATAGAGGAAGAAATACACCAAAGGCGGCAGGACAGAGAGTCTGTAATGCAAAGCATGGTTGCTGGCATCTTTCAACTCTCTGCCCAGAGATGATTCCTGCTTGGCTCTTTTATTTGCTTCAAGGAGCCTAGGGCAGTGGCCAAATTCTTGGCGGGCTTTTCAGATAAGGAAGAAACTGTTTTGGGGAAACCTGAGATAGTGGGGGCTGAAAACCCAAGCCAGCTCAGATCTGGTGGGGGCTGGGTATAAGCCCAAACTAGCTCAGATACGGATCTCTCCCCTTGGAATACAAAAGGGTAGTTTTGACCAGATCTTGTAAATCAAAGGTCAGTCCCAAAGGAAGTGGGAGATCAGACAAGGAATCTTAAAGGGGCTATCGCCTCCATCATAACCTATATAAATTTTCTTGCCTTCTCAATGAGGGGAGGAAGACAAGGTTAAGGGAGAGAAAATTTGGAACTCAAAACTTTTAAGAAACAAAAGTTAAAATAGTTTTTATGTGTATTTGGTGAAAAATAAAATATTAAATAAAAGAGAAAGTTTTAAAAGTAAGCTGAAGAAAAACATGTCCAACCATTATGTATCTTTGCCAAGAAAATCCCAAATGGGGTCACTAAGAGTCATGCATGATAGAAAAATAACTGCATAATAACAGCAATGTCAATAAAATTGTATTTACTTGTTTCATTTGAACTCCTAGACATTTGTAGACAAAAGGAATATTGTAGATATAGCTTACCTTGATTTTAAGGAAAGCATTTGGCAATCTTTCATTGTATCTTGATGGAAAAGGTGGAGGGAGTGGCTGAATGATAATATTTTTGGTGAATTTAGAACTGGCTGAGTAACCAATCCTAAAGAATTGATATATACCTACTAATTTGGAATGAGGTCTCTAGTGGAGTGCCGCTGGATGCTGTCCTTGAGTCTTTATTTCTTTAATTTCTTTTTCTTTATTGACACAGATAAAAGGATATCTGAAAGTATTATTATGACACAAAACTAGGAGGATTAGCCTGTTTTATGCTACAATCAAGACCCAAAATAATCTTGAGAAATTAGAAAAGCGGTTGAAGTTTAATGAGGTTTGTCAGCATGGTGAGATGAAATTTAGAAGGGAAAAATGAATTTTTAGAGTTAGGGCTGAAAAATTCACCATCATAAATGAGTAGACAATAATTTATCTATCTATGAGATCTGTGGATTTCAGTGGACTCAGGTTCAGTCTGAGTCAAGAGTGGGATATGGCTTCTAAGAAAGAAAATGTTAAGAGACATAATCTAAGTTTATGCTTAGAATTAGGAGGATATGATAAAGAGGTGGAAGTCCTGCTTAGATTCTGACTCTGTCAGGCTATATCTGCACTATTAGGTTCCGGAATGGAGAGCATAGTTATTGATATAGATAGTGATGAGTTGGAGAGCTCCCCAAAAAGGATAAAAGATGGCTGAATTCACGAAGGATATGAAGTCCTTTATTGCCTTTTAGACTCAACTCAAGCATTACTTCCTACATGAAGCTTTTATGAAACCCCACCTCTTACCCCAGTTAATGCCCTTCCTCCCTGATATTGTATATAGTTAGACCCTTAAATCTTTCATGGTTCCATGTAAGCTCCTTGGAGGCAGTCTTTGTTTCTGTATCCTTTGCACCTAGCACAGTACCTGGCTTACAACAGGCATTTGATGGATGTTGATTGATCACCTGAAGGAATTATACGCTATTTGTCCTGGAGAAGAGAAGCCTTAGAAGGAGAATGATAGTTATCTTCAGGTAATTGAAAGGTCCTCTTATGGAAGAAGCATTAGAATTTCTCTGCTTTCTGTATGTATTTATTCCCTTGAGCCTTTCCTTGATCCCTTCTTCCCTCCTTTACTAGGTTAGTAATTTTTGTGATTCAGAGGTTGAATTTCAGAGCTCCGCGCATATTTGCTTTAGATCTTTTAAGAAAATTGACTTCTAAGGAAGAAATTGACTAGAACTTTTGTATCATCCCAATCTGTGGTTCCCAAGTAACTGGCAAACCCTAGAGAGTACTGAGTGGCAGAGCAAACGAGTCACCAGAATTTCTTTTACAAGGTCATCATTCTCATATGCATATGGGCCCAGATGATTTCTGACATTTGCCAGAAATAGACTTTGTCCCAGATTTAGCCTTTTAAAAAAAGAAAATGAATAATATATTTGAAAGCCCAAAGAATCAAATTTCTGTAGGGTTATCACTCTTGTCAGAGAAATCAATAGCCTGAGATGATATTGATAATAATAGCATCTAACATTTATATGGTGCTTTACAGTTTTCTTTGTGGTTTCTAACATCTTTGATTGTAGAGAGCTGTATGGTACAGTGGGTAGAATGAAGCCCTTCAGGAAGTCTTGAAGAAATCGGGAAAACTTGAGTTCTAAACTGGCTTAAGATACTCACTAGCCGAGTGACCTTGGATAAGTCTGCCTCAGTTTCCTTACTTGTAAAATAATAATATTGTGGTGAGGATCAAGTGAGATACTATTTGTGAACCTTTAAGCACCATCCAATGTTCATTATTATTTTTATTGAATTGTAATTATTCATTTTCTCTCTCTCTTCTTTTTAAAAACCTTTAGATCGCAAAACATCAGGGCAGGCATGGTTACCTCCCTTCTACAGGTGAGAAAATTGAGGCTCACTGAGTTTATATGATTAGGTTGAGTTGTCTCAGCTAGTCAGTGGCATATTTTGCAGCAAAAGTGGGGTTGTCAGGCTGCTGATTCATTATTTTTTCCCACAAGGGTAAGAATGAGGCCAGAAAAGTTTATTTCTCTTTATTACCATCCAATCTGATTTCCTGTTTCTGGAAACAAAGGAGACATATTTGATGTGCTGGTTACTTGTGGTAGCAACTTCCTTTGTGTAAGATGACAAATTGAAGGAACATTTGCCCAACACCTACATTGTCTAGTGTGGGAGTGTGTGTGTCTATGTCTGTGCAGGTTTGGGTGCATGCATCTCAAGTACATGTGTTTATAGGCAGTTTGGCATAGAGCATGAAATGCTGTGTTTCAAGTCAAGGAAACCTGGATTAAAATCCTGTCTCTGAAATTTACTAGCTTATATGATCCTGGTGAACTAATTGAACCTCTCTGTATTTAAACCTCTTTCTAGGACAATTCTCAAGCCTTTGTTGTATCATGAGGCAGTCTGTTAAACCCTGTTGAGTCCCCTTCTCAGAATAATCCTTATAAGATGCATACGTATTACAACGTAAAGCAATTATATTGAAATAATTATCAAAATATTAAAGAAAAACAATTTCATGAAACCTGGATTAGGAAACCATGCTCTAAGACATCTACTGAGTCATGAGTTACAATCTCCATTAATGAGTAAAGTTCCCTACACCTAAGGAATTGCAATTTAATCATGTTTCAGTACTAATTTCAGTCTAATTTCTCAAGTTTCAGTTTAATTCTCAAGTCGTATCTTTGTGCCTGAGCCTCTAGCCCTCAATGGACACAAGTCTTTTCCCAATATCTGTTTTCAGTCCTAAATGTACAAATCATTGTGCATTTAGAAATGTATTCTTGATAATCACATTTCAAATCTGGTTGCATGCAAACATGGGCAAATGTACTGTTTTCTTCCTAGATTTTCACCATATGGAGCCTCATTAAACAATGCATACATTTCCAAGTTGTTTTATATTCAAAATATCAATTCAGAAACTCAACCAGACTGCCTTTTGTGTAAGTGGCATTTCCCCCCTTTTTTATCGTTGAAATTGGCTACCCAGTGTGGAGCATCCTGTGACTTCCCCATTTTTCTATGACAACAGAACAACAAATAGAAAGCTGATATAAAATGTTGTATCCTTGTTTCTCTAGTATATTTATGTCTAAAAGGTACCTAACGATTGAGTGGATGACATGCCTTCAAGATGCAGAGGAAAGTAGAATATTGAGTGCAACATAAAATTAGACCATTTTCTCAAACTGTATGTCTATTTACCTTACCAACAGGAACAAATAAATTAGAATTAACTGATTTTTACCCTCTCCCTTCCCTTGTACCATTAGGTTGCCTTATTTCTTTGCGAGGTTACCATGTTCCAGGAGCTAAATTCATGAGCTCTTTGGACTTTCATTTCTTTGAAATCCCAAGGGTTCTTCCATGTATCATTACTTGAGTATGGCATAAATTAAAAGGAAAATCGTATAGTATATATGTATACCTAAGGGAGTTTATTTCACAGTGCTTAAAAATTAATACGATACAGCTATTCACTCATCTACCATGATATCAAGAAACCAGAATTTTGTCATAGAAGGAAAAAATGACATCTTTATCTGCTATATTTATTTACGGCCTCTGGTGCCTATACTCCCACATGTATTCACAATAGGACCCTACAATCATAAATTTAACTGGAGGGGCTCTGAAAGGGCATTTAGCTCAAAATCTTGCATTTGATAAGTAAGAAAACTGAGATTCCATAGAAATAACATGACTTTTCTAAAGTCATGTAAGTTTTATATCTCAAAGCTGGAATTGGAAATCAGAATCTCTAATTTCAAATCTAATATTTTTCCTCTCCCTGTGCTATGTTTTTATTCCTATGTCATTCCTGAAAAGTAAGAAAGGATTGATCTATCCTTAGGATTTTATCATAGCAGACCAGTGTAGTTAAAATGCATAGATTGAATTTACTATTTTCTGTTTTTAAATAATACCCCTTCTCATTCCGCTCTGTACAAGCTAGTTTCTTTCCAAGGCCAACATGTCAGTGCAAAATGAGTTAAAATTTTTATCTTGAGCAAGTGAGGTGATTTTCTCAGGCTCACATACCTAGAAGAAATTTAGAGAAGGAACTCAAATTCAGCCTTTTCCTGCTCAGGTTGCCTTTCTATACTATTGTGATTCTTGACACATGTATTATGATTCCACATTTGAGAGGTGGGGGAAAGAAGGCTCAGTGTGTTTAATGCCTTAAAGTCATATAATTACCAATTGAATGAAAACAGAAATTGAATCCAGCTCTTCTTGCTTCCACACTATCTCCTCTATGAATTCTGGTTTTCTGTTTCTCTTAGAATTTCACAATTTTATTTGTTCCTGTATTTCCATTTTTATACATACACACATATGTATGTATCTGTATGTATGTATATGTATATATATGTGTGTGTGTGTGCGTGCGTGTGTGTGTGTAAACTTTTGCTATGTCTCTTCTTTTTTGAAGAGAAAAAAGAGTAATGAATGTTGTCAGATTTTCAGCTCTTCAGTAAATTGAATAAGTGAGCATAGGCTGTGAGTTCTGACTTAATTCCCTCATCCAGAAGAAACCAGTAATCTTGTGGTTTTTGAAATGTGATATGACTTATTAAAGTTTGATCAGATCAGCCACATTGCAAAGAGCAATCTCTCTTTATTCTGTTTTCCCAAAGTTTAAACAGGATTATGAAATAAAGTGAATCAATAGTCTTCACTGACATGTTTTTATGAATGGGGGAGAAAGATATTCTTTTTTCCCCTCTTTATTTTCCCAGGTAAATGAGTATTCATGGCATCACAGATGGGGGCTTACTGATGGGAAAATACTTCCTAAAGAATCAGCGAATCCCTTTACAATGTAGATCTTCTGTGGAAAAAAAATTCAATTTCTTTTATGGAGAAAAAAAGAATATTTTTCTGGAGAATATTGACTTTTCTTATAAAGAACTGGCAGTACAATAATGACAACTTCCCTTAAGTGTGTTTGCCTCTTGCCAGTGCCATGCATGTTATTTCCTTTGCAAGTTAACCCTCTAGAAGCCTTCTGCCTCATTCTCTGTTCCAATTAATCCATTTTTCTTAGATCCTTTAAATAGTCTACTTCCTTCCTTCTCTAATACCTTGTCCTGGGGCTGTGCCAGTAGAGCCCAAGTCCAAGCTACATGGGCATTGAGAACTTGTTCCACTAGTGAGTTTTGTATTTCTCATCCAAGGACTAGCCTGGGTCATTTGAAAGAGTTCACCAGAAGATTGATCACTAAGTGTAAGGTTATTTGAAGACATAACAGTAGCTTCAAGGCATGGAGGGCTTATAGACTAACTATATCCATAGAGGGGGCCCATCAAACAAATGATATGAAAAAATCTTGAAGTACATATCTCTATCTTAACTGCTAAATATTTTATTTTTGCTGGTAGAATTTCTTGCTTGGAAAGAACCATAGAGGACATCTTATCCTACCTCCTTATTTTACAGATGAGGAAACCGAGGCCCTAAAGAAAAGATTAATTTCCCCAAGGTCAGATAGCTAATAACAAAGTCAAAACTAAAAGCTGTATATTCTTATTGGTGGTGCAGGGCCCTTTTCATTTTAGTAAGTTACTAGTTCAGTGATATCTCATAATACCCAAACTCCTTAGTCAGGCATTTAATGGCCCCTATAATAAAAAACCAGCCCACCCCCCACACACACATATGTACACACACATATAGATGTATATACACATACATATATACATATACGTCATCCTGTTTTCATATTATGTCCCTTTGTATTCCCTTAACTCTGGGCTGCATGTTTTCCAGTTAACCCAATTGTATTATAATATTATTTAAATAAAATAATACATGGGTTTGATATTAAGTATAAACTTTTTAAAATTTTCAATACTATTTTATTTTTCCAAATATGGAAAATGGAAAAGGTAGTTTTAAAATTTCATTTCTGTAAGACTTTATGTTCCAAATTTTTCTCTCTCCCCTCTTAACTTCCCCTTCTGAGATTGCAATCTGATCTAGATTAAATATGTACAGTTTTAAGTAAAATCTTTTTTTTTTTTTTTTTTTTTTTTTTGATGAGACAGTTGGGGTTAAGGGACTTGCCTAGAGCCACATAGCTAGGAAATGTTAAGTATCTGAAGCTAGATTTGAACTCGGGTCCTCCTGACTCCAAGGCCGTGACTGTAACATCATCTAGGTACCTCTAAATAAAAACTTTTAAAAACAAAAGCATGATGTAGTGTAAAAGTGAGTATATAAACTTGTTGAAGAGGGGAAAAGCCACTTCAGACAATGATAACTTTTTGATCCATCCACAATTTCATCAGTATAGGTATTCCTTCTACTGGTGCTATATGTAATCAATAGGAATTAGTGCCAAAGAGCTAGACTGGGAGGGAGAAGACTTAGTTTCAAATCTTGGCACTGCTACTAACTACCTCATAGGCTGAGACAAGCCACTTGACTTTTCCTGGTCTCTTTTTTCTTATTCTGTAAACTGAGGAAGGTCAGACTTAATGATTTATAAAGTCCTCTTATCTAAGTGCCTCTATACTTTTGTAAACAATTTCAAGGAGTTGCTGTGGTAATACAAAAGGAAGAAGAAACCTTGCTACTGACTGACCATTCTTCATGTGTTGGGTCTCTCCCCATATAGTCAAGGTGGTTTTTGAACAGCAAATAAAACCACTTTTTCACCAGGTTCATATTCAAACATTGTAGGACTTTTTAGAATCTGTAATTTACTGGACATCCTTGAAGAATCTAGGTCTAGATTCCATGCTGTGGTGAGAGAATAAAAAAAAAAAAATTGAAGGCTATATTTAAAGATGTTGCATTTAATAAAATCTCTTACTTGCATTCCTACCATTTCGTAGTATTAGTTTACCACTATAGTTCTTTGAAAATATCTTACATTTTTTAAAAAAAATTGGCATTATTCGCATTTATTTTTTCCCTTTCTACTTCGTCTACCCATACACCATTAGAGGAAATACTATACTATAATTCGAGTGTTGCATATCTTTTATATGCAACAACATGACTGGTGACAGGTCTTGGTCCTTGGATAGATTTCTTTCACTAATGGCACCTTTTAACTTTGGGCTCAACCAGGTACCACAGCTTTAGAGCCTGGTCTTTTCCGAATGGGCCCAGACTCCTTTCGTCATTGTTTCTAGTTTATTTGTGCCTTACTCCAGAGCTCTAAGAGAGAAAAAAACCACATCCTTAAGGCAAACTTAGATTTGGCTAAATTCTAGTTCCTCCACAAAAAAGAAGACTGATACTCAAAGTAAAAGGTAAATCAGAAACATAGGAATTATTTATTTCCAACATATACAAGAAATACTTATACAAAAAGCTCACAAATACACATTAGCAAAGACTTAAAGCATTATACAGAAAAGTCTAACTTCGATTGTATTCTCCCAGGAGATTGTTACTTTAAACGTGAAATATTTAGTGGCACTGCTGACAAAACTTTTCACCTTTACCTTGGTCCTGTACCATTCATATGTGTCCCTCAAGGTTCATGTATTCTGTCAAGCTGGGCTGTGGCTTTTCCTGAGTCATAATCTTGTTTTCCAAGAAGCATTATAACAGCCACATAGAGTATTTGTATTCAGCTGGTGCTGACTGAGGGACCTAGATGCCTCTGTCTCCTTGTATTCCTACAGGTATTCCACAGCTGGCAGCATCCATCTCAAGATCACAGTTTAGTCACTTATACTCAGCGAAAGAAACACAAAGCAGAGGCATCAAGTCCCAACTCAGTATCCCCTAGATAAGAATATGCTGCAGCTGTCATGCTCAAACAGCCACATCTGCCAAAGAGGAAGGAGAGAAAAAGTCTAAGTTGTCTTCTCTATTACTACTATGACTGGTCCTTTCTAGCTTGATAGCCAGATCTCTTCTACATAGGTCTTCAAATACATGGAACAAGTGCTTTTGGAAATTGAACAATTCTCAGAATTTAAAGGCACTAATGCAGCAATTAACAGTGCACAATAGAATGGGAACCCTCGATAGGTGCCAGAGTAATAAAATTTAACAGCATATAGAAAGTTGAAAACTCATTAACAAGCCATGATCTGCATCTTTAAAAATTGATTAGCATTTTTGTATTATGTAAGAGATTGCTTAGCATTTCGGGGCTGGAGCAGTAGTTGTGTGGCATTTAAATCTATTCTGAATTAAAAATGATCAGTTTAAAAAAATTATAGAAAATTCTTATGCAAATGAAATGCAATCAAGCCATGCTTCAGTCTCATTATGCATGATTGATATGGACTGTAACTTGCTTACTAATTCAAGGAGCTGAGGAATTCCAATTATCATCTTGTTTACGCAATGCTGTAATGCACTGCTGGATGATATTAAATTGATTACAATAAATGCTATAAACCAACAAGATGGGTCCTTCTACTACTTGGCATTTCCTTTCCTGAAATAACAAGAATTTCTCACTGTACTGAAAAGTTTTATTCTTTCTAAAACTGTTACAAATTTTTTAGGACACCCCATTTTTACTTAAGAGAATATAAATCTATCAATATTAGGACCCATTGCATGATGCTTTTAGCAGGAGACTGGGTTTTTTGGGGTAGACATATATGTGCATGTACTTGTATATATGCAGAAACCCATGTGTGTTTGACTCTTTTCCAAAAATGATCTTCTGTTCCTCACCATTGTACTCAAGTAAATTTACTCCTAGTTGGGAGAACACTTTGTTGTTGTAGGAGCTCATATACCTCTCTGGTTTTATACATACTCCTCCTCTCTTTTTTTGAAGTTTTCATACTTAGAACCTTCATTGAGAAGTAACCGATACTTTACATTACAAAGTGTTTTGCACGTATTATTACTTTTGATTCCCCCAAGCCACACTGCCAGATATGTGATGTTGTTAACCCAGCTTTAAAGATTAAGGCGTAGGCTGAGTGAGTATAAATAACTTGCCCAGTCACTATATTCCTAAATGTCTGAAGGAGGATTGAACCCACCTTGTGCTAACTCAAGTCTTCTGTTCTCTGGAACACTGCCTTCCATTATGGAATCTTTCATGGCTCATACAACCTTGCTAACTGGTGTGTCACTGTCTGTGACATCAGAAGTAAGAAAATAATCATATGCCCTTAGAAGCTGAGGAATGAGTTTTGTAATGTCTTTGAAATGGCATTGGTTTGTATGGTGGGCCTGAACAGTCCTATACCATAAGAGGAAAAGAGATAGGACTGGTGTTAATGATATGGCTGGTCAGAAAGTCGGCTGTCATCAGATTATTTATTTATTCTCTTCCTCCTCATTCTATGGCCTCACACGATTTTACCTGAATGTAGATGCTCTCCCACTGGCTTAGTTGTGGAGATATCCTCGTCCCCCTAGGTTTTAACCTTGGTATATACACATGCCCTTTTTCTGTCTCCCATCCCTGTGCCTCAAAGTATCACAATTTGCCTTTCCTCTTGTGTGCTAAAATGCAGCCAATAAAGGTATTACATTTCACAACATTGGCCAGCCTTTCTCTTATAATGAAACCTATAGGTCCCCCAAAGCAGTAGTAGCATGCTGGGACAGTTGAACATTTTTACCTTAGGTAACATCTAAAAATTCTCTGGGAACCAGTTTGCCCTCTGCCAACTTCAAGGGCGATTTCCTTACTCTCTAGAAAACCCATCATTGCCCCAGGAGATTCATTCTCCCCACCTTTTTAGTTCTTTGTACTCTGGGCTGACCTCATAGTTTTCAGAATCATTTAGCAGTTAAGAGTAAAGGCACGAGTTGGTTTGCTGATGTGAATGTCAAAATCTAACTTTGTGTGAGATGTGAAATTGTTACAACAAAGCTTAAGACTGTTAACGGGAGACAGTGGCTGCCTTGTTCTCACGTTTGTAGTATTGTAATGAAAAATAGGCTGAGGGTCTTCCTCTAATGGTACATAACTTACGTTTTCTTTAATGCATCAATGAATGGATATGAGTGAATGAAAAGAGTTTTTAAGAAGGTGCTAAAGCACTATATATAGAGCAGCCAGGTAGCACTGTAGTGGCTAGAGCAATGGGCCTGGAGTCAGGAAGACTCATCTTCATGAGTTCACATCTGATCTCAAACACTTATTGTCTGTGTGATCCTGGGCAAGTCACTTAACCCAGTTTGCCTCAGTTTTATCATTTGTAAATGATGTTGGGAAGGAAATTACAGACCATTTTAATAGCTTTGCCAAAAAAAAAAAAAACCAACTAAAGGAATTATGAGAAGTCAGACATGATTGAAAAATGACTGGACAACAACAAATGTATTCCATGACATGCTGGAGTACAAATGGGAAAGTCAGACAGGCTCTAGCTTCAAGGAGTTCACATTATAGTGAGGGAAACAATACATGGGAGATTTTCACTGTAATGGAGCTAGAAAGGTCCTTTAGGCTGCAACTTAATGTCATTTCCACTGATAAAATTGTAGTAGTTTCTAATGTTGAATCATTTGACAATGCCCAGCTTTTGGGATAAGAACTCACTGTTTGACAAAAATTGGAAATTAGTATGGCAGAAACTAGGCATTGACCCACACTTAACACCGTACACCAAGATCAGGTCAAAATGGGTTCATGATGTAAGCATAAAGAATGGGATTATGAATAAATTAGAAGAGGATAGGATAGTTTACCTCTCACTTACCTGTGGAAGAGGAATAAATTTATGTCCAAAGAAGAACTAGAGGTCATTACTGATCACAAAATAGAAAAAATTGATTACATCAAATTGAAAAGTTTTTAATGCAAACAAGATTAGAAGGGAAGCAATAAAATGGGAAAACATTTTTACAGTCAAAGGTTCTGATAAAGGCCTCATTTCCAAAATATATAGAGAGGATTGACTCTAGTTAATAAGAAATCAAGCCATTCTCCAATTCAGTGATCAGAGTTGGGTTTTTTCTCCTGGATCTTCTGTGACTTTAGTACCCAAAGGAGTAACTTCCAGGACACATCCCCACAGGTTTTGCTTTCCACGATGGTGGCTGAAGGTGTTGGTTTAGAAATATCACTATTCCTAAGGCTCTTGGGTATAGGGTCCTAGGTGTCTCCTTTGGGGTCTGAGGGGAGAGGGTGGTCAAGGTGGTAATGCTGGTTTGACTTGCTTGACAGATGCTTCCTCTCCTGTCTTCCTCGGGGTGCTCTGCTATTCTACCTTGGCTTGCCCATCTTTGTAGCCTCATTTGTTGGATGGAGAAGTTGACTTTGAGTGAGTACCTATAAGCACTCTTAGAGGAGTTAGAGAAACTTGGTTTGGCCCATTCCCTTTTGTAGTGTGAATATCTCTCCTCTCAATCTCCTGGGGAAACTGTGCCTCATAGATCAACTGTATATCAAAGCCTCCGCCTCCCTTTTTCTCTTTTTCTTTATATGATCCTCCAGAGGGACTTGCTTTTGCCCCTTGCTGTGGCCCAGTACACCACAATGAGGTTTTGGAAATCTCTTTGCTTTCAGGCCTTATGTTTTACCATCCTCAATGCTACATTGGTTCTGTCTTCATTGCTTCAAGAAATAGTTTCTCACTGTGCAGTTACCTATCAGGGCTAGTTCTGCCCTCTCGCTTCTGTTCTAAAAGGCCAATCCTGAAATCTGATCCTGGGGCTAACATTGATTCGAAATGCTCCCATTTGTAGCTTTACTTGACTTTGGTTCCCTTTCTGTGAGTTTTTTCTCTGGCTGCCTTCCTGTCCTCTTCTCACCTCTACTGGCTACCAAAGTTTATGCTGGATGCCTTGGGCTGACCCCATTCCTGGCTTTTATTGCTTCTGGGTTTATCTGAGCTGTCTCTTGCTTCTCTGATCTGACCCTCTCTCAGATACTACCTTTCTTATTATGTAGTTAAAATTGGGATTGGGGAGATCATTTCTCTTGTCTCTCAGTTTCCTTATCATTAGTATTTTTGTTGCTTTTGCAAGTATTTCCTAGGGTTTCTGGGAGACCTGAGCTTCCTTAGTGTATTTATAGTAGACTTCCTATGCAACACTTTGATTTCTCTGCAGTTTCTAAAGGACAAGTTTCTGGCCTAAATTAAATTATATTCATATCATATGTTTGAGGATCCCCCAAAATGAATTCGGATCTTTCTGTAAATGGAAGAAGAAAATAAAAACAGTATCCAATCTGGCATCCAAATTTGAATTCATGGGAGCCTGGGTTCCAATTTCACCTCTGCCTGTGATTTCTTACTGTCTCACCACGAGTAAGCAATCAGGATAAAGGGAGAAGATAGGAAGGAGCCTTGATAAGGAATGGTTCTACTTGTTTCTTTGAGGCAAGAGAAAGGGAAGCATCATGGTAGAGGGGAAACGCTCTTTATAGGAGTCTGACTTCCTTTCCCCGTCAATGTTGGGATGTGCTATTCCTTGACTTCAAACCTTCCAGTAATGTCCCCTTAAGAGTGTTGCTGATGGACAGGTCTAAATTCCAAGGACATTAGCAGGGAGTGAGAAAGGTCTCCTCCTCTGATATTCCTTTGGGCTGTGTCTTTTTTCTGGAGCCCCATTACTATAAGATGTGTGATGACAGCCTTAGGCTCATTGCAAAGATCATTTTTTTCCTTATGGCTGTGGACCATTACTTATTCAACTCCAGGCAGCAGTTAAGTGTTAATTTTCATGGCTCACTGGAATATCTAGAACGATTGAATATTTTTTTTTCCAAAAAGGGCTTCTTTCATTTTGGCATGAGGTCTTTAATAGCAAATGACAAATTATGTTTTTCATAAACAGAAAAATCAGATGCCTTGTTTAATAATTACTAAAATTCTATTTTATAGAAAATGATATTTATTGGGAGCATAAATTTTCAGTGCCCTATTAAATGAGGTGTGTCTCTGGCCTTTTAAAATTCACAAAGTCATGCGATCACCATCCTGATAGAGCCTTGAACAGTGGCTGGCATTTTAATGTCCTAGCACATGTGAGCACTGCTAGTATCTACTAGCTGCTTGGGATATTCGTAGATACAGAATGCTATGCACCTGCTGTGACTAATGTCTCTGCATTCTCATTTGTGAATAGGCATTAATGTGAAGCAAAGGAATTTGATTTGACTTTGGCGCTGTGATCAAATGCACCCACATATGCCCAGCTATATGCATAAATACATCTCTAATTTTCAGTAAACATTATTAAGTATAAAAGGGTAATATATTTGCCTTAGCTCAGAGAAATACCTATGGCAGTGCCAATAAAACAGATTTCCTTTCTAAGGTGAGATTCAGATTTCTACTTGGAAAGACTTCCCATTCTTTCTGTCCTTTGCTTCCTTAGACCATATTTCATCCCTTAAAAATCAACTGCAATTGTGTTCTTTCTCAGAGTCATGACGCCACAGTATTATGTGATATCAGGCAAAAGGAAGGAAAGAAAGAAACATTAGGTATGTACCGTGTTCCAGGCACTGTGCTAAATGCTTTACAAATATATATTTCTCTTCACATTTGTGATTCTTTCTAGCATGGTAATATGCCATTATATTCAGGTACCACTATTTGTTGAATCTGACTTCTCAGGCTGAACATTTGGTTTTGCATTAGACATGATGCAACTACTAGCAAGTGTAGATAAAACTTAACCTGGATCTGACCAACGTGGTACAATTGCCAAGTTGTCCTATTGGTGCATCACCTATGGAAACAATTAGTTCGAAGTCGTATTTCTAATGTTGTAATGTGGGGAAAAGAGAAAACTGACATTATCTTTTATTAGTAAAATCATATTTACTCACAGGAGATGAATTAACTAAAGCCCTCGTCTTATACCAAGTTCAGTATGTGTGGACCTAACTCTGGATTCTCAAAGGCTACATATGCCAGTGGAAAATAAGCAAGTCCTGACAAAGTGGAAAGTTTTTGTTTTGGGCTGGATGTGAGCTTTGTACGTGTTGTCCAAGAGTTATTTGGTGACAGACTAGCCTGCCCTCCTCTCTCAATTGTAACCTAGACCTGTTGTGTCAGGAGGACCAGTGGTCTAATTCATACATACATAGATTACATTGTTCTAGGGATCTGGGACCCAGGGAAAGGACCTCATCAAAATGAACAAGGCCAAGGTCTAATTACTGTTATTAGGATACAAGGTCAAAAGGGACAATAGCATATGAATCTGTTAACTTAGGGGCCCTTAATTGCTTGCCAGGCAATTACTAGGACCAGACTTCCTCTAGCATCTAACAGAAGCTGGCACCACACATGGGAGGAAAGGCGTGCCAGCTAGAAAGCTTGCTAGGGGGGCTAGAAGAAAAAAAGGAACTGAGAGCCACACAGATCACTCACTATGGCCAGTTGTGTAAGAGGAGAGAAATTTTAGAGAAAGCCCTTAAGAACTCTATGACGTGGTGCAAAGTAAGGTAGAAAGACCAAGAACATGATCCACAGAATGACTGAAGTAATGTGTATGAAAAGAACATTAAAATGTGGCAAACTCAGATGAGTTGCACAAATCCTTTGCAGTTTTAGAGAATAGACTTTTTTCTTTGAGTGATAAAGAATTATTGGCTCTTACTATTACACTGTCAGATGTGGTCATATTGTCATTTCGTTTGACTTATTTGGGTTTTCCTTGTTACAAATGAGGACTCAGTGAGGAGAAGTAGGTATTGGTAAATGACTATGGAAGACAAAAGAAAAGAAATCAATAAAACATAAAAATTAATTTAGAGAAAGAGAAAAATTAATCAATATTCAAAAGGTATTGAGTTTATACAGTCTATGTCTTTGGATCACAGGAAAAATCAAGGCTGGAGAGGTTACTACTAGTGTAACCTCTCCAGCCTTGATTATTCCCTAACTTTGACTCTAGGAACATGTCAAACAAATTACTTGTCAGATTTCACATCCAGCTTTCTGTTTCCCACGGAATGTTGGTTTTGAAGTTAACAGACACATTAACTCCAGCAATGAGACATACACACTTCTGTAATCGAGGATGAGAAAAAAACCAACAACAACAACAACAATAAGATGGAACTTTCCACCACAGTAAATCAGACAAGTGACAGAGAAATTTATTCTGGGGGAAATTGTAAGTGAAGCCAGGTGTCATATGCTGATTAAGTGAATTCAATGTGTTTTCTTTCTTCTCTGACACAGTGTGCTAACATGAAATTAATTTTGTCCTATAAAGTAACCAAATAATTGGCAATATAACAGTATAAGCTTTTGATGTAAAATGAGACTTTGCTAAGTCACTATGGAGACAGACGATAAAGAGGAGCTGGTATAAACTGTAGTTTAGCTGACTACTTAACAGTGAATATAAAAATAAACACCTAATCTATGAAAGATGGGAGGGTTTATGAAATTAGCATTTTCTGTTTCAGAGAAACTTCATGAAAGTCAAGTGAGTTTTGTTTTTAATTAGATGATTCATTAGATTTATGAATGTTTCCTACTTGTGTTGAATATAACTTATTAAACTTTAATTTTAATTAGCAGTTTAATAACCTCTTCTAGAGACATAATACCTTGTTTGGATATGGTTACAACCATTTAAAAATGTCGGGCATGCTGTTCATATAACTTACTATTGTTCCCTCATAAAACCAACCTTAAAACTTTGGAGTCACTCCTCAGCTCTTCCATCATTCTTGTCATTTATTTCCTGGGTCCCTTCTTTTCTCACTCAATCATCTTGCAAAAGTGTGTCCGCTCTACCTCTCCTGGTCTTCTCCTATTTCATCCTCCCTGCCACTGTCTTAAGTCAGGCCTGAATCACTTGGTCTTTTTCATCAGTGTCCGGTCTGATTTCTCCACTTCTTCATTTTCCCTTTTTAATCCATGCTGCACACATTTACCAGAGGGATTTTCCTAATGTCCAGCTTCAATCATGGCATTCTTTTGCATGGCATTTCACTATCTCATAGAAAATGAATACGTGCCCATTGGGCCATCATTCAACACCCTTCACAATCAGACCAAACTTACTTTCTTAGTCTAGCCTCTCACTGTTTCCCCCAAATGGACCCTGTATGCACACCCAAATGATCCCTTCATTGTTCTAGATACTCCTCTAATCTTTGCTTGTGTGCCTCCTGTGTACCAACTCCCTTTTTTCACGTCACTCTCTCTCAAAATCTTCAAAAAGTTTGAAAAAGTCAACTCATCTCTTCCCTCCTCTGTGGAGTTTTCCCTAGTTTGTCCCCATCCTCCAAGCAAAAGAATGACCTCTCTCTCTTCTCAACTCCTGTCATTGTTCGTACCTTTCTAAAGCTACTCACTCACATCCTGTCTTTATTATAGCTAGTTATATACTTGTTTTATCTCCTCCTTGGGGGCAAAGACCTGGTCCTCTATGGTATTTAGCACAGGGTCTTACACGTAATATCTCTTTGATAAAGATTTGTCAAGTAAATTCAAGTCAATAAACATTTTATTAAACTCTGTTTTAAGCTCTGGGAACATAAGGAAAGACAAAAATAGGCCCTAGCCATTCTAATTGGAGGATGTATAAATGAAGTGTCCAGTGAATAAATAATAAACCGAGAGCTTTGGATAGCCATACAGAAGAAAGCAAAAGAAATGTCAAGCCCAACAGAATTCATTCTTATTCCGGGACAGGTACATTCCCAATGCAGCTTTATTAACTTGTGAATGGGAGATAAAAATAAATGTGCGCGAGCGCACGCACACACACACACACACACACACACACACACACACACACACATACATATACATACATCCAACTCTATCAATGGAAACAAATCTTCATTTTACTTCTTTTATTCTAGACTAGGAAAACCAGTCCTGATGGCAGTTTCTTGGGGATATGAAAAGAAAAGTAAACAAAATTTACAGGATACTAATGTTTATCCATCTGTTTGATATGAATTTGGTCTTTTTTTAGAACTGTGTGATATTTTCAGAATCTCTCAGTGGGAATATGCGATTTTGCTTAATTTCAACTTGATAGCTAAAACTGAATTACCTTGCAGTCATTCCCAGAGACCCAGGACTCTTAGACTATTGGAGGTTATGGCTGTACTGATTGAAAGGAAGGATGCAGGGCTGGGAATCTAGGTGCCATTCAAAAAATAATTAATTGATGATGGGTTATCAAATGCATTCTGGGAATTTGGTCTTTAAGATAAAAATGACACATGGTTTTTTTTTTTGTTTTATTTTGTTTTGTTTTTTAACAAGAGTTTCAGAAGAGTATCCTGTTTATTCTGGATTATGCTATTTCCTAGAAAGAAAAAAAAAGCACATCTTTGATCTACAATCTGTGTCCAATTTTCTAAGAATTTTTCTAATATTTACCTGTTTGAAAAATCAATACACTTTTGATGCAAAGAACATTTCAGATGGAATCAAAATAGCAACAAAATAAAATAAGTTGGGGTGAAAACAATTTTTTTTCTTGAGACTCTCATCACCCTCACTCTCCCATGTATACAAATACACACATCGATGAATAACCCCATCGAAACAAAAATTAACTGGATTTTTTTTCTTTGGCAGGAAATAGAAAAATCCAACAACAACAAAACATTAGATTAGCCTATTTTTGAAATTTAAAAGTGAAATATATCACTTCATTAAGTGAAAATGAGAAATACTAATCATAATAATTCATCTCCATATTCTAGCCAGTTAAGTAGTATAGGGAAAACAATAGAAATAGAGAGGAGCAGGCAGATTCCTTTTTTCCTCTGATTGCAATGGTGTATTGAGAAAAGGGTGTGGGGTGAGAACAAAGTTTGTTTTCCCTTGCCCCTTGTTACCTGGATCCTGTGTCTGCTTATCCCTCTTCGGCCCCTCACAATGGAGCTTCTGCCTTCATCATACTTCTGAAATTGTTCTCTTGGAAGTTAATCATGCTCTCCGCACAATTGCCAAAGCACTTTCTTCAGGTGTGGATCTTGATATGATAATCCCCTACTCTCTGAACCCCAGTGGTGTCTCATGACTCTCAGTTCAAATAAGAAGTCCTTTGTTTGCCATTTAAGGACCCTTATGACATGGCCCCTCTTCACTTTTCTGTCTATTATTTATTACTCTCCTAAATGGACCTTCTCATTGTAATGTCTACACGGTACTGTTTCCTTGCTTAGTGTTTTGTAGAGGCTGTCCCCCATACCTGAAATGTACTTCCCTAAGCCATCTCTGTCTCTTTGAAATTTTGGTTTCCTCTAAGGCTCAGTTTGAGTGCCAAAATCAACATTAAACATTTCCTGATTCCTTCAGTTTCTCATTCCTTACCCTCCAAATTGGGGAATATGACTGCAAATGCCTCAAGGGCAGATACTGTTGCAGGCCTGTGCTCAAGTCCCTAATACCTTGCCCTTGCAACTGGCTCTTGCTTAACTTACTGAATGATTGTTAAATATAAGACCTTTTCTCAGTCTTCATGTTTTGGAATTGTAGGGATTCATCTGGAATAAACCTTAATGAACTACTCTAGGGTTAATTTGTATGTCCTAAGTCACATAAATAGTAAGGCCTAGAACTTGAATTTATAGCAAGGCCTTCTGGTTCTAAATCTAGTGCTTTCCCTCCTGCATAGCACTGCTTCTCTTTATCTTGAAATTTCTAGAACTATCTGGCTCTTCTCCTTCCCATTCCTTCTTTATCAGAATTTTCCTGGTTCTCCCCCCACATCTCTAATCATCTTTTCTCTGTGTTTTCTAAAGGTTTGTCTTTCTGTTCCTGTCCCTTTAGTTCTGGAATTTCCCAAGGGCATGTCTTCAGCCCTTTCTTATTCCCTCTAGCAGTTGTAGTCACTTCCAGGTCTTTACTTCTCTCTTTTAAGTGGCTGATTCTCAAAGGAATGTCTCTGGTCTTGATATCTTTCCCTGATCTGAGATCTTCCATTTCTAGTTGTCTCTGCAGGGCACTTCATTGTGGATATGCCTCAAAGGCAATATGTGCAATACTGAAGTAAGCTTAGTGTTTTTCCTGTTTTTTGATTTTCCTGTTTCTGTCAGTGGTATCATTATCAACCCAGCTCCCATGGGAACCCTTCAATATCTTTGATTTGTCCTTCTTCTCCTTTCATATCTGAACTTTTTCTAAGGCTCATTGATTCAGCTTCTGCAATATCAGCCACAGCGGGCCTTTTCTTTCTGTTTCCACTGTTACCATCCTGGTGTGGGCCCTCATCACCACCATCCCCATGTATTGTAAAAACCTCCTCACTGGTGCTGCTGCCTGCCTCTGGTCTCTCTATTCCTGCAAAGCATGGCTTTACATGACTGCTTCCCCGGTACAATCAATCAATTCAGTTCACTTCTCTGTTCCAGTTCCTTTAATGGTTCCCTTCCACTGGTGCTCAAGAGTCTTCACAGTTTGGCAATGCTCTATTTATCCTTACAGTCCTATTTCACATTCTAGCTCTTCATGTTCTCTATCCTGTAGTCAAACTAGATATTCTTTGTAGTCTTTACCCCAATCTCACCTTACTATATCTATTCCTCTACATTTTAAGCCATTTTTAAAGACATTTTAAGTGTTTCCAGCTCTGTTTCCTCCTCAGTTTGATACTTGAATAGATGAGAAATCTAGTCCATTATGGGCATTCTTTCTGCCGGTTCAGATAGCAGTCCATCCATACTCTCTCAGTGTTCAGTGTAGCACTTTGACTCCTCCTTCACCTACCATCCCTCACCACAGCTACAAGTAGCATTGTCAGGGCAGTCAGCACCTTGCTTCAGTGTGGAGAAATTTATAAAATGTCAAAGTTTATTGTATGTACTCCTTGCTAAGATCCTAAGAGTTAAGGATAAACAAGCTCAGGTCATGGCTCCTAAATGAGTAAGAATATATTTAGGTCTAAGTGGTTACCAACCTAGCAAAGTGTATTTCTGTTCATTTCTGCCCTCTTCCCTCTGCTGTTTTCATATGGACTAGACTGTCTCCTTCCCATGTTGTTGTTGTTCCGTTCTTTCATTCGCTTTGCATTCTTTGTGACCCTACTTGGGGTTTTCTTGGCAAAGAAACTGGAGTGGTTTGCCCTTTCTTTCTCCCTCTCATTTTACAGAGGGTGAAACAAAGGCAAACAGGGTTAAGTGATTTGCCCAGGGTTCCACAGCTAGTAAGTATCTGAGGCCAGATTTGAACATGTGAACAAGAGTCTTTCGGGTTCCCAGTGTGCTATTCTATTCACTGGGCCACCTAGCTGCCCCCCAATAGGTAACAATACTTCCCCTCATTGAAGAGTAATTGTCCCATTGTGTAGCTCAGCAGCTAGAGTGCTTGCCCTGGATTAGGAGAACCTGAGTTTGAATCCAACCTCAGAGATTTACTAGCTGTGGACACTGGACAAGTCACTTAACCCTGTTTGCCTCGTGTCTTCATCTGTAAAATGAGCTGGATTATGAAATGGCAAACCATTCCAATATCTTTGAAAAGAAAACCCCAAATGTGGTCACAAAGGAGTCACAGAAGAAATGATTGAACAGCAAGAATCCTATTGCTACAATTTCTTTAATACTGTGTTGCAGGAGGACGTAATGAGACTTCTCTGAGGAAGCAAAACTAGCCTGGGATCCCAAATTCCCATGAATGATCAAGATGATGTCTGAGGTCCATTCCAGTGTTGAAATTCTGCCCTCTAAGAAGCTGGTTCTCCCTCCCAGTAAGTTGAATTTGTCTTATGTTCTTAAATTATTTTTTTCATCAAAAATTGCAAAGATGTTTCAAGATGATTCATTGCATGCATTTTATCTCAGGCAGTAGTTGCCTAGGATGTCTAAACTATTAGTTATGTCTCCGATCTTACTACATAGCCACTAACTTCTCCTTCTGGTAATCATTGATAATTTTTAATGCTCCCTTGTATGCACCCTTGTATGCATCCTTTTATATAACCTTCTAAGTCTTCTCTAATTTCGTTTCTTCTAAGATTAGTGACCTGAGATTCACAGCTATAGAGCATCCCTTAGGCCATTTGGAATTTACTCTAGCTACATATCTGTGCACATAACTTGATATACATGCTCAGTAGACTAAATGGGAAGCCCATCCAATGGAGAATAATGTAGGTAATATTTTTATCTATTTTTAAAAATTTCTGTGTGCTTGTGAGCCAGGATAAATGTCACTTTCTCCACAAAGCTATACCTGATCTCCCTCCTTCTGAAATGACATTTCCTTCCTTGAATCTTGCGTAGTATTCCTCTGACAATAATACCAACTATGCTGAGACTGTGCTTTGGCATTTGCCTTTTTAATTTAATTTGATATTATTTCATTCCATTGTGTCTGACTCAAGATAAGCCTGGCTCTTGATAAAAAAAAACCTTTTGTTTGACTGGAAGTTCTACTATTAAAGTTTTTCATTCAGTTTTTACATGATTTTTTAGCCTAGATATGAATTTATAGCTCCAAAGTAGAAAAGTGATCTTCTTTCTCTGAATATGAATTAAAATAGTACATGAAATATGCAGAAAAGCCAAATAAAATGGATTGAATATCAGATAATCCTCACAAACATCTTATCAGATTATTATCCCCACTTTATAGATGAAGAAATTATGACTTGTTCAGTTTTGGTGACTTGTCCAAGAGCATCCAAGTAACATGGCTCAAAACCATTTCCTTCCCTTGTAGCAGATATCTCTGTGCAGGTAACTGAATTATATATCAAGGAAATAAGTGTCTGCTATGTGTGAGGCACTAGTCTTGTGTTCAAGCAGGGAAAATGTGCTAAAAAGAAGCAAAACAAAGGAACATTCATTTACCTTCATCTTTTCCTCCGCTTTGTTCTAAAATCCTGTTTCTGTTCCCCTCACACATTCATATTCACAATGACTTGCTCTGAATATGATATCTTAAGATAATGATTCCTTTGTCCCAGTTATGCTATCACAGAGATGTTTTTGTTTCCATTGGGTCACCTGCAAGGCAAGCTACCCTTCTTCATTCCCATCCCACCCTTCCCAATGTGCAAAGATTTCAATATATATATATATATATATACACTTGTATTTGTATTGGTTATATATATATATATACATACACACACACACACACACACACACACACACACACACACACACACTTGTATTTGTATTGGTTAAGGTTATAGACATCACTATATTTGAGATCAGACCAATATGAGCTCAGAGCATTCTGCCGCAGGTCAGACACAAATAGTCCCTATGAACTTTTGGGGTGGATTCTCTCTAACTTTGTGTATCTTGTGTTTCTTCTGAACTAATTCAATTCTGTTTGCTCATAGAGCACAGCCCCTTCTCTAATGAGGGCACGCCGTGTTGGGTGGTCTTGTGCCAGAATCTCCCATGTCATACAATCGATTCTGAAGTTCTTATGTGACACCTTAAGAGTGTCTTGGTACTGTTGTTTTTTTTTCAACCATCATGTGAGATCGAAAATAAATAGTCTTAAATAAAATAGCCTTTTTGGCAATTCTACAATTGACATTTGAACAATGTGGCCCACCCAACAGAAGTATGCTCTCTGCAGTAGAGTTTGAATGCTTGTGTGTTCTGGGAACACTACTATCTCTGATGTGAGGGCTACAGAGCCCTTTCAGGGCTGATTTCCACCTGTGTACCAACACTAGTCTATTGGAACTAGCCTCCTGAGAGTGGCCTGGAGTACTGAAACAGAACAAGCATGGTATAGGTGATAGGACAAGAGACAGAGAACCTGAATTTCTTTCTGACCTGAAACTCTTGCTAGCTGTGTGGCTATGGACAAGCCACTTAAATTGGCTATGCTGATCCACCTGACTCTCTCCAAATAGCTATTGCTATTGCTATTGCATGCATAGTGGCCACAGCCCAATAAACTATATCAGCAGATAGTTTTTATTTTAAAGCTTTTAATTTACAAAACATATGCATGGGCAATTTCTCAACATTGACCCCTGCAAAACCTTCTGTTCCAAATTATCCCTCCCCTAGATGGCAGGTAGTCCCATACATGTTAAATGTATTAAAATATATATTAAATCCAATATGTGTGTGCATATTTATATAGTTATCATGCTGCACAAGAAAAATTGGATCAAGAAGGAAAAAAAACTGGGAAAGAAAATAAAATGCAAGCAAACAACAACAGAAAGAATGAGAATGCTATATTGTGGTCCACACTCAGTTCCCATAGGCCTCTTTCTGTGTAGATGGCTCTCTTTATCACAATTGGAACTGGTTTGAATCATTTCATGGTTGAAAAGAGCCACGTCCATCAGAATTGATCATCGTATAATCTTGTTGCTTAGCAGATAAAAGTTTTTAACCGGGTTGAGGGTAACCAGAGAGTCTAAAACCCCTAAGTGAGCTAGTGGAATATCTACTCCAAGCTTATGAAGATTTCCCCTGTGGGATAGGCAAATGAGAATAGTTTGTATTTGTGAGTGAGTGTGTTCACACACACACACACACACACACACACACACACACACACACACACATACAATTTTGGAGAGGACATGGTATTCATAAATAGGTAGCATAAATGTTCTTGCCTCATTTTATTATTTCCAGTAGCCTAAGTGAGATTAAACTCTCTCTTTCATTTCCATTGAATAGAGAACACTCTTCTAAGAGACTATGGCTGCCTACTCAGGCTACAGTAGTGGTAACAGTGCTCAGAGAATGCATGAATATGGATAAACAGCTGAAGCTTTTCAAAAAGAAATATGGCTAACTTATTGACTTTAACAAATTAAAGTTACTGAAATCAGATTTGAAAGTATAAAAGCCTACCATTGATTGGGAAGATTCTTAATGTTACCTTTGAACTCTAGGGGTCGCTGTGGTGTAATGTACCTTCATAGGGTTATAAGGAGAAAGTATTTTGGAAAGCTTTAAGAACTAGAGAGATGCTGGTCAATATTATTAATAGAATAACTACTCAAAGCTCCATTTCCATATAGCAAACCTGTCTTGCTTATTTTTAAGCCTGACTGAAGTCATCAGGCCACTTTCAGTTCATCTGTTTTTATATTTTCTGTCATAAAATTATCCCTTAATTATTTGCAAATATCACAATCAGTCTATTTTAAACGCTTGTAAATTATGCATATAAATGGCCTGAGAGTTAAGATCTGACTTGGCCATCATTCACAGGCTAATTTATCCTTTGAAGATAATGAAACTCACAAATAGTTGGGGATGGCTGTGCCAAAACATGCAGGAAAAAAATGAAACTTCACATATTGAGATGCTCATGATCAATTGATGGAAGAAAATGCTAACATTGACAACTATAAACTATTAATATAAACCTTCAGGTGCAATATTTCTAAAACCAATTCGTGCCTGTGAAGAGTATCTGTGATACATGAAGATTTGCAACTGCTTCTTCAAAAGAATCAGTCTTTAGCACCATTATCTGCCTGGGTGTAAGTGTTGGCTTCAGAGTTCAGAGGTCTGTGTTCAAATCATTCTTCTGACGTATATTAGGTAAAGGACCCTGGACCATTCATTTCCCCTTTCACGGGAACATACATTTAGAACAAGATAGGACCTTAGAAAATATTGAATGCAATAGCATCATTTTCCCAGTGCAGTGATAGCAGCACAGGCCATTTAAATGGCTTTGCCGTAGCCACACAGCTAGCAAGAGTTTCAGGTCAGAATGAAATTCAGGTTCTCTGTCTTTTGTGCCAGTGTCCTGTTGCCTATACCATGTTTGTTTTATTTTGGTACTCTATGCCACTCTCAGGAGGCCAGTTCCAATCGACAAGTGGAGGAACCCATTCCATGAAGGGACTTTTCATACTGGGTATACCCCATCACAATAAAATCATCACTCTGGGCAAAATATATATTTTGACCAATAATAGCACCCACTCAAGGGGGTTTGTGATGAGGAACAAGAGGCATATCAAGTACTTTGCAAAATATAAAGGGGAGGCCCTGCTGTATGGATGGCATCCTTGATTGGGAATCATAGAGCCTGAGTTCAAACCACAGCCTTTTGTGGCTTTGGATTATTTACCTGCTGTCCTTGAGCCTTAGTTTCCTTAATTATAAATAGAAGGCATTCTATCAGATTTCTTTAAAGGTTCTTTCTGGTCTGAAGCTACAGTTCTGAGATCCTCAATAAGTACCAACTACTGCTATTATCATTATTTGTGTTTGGGGCTGAGGAAAGTTGCAGTCATTATTTGAAGCAGCCTTGCAAAGACTGAGCCTGCCCCTCCCCTTCTTCCCTTAGGGGAAACATCATCCAAATGGAGGCATGCCTCATCAATCCTTGGTTATGACAAGTGACTATTTGGAAAGTTGGATTCATGGCTAAAGGGGCACTCTATTTCTGGGACTATTTTAGGCTACTTGAGCACCCAGACAGGATGTATTGATTGGACCAGCAGACCAGCGCTGAAGATTGATATGAAAAAAGGGGCACAGCAAAGCGGAAGACAATTCAGTAATGTGTCGCTTTACCCCTCCTCTAGTGTATTGTTTTCCTTGTTTTGAGGAAACACACATGTGGTGATTATAGAAGTAGTAATATTAATTATGTTAATGAATGATATTAAGATCTGAATCATAATGATACCTTTTGCTTTGCAAAGGATTTTTGCAACATTATCTCATTTGAACCCCATCCAATAAGAATGCATTAAGTGCCTACTGTGTGCCAGGCTCTAGCAATACAGGGATAAAAATAAAAATAAACCCTACACTCCTGATGCTTATGAGAGAGGAAGAAACGATATACATACAGAAGCCAAAGCAAAGATACGGTCATTTTTGGAGGTCAAATGTGAACAGCTATAGGATGAGCAAGGTCTCATGCTGGAGGTTCTTGGCCTGAGCTTTCAAGAAAGAAACTTTCAAGATAGAAAGCTAGTGTTTCTTAGAAGGGGATATGAGGTAGGAAAATTTATAGGCAAGGGCAAAACTCTGTGCAAAGTCATGGAGGAAGAAGTGCCATCTTATCTCTGGGATGGCAAGTAGGCCAATCTGACTGGGACCAGGAGTATACTTAGGAAAATAACATCAAATCAGTCTAGAAAGGTAGATCGAGGCCATGTTGTTAAATGTCAAACATTTGTATTTTAATCTAGAGCCAACGAACATCCCTCATTTGATTTTCAAAACAACCCTGGGACAGAGGGAAAGAGGGGATTTTGAAAAGCATTCTTTATACTACCATCTAATGAAATTGATGCCCAGAGAGAATTTTATCAGTTTTCACTGTAAGGAAGTAGTTGAGGTAAACATTCAACTTGGGTCTTCAGAGCACTAGTCCACTGTTTGTTTTTTGTTTTGTTTTGTTTTGTTTTGTTTTGTTTTGTTTTGTTTTGTTTTGTTTTTTCACTATATTGCCTTGATCTGTCAAGAAAACATTCCTTAAAGTAATTCCTAACCCCCCCCAATCCTTCCCAACCCCCCCTCAGAAAAAATGGAGAAAGTAATGCTCCCCTTGGCCATGTGACAGATGAGAAAAATAACCATCAAGGACAGCTCAATAACTAAAGGGCTCATATTAAGGCTATGTAGACATAATGCTGAGCCCACAGCTTTATAGGGGGAAGTCATACTTGATGCTAGAAGATCCAGTGTAGAAATGGCTTGCTTTTTATGCAGTCTTTGAGATCAAACTGGTTTCTGTTTATATCCCTGGTAAATTAAAGACAAGAATGATAAGAGCTGATGTTTCTATCCTGCTTTATATACTTCATTTCACTTGATCCTCACAGCTAAAGTGACAGGCAGAGTTAGAAAATGGTTAGAATGCTAGGAACCTTAAGCTCCATTCTTGCCTCAAATATTTGCTAATTGTGAAATGACATCACTTCTCTAAGCTTCTTGCTTCTCTGTCTTGCAAAAAGAAGGTTAATACTGCTCAGAGCATTATTATGAGCAAAGTGTTTGATCAACTTTCAAGCCCCATATGAAAAAAGGAGTTATAATCAATCTCATTTTGCAAATGAGGAAATAGAGACTCAGTTGAAATGACAACGCCGCAGTCTCCCAGGTAGTAAGTTATAAAGACATGATTCAAACCCTTCTCTCCTGACTCTACTATCATTGCCTTTCCAAAAATATTTGCAACTCTATTTGTGGGACTGGGTAGTTGACCTTTTGCTACAGGAAAAGGGTACTTTCCATCACAAGGGCCTCTTGTGATAAATAATATGGAGCTTGAGTTTTCTCACCCCAATAGGATTTTTACAAAACTCTTTTCCCCCTTTCTTTCCCCAGACAATGTGTATTAAAATATATAGCTTTAAACTTGTTCATTTCAGCATGCCACTGCTCCCACCATCACCTCTTCCAGCCACTCTTGCCTTTGTAGCAAAAGGCCAAGTGCCACTCACTTTGAGCTTGGAGAAAAGGACCTTTGCCTGTGTTGCTAGTGCCTGCTTTTGAAGGTCAATGGTTTATAGATCTCTATGCAGTAGACATTCAGATGCAATCAGTGAGGTGATGTGTGACTTCACATTGGAGGTATCCCACCACTTTATCCATTTTGTGCCTGTTTAGGCTTTTTCCTCATTCCTTTATAGCATATGATGATGAATAATAATTTGATTGTCACTGTAGCACCTTCATAATTGGCCTTCAAATGGGCCTTATGTTTATAGGCTTCATTTGACAGATGAGGAAACTAAAGTTTGAGGAGATCATGTGACTTGGCCAACAATATGGTTAGTAAGAGTTAGAGTAGAGACTGAAAAAAGCATGTCTTTTGACTTTGGGCCCATGGCCACCACTGGCACGCCATTTTGAGGGGTTTTATCCTTAACTTTCCAGAGTAATTTCCCATGAGGCCATGGAATTTGAGGATTTAAGTGAGGAGGGACATCCAAAGTCACTGACATCCACCCCCAAGTTGGTGAGACCAGTGCCCAAGATCCAATGCTGAGTAAAGGGAGAATCAAGATTTGGGTGCAGGTCTCTCTGGATCCAGAGCAAACACTTTCTCCTCCTGTACAGTAGTATGGGTTCTCTCTTATTTTATGCTTTTGTTATTCCTGTGCTAGAGATAGGGGCACGTGGGCTTTGTAACCTGTGTTGCAAACAAGATTTGTTGGTAATTACCCTTGCCAACATGACAGTGTAATTTACATTTCCCCCCAAGGGATGGTATAGAATAGAAAGGAAAAGGAAGGTTCTCAACTGGTCCTGTTTGTGTTTCTCGAGAACTAAGCAGTAGATGGCACTAGAAGGCATCATGTTAATTTATTCTAGAGTTCTCAGCGGTCTCACGTCCCTTATGATTCACAATATCCCATATTTACTCGTACATTGTCCAATTCTCTCCTTCTTGCCTCCTACCCCCTACCTTCTCCCACCCCCGCTCAATATTTTCACAGATATTTTCTTGCTCCAACAAAAATCCTTGGAGCTAGGCATCACGGGCCCTTCTCATCAGCCTGCTTCTCTCCCTGGAGGCTTGGGAACTAGCAGCCCCAGCAACATCCTCAGCGTGCCAAAGATCAGGGACAACCATATAAATGTATGGTAGACCCAGTGAAGGGTCTGGCCTGTTTGACTCCTTGTCTTGAAACTGACCTAGTGTTATCCCTAAAACAGCTCTGATTTGGAGACTGCGGTTTCGTTAGAGCTGAAAATCAAATGCTTTTCCAGCAAGAAACAAGAAGCATGTACACTGCTTACACACACACACACACACACACACACACACACAGTCTGGTTTCAGACCAGCAGAGGACATAACATTGCAAATCCATCTAGGAGAGACCGCTTGTCTTTGCCCCTCTGTGCTGACCGCAGTGCCCAACCGTGCGATTGGGGGGCGATCTGCCTTACTGCTACAGAAGCCCAGTGGATCGCAGCCCTCACGTTCTCTTTCCAAAAGCAGCAGGAACAAAAAATAACAACCATCTAGATGATATAAATGGGCTAACACCTATAGTTTGGAGAGGAGAGGAGAGGAGAGGAGAGAGAGAGAGAGAGAGAGAGAGAGAGAGAGAGAGAGAGAGAGAGAGAGAGAGAGAGAGAGAGAACAACAACACACCTGCTAAAAAAAAATCCTACTTTATAATTACAACTGCTGGACTTAGCACAGACCTTCTGAGGTTCCGGGAGCCCTGCTGTTGACAACAGCGATCTGTCAATAAGGATGGGGAGGGGGAAAATGAGAAGGAAAGGAAGATTGGTTTTTCACATCTGAATTAAACAAAGGATTGGAGAAGGTAGAGAGAAAGAAAGAAGGAAGGAGGGAGAGAAGGAAGGAGGAAGGAAGGAAAGGGAGGAAGGGAAAAAAGAAAGAAAGAAAAAGAGAGGAAAATGAAGAAAAAAGGAAGGTTAGAGTAAAGTAAGGGGGGAGTGAAGGAAGAAAAGAAAGACAATTAAATGAAACTGCTGAAAATGGGAAATATAGAGAGCTATATGCATATACACATTTCACATTGTCTATTGCTTATATTGACTCAACTTTTAGAATATTTTATTAATCTTTTCTTCTTTTGCTTCCTCTTTCTCTCTTTCATTTCCTCTTTTCCCATAATTTTAATTATTATATTGATACTCTAAAAATCCCACCATCATCTTGGAGCCAAAAAACCTGGACTAGAGGCCAACATTAACTGCTTATTGCCTGCAAATTTGGCTAAGGTGCTTTGTGTGCCTGTGATTCAGTTTCCTCATCTGTAACATAGGTATTGCAGTCCCTCCACTCTTTCTACTTTATAGAATTCAGAGGAAAGATGATCTAATCAGTATAAAGGACTTTATATCATCTTTTTTGATCCGATATTTAGGACAGTCTTGGTATATCTGTTCTTCCCTCTCCCCAAGATGAAGAAACTGAGATGTTTATTTATCTCTCTACCTATCTATCTAAATCTAAGTTATTGTTTGTGCCACATGAGCACCAGTTAATTTCTTCAAATCCAAAAAAGTGAAGTTACATGAAAGCCTTTCTAAAATGCAAAATTTCCTGTCTAAAATGTTTAAAGAGGAAAGAATGCATATTATTGGTCAAAAATATGTCACTTTTAACAGGACAAAACATTGTCTTCTATGTCATAAAAACTAGTCAAGGAATATAAAAATATAGAATTGTCAGTCTGGGGTGCTTTTTGAAGAATTCGCTTGTCCCTGCTATTGAGCGATGCCTTCATTCATTTGCCCACCATATATTGAGCACCTAGTATGTACAAGGCATTGTCTATTTAACATAGTCCAATAAATGTGAAGTTAATGAGACAAAGCTGCCAAGTTAAGCACCCAAGCTCTTTTTAGTTACTAGAAGAAGTACTTAGTAATGCATTGAAAACAAGATGTTGAGCTTTCCTTTTTCAACTGAATCATGTTGAAGGGTCTCCAATGATACAAAAAACAGATCCTTGATGTATTCTGATGGAAGTGGATATCTTCAACATAGAGAAGAGCTAATCCAATTCCAATTGATCAATGATGGACAGAATCAGCTACACCCAGAAAAGGAACACTGGGAAATGAGTGTAAACTGTGAGCATTGTTTTTTGTTTTTCTTCCCAGATTATTTTTACCTTCCAAATACAACTCTTCCTTTGCAACAAAAACAACAACAAAATTCGGTTCTGCACATATATGTTGTATCTAGGATATACTATAAGATATTTAACATGTATGGGAATGTCTGCCATCTAGGAGAGGGGGTGGAGGGAAGGAGCGGAAAAATTTGGAACAGAAGGGAGTACAAGGGATAATGTTGTTAAAAAATACCTATGCATATGTACTGTCCAAAAAAAGTTATAATTATAAAGATTAATTAAAAAAAAAAAAAACAGATCCTTGACTGCTTGAGAGAGCAAACTCTGTAAATGGAGTTGTTGGTAAGTAGTCGATCCTTTATGGATTTACTAGTCTCTAATTATAATACTTGGCCTTCTAGGTTGTAGACTAATAAGTTTTTAATTATCACTTATAATGTGCAGTATCTGAAGATTTAAGATACAAACAGCTAGAATTATTATCTGGTAACCAATGATATGCTAAGATCTCCACTGAATGGTAGAGTTATCCAGTCAGAACCATTTAAAATATTCTGGCTTAAAAAAACAAAAACAATTAGAAGTACCTGGCTTTTCTGGAGTTTTCCAGTTTGCCTGTCTACATGGAATGAATTCACTACATAATTGCCAGTTGTCATCTCCACTTAATATTTACCCATGGGATGATTTTTGTTAATGATATCTTATGTTTATAACTTTGAATTTTTTTCTTCCCAATGACTATGTAAGGTAGATGGAGTTTTAAAGAAAAAAATCCATCTTATGTTGTTATATTTCATTTCCCAATATATTCCCTTTTTCTTTCCTGAGAACTGTCCCTTAAAATTACAAGCAGGTCTTTAAAGCTAAGGAGCACGATGTCCAATTTGACTTTGAATGGAATATTCCACACTCTTAGTCCAAGGCTGGATAGTGACCTATTACCAAGACCTGTGTTCAAATTTTGCCTTTGACCATTACTGGTAATGTAATTTATGTGTAAAATAAATGGACCTCTTCTTTGGGGATCAAGATTAATTTTATAGCTTTCAGTTTCAGTGTCTGTTGCTTCTTCTTTCCATTTTTACTGTTATGTATTATATTTTCCAAGTTTTTCTTACTTCAGTCTGCATCAAATCTCTCTCTCTCCCTCCCTCCTTTATACTGTTCTTTTGTTGTTTCTTAATACTATCTAGTCTGCCACTATTTCATAGAGGGTAAATAGTTACATTCAGAAACAGGAAGCTGTGGATTCAAGTCTAGTTTCTGACATACAGTGACTCTTTAACGCTGAGCTAATCACTTAACCCATTATGAATATAGGTAACTGTCTAAGACTTTGTTGCTAAGAGCCTGCCAACTCACCTTGAAGAAGGAGATATATAATTACCTGGGATTAATGAAATTACGGGTCTAATGTATGTTTTATAGTAGAGTAGTAGTCTATTACATTCATATATACAATTTGTTTAGCCATTTGCTAATCAATGAACATCTTTATTTCTAATGCTTTAATACTAAAAATTATAGTATTAAATAGTTTAGCTCTTGGAAACTTTCTTTTCAATCATTGACCTCCTTGGAATATCTACCTAACAAGGATGTATTTTGCCTAACAATGGGATATCTGAGTCAAAAGATATGGACATTACAGTCACTTTATTAGCATAATTCATTTATTATTATTATTATTCCCATTTTGCAGATTATTAGTATACTGAGGCATAGGGAGATAGAGTAATCTGTCCAAGATTACTTACCTAAGAATTGGTCTTCTGATTTCTAGTATAGGGTTCTAGGTAATTTCAAGCTCTCCAGAGTTTTGTACTCTAAGACATTTGGGGCAGAGAGGGGAAGGCACAAACCAAATTACAAAGAATGGAGGTAGTCTGGAAAGACTTCTTGGACAATCTAGATTTTGAGTTCTTTCTTGGGAGAAAGAAAGGGATATGGTTTGGTGAACCCAAGGAGTCAAAAGGATCAATAATAAAGGAGAAATGTAGGCAAGGCCCAAGGGTAAAAGGGAAGTTTATAAATAGACTTTTGGTGCTATGATGCAAATACTGTCTGTATCTGCCACAATCCTGGTAATGGGAACATCACTTTTTAAGTATTCCCGAATGTGTATATTAATTAGCAAGTGATACATAATAATTCATAATGGATAATGTTACTGGCATTGAGTTAGGAAATTGAGACCTTTACTTACATTCCGGAAATCTGAGAACAAGACCTGATTCTGTGATTATATGACCCTGGCCAGATGGCTCAAGCTTTCTGCACCTCAACTTCCTCTTATCTAAAACAAGGGTTCTATTCCCCTTGTATAGCTCATAGAATGCTTGTTGGGCTCAATATAGCAGGATTTATTAAGTACTTGGCAATAACTAGGTGACACTGCAGTGGATATAAAACTAGGTCTAGAATCAGGAAGACCTCAGTTCAAAACTGGCCTTAGACACTTACTAGCTCTGTGGCCCTGGTTAAGTCACTGTACCCTGTTTACCTGAGTTTCTTCACCTGTAAAATGAGGTGGAGAAGGAAATGACAGAGCACGCCAGTATCTATCAAGAAAACCGCAAATGGAGTCAGGGAGAGTCTGAGCAACAATAACTGCTTGATGCTAGGTGAAGGGCTTAGGCTCCAAAGACTAAAGTATTGATCCTAAAACCATGCACCTTGACCAACAATATTTAGTCTCCTCTCTCAGAGGAGAGTAGAATGGCTAGCTTCCTGGCTCCTCCTGTAACACTCAAGGCAGGAAAAAAGTGTCCCCTGGAGACAGCTATACTAGATTCCAGAGAAATCTATCCTATGCCTCGCCATCAGCCACACACAGTCAATTCATATACCCCTTCCACTTTACATGTAGGCTGTGTGGGAGATGATCTGTGATTTCTTCCTTCTGACACCAGTACAGCAGATAGCCAGCCATTCATCTTTGACTTACAAGTGAAATGACTTGACCAGGTTTTTCCAGCGAGAGTCCGAGGTGATTTGAAGCCATATTTTCCTAACTTCAAGCCCAGAACTCCAGCCATTGTGCTACAGTTGCCCCTCCATAAAGTGTGCTTATTGTTTATGACAATTACTGTTATTTATGTTAAAGGTAGTGCTTATGCTTCTTTTCAAAATCCTATATATTGAGGCTTTTTAAAAAGAATCATTCACCATAAATGCAAATCTGCTTGGTGTATTGAAACACTTTCAAATGAATTGCTCAGTTACTCAGACTTACATTTTGTTTAGGAAATACTTGCAAGTGAAGAGATGGCCTCAGTGTGAATAATGATGCTTGGAGTGTTCCAGAAAGATTGATAGTGATGGCTGAATGCAAATTTCCTATCATATTCTTCTTCCCAAGCGCTTTGGTCTATTCTGTTATGACACTCTTTGGAGGCAGCCTGGTCAGCTGGGAATTTTAATCACAGCCACTACAAATTCCATGTCCAGAAGTCAGATTTCTCTGACTGTCCATAGAAAATTGGACATGTGCATAGAATCATCATTTGTGGCCATAAATGGGGCCCAAAAGACAGCTTTGAGCAGTGCTCGTACAAACTCCATGCCAACTTGTCTGTCTAAAAGCAAACAATAACAAAACAAACAGAGCCCTTGAAACATTTGTATTTGGGAATGCTTACTAGGTGTGTGTGTGTGTGTGTGTGTGTGTGTGTGTGTGTGTGTGTGTGTGTGTGTGTGTGTATGTGTGTTTGCTTCACACTATATCACTTGATCCTGAAACAGGCACCCTGGTTCTTATTATGCCAATTTTTAAAGTGAGAATACTAAGCCTAAGGGAGTTAAAATGTCACCCAGGGTCATTGAAGTAGCAAAATATCAGAGAGAGAATTTAAAATTGAGGTCTTCCTGACTTGATCACTATTCTACTCTATCTCACCTTTGATTTAAAATGGTGTGAGGGAAGTGATTCCAAAATATAATATGAGAAGAGAGAGAAAACTCTCCTTTATTTGCCATTTAATTTGACAGTGGAAAGAGCTATTGTCTAGTCTTAGCCTTGGTATTGGGAAAGAAGGGGCAAGGACCTCCTGCTAGGGTACGGAATTCCCAGGACTTCTCCTAGGATCCCTTGTGGAACAGGGAGCCCAAAGTTGGAAAAGCCCTCCAACGGCTTTTATAGGGTTCTTATCTGCCCTGGTGGAGATGGAGATGAGGGGAAGAAGCTAGAACCCTGGACCTGATGTGTAATAATTTGAGGTTTAGGGACTTCTGACCCCCTTACCATCTCTGAGCTGTGAGTTCACAAAGATCCTGCTGCTACAGCTGCTGCATATGTAGGCAGCTCCAAATAGTTCTCTACCCTGGTGTCACAAAATTTTCCTGCCAACTTCTTAAGTTTTCTTAGTCCATAAAAACGTTTCACCCTGACCTTTTGTCAACTCTGGGACTCCAAAATTTAATTTGAAGTATTATTTTAAAGTTTTGTGGAAAGGAAAGTTTAGAGATTTCAGCTAGGTTGCTTCTACTCCATTCTCAATGGTTCCAGTCTATGAAATATATTATGCCCCACACTTCCTGTACCTGTGTAAAATTCTACCCATTCGCTTTTTTGCCTTTTTGAGATATTATACCCATTTATTTCCTACTTGCACATGAAAGTCTACTTGTCTACTTTGTTTAATTTGTTTTTCCTCATCCTTTTTCTAGTCTGTGGAATATTTTACAACATCCACATCCTGTGTATGGTATATTGTTCCTACCTATTTCCTGATGTTGTGGACTATCTAGTACCCTCCTTTCTAATCCATAAAGAAAATTCCACCCCCTAATTGATATGTGATATTTCATCCCCACCCACTTCCTGCTTGTGAATTAAATTTTATCCTTTGACTTCCTCTTTGCTTGTACTCCCTACTTACTTCTTGCCCAGTTTATATTTGTTGCCCCCTACTTCTTGAACATGCATAAAATTCTACCCACTCCTTTTTTGTCTTTGGGATATATTATACCCACTCACTTCTTGTTTGTACAGGAAAACTCTTCTCCTCTGCTTTCTGTCAGTGTGCCATATTCTTCCAATATATTTCCTGACTGGGCAGTATTTTTTAGATTCACTTCCTGTGCAAATGATATAATATTCCCTCTACTTCCTGCCCATATGATATAGCATGGTTTCTTAGTTTTTGCTCATTCATTCTGTGTTCTATATTTACTCTATCTACTTTCTCACAGTGCAGTATTCTCTCACATACATTATCTGTATGAAGTATATTGTGCTCACCTGGTTTTTTGCCTATGTGATATGTTCTCCCTGACTACTTTCTCCTGGTGTTGTATTTTTACACATCTAGATTCCATGCATGTGATGTATTGTCCTCAGGGCCTTCCTGTTCATGTGATACCTATTCTAATCATCTACTTTCTTTCTGTATGAAATATGTTTATCACTAATTTGCATCCAAGACATAATTTTCTCTCCCACCTGTCCTCTATTTTTTCTCACAACTTCCCATTTTTATAAGATTTTTACCCATCCTTTCATTCCAAAAGACATATTTCTTCTCCTCACCCCCAACACTTTTTGCTCTTGTGTTATATTTTGCTTGCCTGCTCCCTTCCTGTGTATACGTTCTCACTAATTTCCAGTCTTTGTGGCATTTTGTATACTCATTTCTTACTCACATGATGTGTTTTCTTTACTTCCCAATCTGTGCAATAAATTTTGGACATTTGCTTCCTTCCATATAGTGTCACCTACCTTTTTCCTACCATTTCTTGCTATGGTGGTATTTTTTTTTCTGATGCAGCTGTTTCTGGTTTAGGATTTTATACCCACTCTGCTATCTTGAGAGATATGTCCTGCAACTTGCTTTTTGCCTGTATTATATTTTTCTCAACTTATGTCTACATTTCCATTATTTTTCACTCACTCTCTTCCTGCCAGTGCACAAAATCTACCCACCAACTTCTTGTCTGTGTGATACATCCACTACTGCCTTAGTGATATATTTTCCTTCCTTCCAGTGCACAATTTACCACACACTCATTTCTTGGACTTGGAGTATATCTTGCACAACTACTTTCTGCTCATTCATTATATCCTACATATGACTTCCATGCCATTTGATATATTTTAAAGCCCATTTCTTGACCATGTGATATATTTTACCGACTCACTGTGCTTCAGACATTCTCTTTTCCTGTCCTGTGTGATATGTTCTATTCACCAATTCCTACCAGTATAGTATTCTTTGCTCATCTTGTGCCTTTGCATGTTCTGCAGTATAACCACCCTTTCCCGCCTCTTTTATGCCCTTTCTTCCTGCCTGTACAATATATTTTTCTCACTCACTTCCTTGAAGTATAGTTTTTCCTGACTACTTCCTGACTGTGTATCATGTTTGGCATACCTCCTTCCTATACCTGGAAAATATTATGCTCACCTGCTTCCTATCTTTGTAAAATTTTCAACCCATCTCTTTCTTTTTCATGTGATCAATTTTTCTCCTGATACACCCCCTGCTAGTTTGGAGTTTTCTATCTGCCCTTTCTACCTAAGGGATTTATTTTGCATTCCCACTTATTTCCATGTGATATATTTTACTTACTTCCTGCTACTGCAGACTTTTCTATCCAATCACTTTTTCTCCACATAATATATATTTTGCTCACCTATTTTCTTCCTTCAAGTTCTGGATTTCAGGCCATCCACTTCCTCCTTTTCTATGAATTTTTTTCTTCCACAACTGCTGGTCATACAGATTTGTTTCTCTACCCTTCCTGTATGAGAACTATAGTTTGGCTACCTGTTTTTCACCCATGGGATGTTTTGCTCACTCACTACCATTGCATGGTTTTCCTAACCATAGACTTCCTGCTTCTAGTGATAATTTTTGCCCATTTCCTCTCTTTGAGATTTATTTTGCTTTTCCACTTACAAACTGATATGTTCTTAATAACTACTTCTTTCTGATTTGAATTATTTTTCTGAAGCACTTCCTGGAAATGTGTGTGTGTGTTTTTTTGTTTTTTTTTTACCCATATCCAGCCTAGATGATATATTCCATTCTTATACTTCCTGCATTTGCACAATTTTTTGCCTACTCACATCTTAAATGTGTGTGATATTTTGCCCACTGGCTTCCTCCTCATATGCAATATTTCACTCACCTATTTTCTGTCCCAGTGATACATTCTATACCTTGACTCATCAGTGTGTAATTTTCTACTTAATCACTTCCTGTCAGAGTGCAGTATTTCACGCCCCTTCACTTCCTGTCCATGTGACATATTTTGCACATTTCCTTTTTGCCAATATACATTTTCTACCTATCTCTTGCCTTGCCTGGGCCAAATACTCCACTTTACCACTTCTTACCCTTGTGCTCTATTTTGTTCCCAATCTACTTACTTGCCTATGCTCAACTTTCCACTCATACAACTCTTTCCTATGTGATGTATTCTGCTCAGCCATTTTATGCCCGAGCATGATATTCTCGCCATCTTTTTATTGCCCACATAATATTTTTTGGTCACCTATTTCCTGTAAGTCCACTATTTTCTGTCCTCCCACCTCTTTCTCACGTGATACATTATTACCAGTTAATTCCTTCTAATGCAGAGAATAGTCTACTCACTCTCCGGACCTGAGAAATTTATGCCACTCATTTACCTTTTGCCTCTGTGATATATTTTGCTCACCCACTAAGTGCCATTGTGATGTATTCTCCTAACTCTCTTCCTTCTCATGCATATTTTTTACCTATCTGTACCTGCTTGTGCCCCATTTTTTACCCACAAACTTTTTCCCCTTGAAATATTTTCCACTTACCTCTTCCCTGCCCATGCATGATTCATCTTTCTTTCAGCCCATGTAGTATGTTTGTGCATATACTCCTTGCCCCAAAGATGTATTTTTGTTTACCTTCTTCATGCCAGTTCATGATTTTCTGCCCTGCCATGTACTGCTGTTGCAATTGAGAAAAATTATTATTTTTAAATAACCAATTATGAAATTAGGTTTTTTTTTTCCTATTTCATTCAGGAACCAGTCCTTCTAGTCTCTGAAAAAGACAGGACCAATGATGAGATTGGCCTAACCCCTCCAGGAATATTCTTCTCAATCCTCTAGGCAGGATGCCAGCCAACAAGGAGATCTTACTTCTGATTAAAGTGTAAAGAGAATTAAATCTAGGTGAATTCTGGCCCTAAAAAGCTTTGGTCCCAAATGGGCATTCAGTGATCTCTATGGTTGTCTTTGGTTACTGAGAGAAACCATTGATCGTCAGCTTATTGATTATTTCCTAGCCTAATTAACAGATTATTATTCTCCCCAAAATTCTCATTTATGTTACAATATAATATTATCACACAATTCATGCCTACGGAGCATTATCTACCTGAGAGCTATATTCCATATACCTACTTTTTCTCCCTGTGATTTATTCTGCTCACACATATTCTTCACATGCAGTTTTTTACCTGCTCACATCTTTGCTGTGTGATCTATGTTACCCACTTTTTCTACTCAGCAAATATACCCTGCCCACCCACCCCCTGTTTATGTGATATAGTTTTCCCTCTTACTTTCTATGAGTACACTATTTTCTTCCTACCCAATTCCTTTATGTGAGATAAATTTTTTTTCATGCATTTCCTGCAATGCAGAATTTTCTAACAGATTTCCCTATCTAAGGTGTGTATGTCCATGTGATGTGTTATGATCATTCATGTCTTTGCAAGCCATGCTTTTCAGCCTATTCATTTGGTGCTTATATTCAGTTTTCTATCACCTCAGTTTTTTCCCCATGCAATATATTCTGCACACTCACTTCCCAGGCAGTAAATTTTGTACACTTTCATCCTACCCATGTCACGTAATTCCCCCCCACCACCACAGTCACTTTTTCCATGCATTATATTCTCCCTGCTCTCCTTCCTTCATCTTGCTCTCCCATGATATTCAACCCACCATTATATATCTGAGCTGCTCAATTCTGCCTGTCTAATAATTTTTGTTCATTTGTTTCCTTCTTGTGAAATCTTTTTGAACATGTATTTATTTCATACCTCTTATAGTTTACTCAACTATGTCTTATTTAATTCATTATTTTCTACTGCACACTTCCTACTAGTGGGGCAAGTTGGCTTTTTTGGCACTGCATATTTTACCCACTCACTTCCTTCTCACATGCTCTATTTTGCCCAACATCTTTTGGCTTACCTACTTCCCTGCCTGTTGTGTCCTGCTTTCTAGAGCCCCCACGCTGGGGTAATTATACCGTCTTGATGGAGAAGTGATGAGACAGCACTCCTGAGGATGGTGGAAAAATGGAGTCCATGTTTTACAAAGTCTTTCCCCTTCTCAGGAAGGCCCAGAGCCCTCAGGAGAGATGGGGGGGAGCGAACCAGACATTGTCTGCGGGTTCCCTCTGGGCTGAAGGGCCTTATACCTTACCCAGAGTTTTCCCACTGACTGTGACCCTCTATACCCACCTTTTCCCCTTATATCCCCCCCACCCCACTGTGTGACATATTTTTCTCACTCATTTTCTGGTAGCACAACATTATCCATTCACTCACTTCCTGCCTGTGGAATCTATTTTACCTAATTCCTGCCTGTCTAGTGTTTTGTACCAACCTTTCCTACCCAAAAGATATATTGCACCCATTTAGTTTTTGCTTGTGATAGTTTCCTCATTCATTCTTTGAAAGTATAAACTGCTCTAATCACAACTTGCCTGCCTAATAAATTCGCTTTTTGTCTTATATTGGCAGTCTACCTTCTGCAGAATGGTTATTTAGGGAATACTGGACTTGGTGTTTTCTTTACCCTCCCTGGAGGTCTCCTCCAATGCCCTCTGTAATAATCCCTGTGTGAGCAGAAGCCAGCTCCTTTCCATAATCAAGACTCCATATACGTGATCAGAAGGGCTATTGTGACTAGGGGACTTGTAGTATCTGGCTTTCTGATCACCTCACATTCCTTATTTGCAGTTCCCTTCCCCTTGTCCCACATACTTTCTGCCATGAAGCCCTCTTTTTTATATTGTTTTTTTAGAAATAGGCCTAATACCAACACCTTCAAGTGCAGGTTGGGTGAAATAAGGCAATTAAAAGTCATTGAACAGTTAACAAAAGGGGGTAGAGTTTGACCTAACAGCAAGGATTTGTGTAAAAATCATAGTAACACTTAACTTCTATAAACAGGTCTCCCTACCCCCTGCCCATATAGCAGCTCATCTGCTAAGCAAGGTAGAGTATGAGTATTTATGTGGCCTAGATATCCATCCAGTTGGAGGAACCTGAACTTAAGGTTGGATTTTTTATGCCCTTATGTGACCAGGAAAGTTTGTTAAGTGGGAGGAGACAATTAGCTCCCTGGGATATCTTTAATACTACTTATAGAAAACTAATCCCTGTTCTAGGCAAATGGGAGAATGATGACTCTGGTCTTATCACAGAGGTGATTTGGAGAATTTTTTCTATAATTGTTGATAGATTGGATTTCTCTGGAAAGATCCTTTTAGTATTCATTGAACATTAATCTTAAAATTTGAATCGCTTCCATATATATCTTGGATTTGAGACTTTAGACAGGGGAAATTGCAGAAACATTTTTTTCTAGTAATCTGTTTCCTTTCTATTTTTACTACATTAGACCTCTTTCTGTAAAAAAAAAAAAAAACTTTTAAATTTAATGTAATCAAAATGTTTTTCTCATGTGATCTCCAAAACTTTTGTCATTGTTTTCCTAGCTCTATTTTTAAAAAATGTCAGGTTGTATATTGGATCATTTGCTGTCTAGGGGAGGGGAAGATGGGGAGGGAAGGAGAAAAATTTGGAACACAAGGTTTTGAAAGGAGGAGTGTTGAAAACTATCTTTGCATGTATTTTGAAAAATAACAAAAAAAAAACTATTATTCTAAATAAAAAAGCTATAAGTTGGGAACTTGGGCACAGCACTGAATAAGTAAATTGATTTAGGCAGTATTGTCATTTTATTATATTGATCCAAACTAGCCATGAGCAATTAATTTTATATAGTCATTGAGGTCTACATTATGGCAAAGTCTTCATATGCCTGGAGTAAACATCCATCGAAGTCATCAATAAGTTTAAGGTCTGTTGGTTACTCTCAATTTGGTTTAGCCCATCTTCCAAAATAGTTTTACTGAGGCCTGACCACTGTCAGATTTAAACTCAGGTCTTACTAGCTTCAGCTCCAGGTTTAGGGCTCTATCTGCTGCCTTGACCATCTCAAAACTCCTTGTGGAGTAGACATATGAGAACAATTTGTTCCAGTGGCCATGAAGGCAGCTTAAGGGGGCACTATGTGTTCTGCAGTACTTGTAGCCAGGTCAGAAATCAAAGTTTCCAAAGTCATCTGCTGCATCCCAAAGCATAGCCAGTCATCTTGACTTTTGTTTTGCCACTGAACTTTGATGTTTCTGGAAGAGAGAGTGAGGCTGGTAACTTTGTGCAACTCCATCTTACTTAAATTCAATTCACATATGAGGTAAGACATTATCCCAAGATGTCATTGGTCCTTTTTGAAAGCAAAGGATGAATAACAACAACAGCAGAGATTATTTTATAATTATATTAATAGAATCCCAGGTTAAAATGTAGTAGTTATACTCCTCAAAATATGAGAGCTTTTGTAGTATTTTGACTTTTTCCTAGGTCTTCCTTTTTGATTTTATTGGTCATGTGCTAAAGATTTTCATGAATCTATTATATGTTTTCAAATTGCAAAAAATTATTAGTGATTTTAATTCATTTTAGTTGATTCTTTTAGGTTCTATAAGTAATCCATCATGTAATCTGCAAAAAAGGGCAATAATTTTGTTTCTTCTGTATATGTGTTTATTTCTTCATGTTCTTTTTCTTATCTTATTCCTATAGTTAACTTTTCAAGGACAATATTATATTGTAGTGATGGTAACGGTTAATTTTGTTTTATCCCTAATGTAACAGGAAAGGGCTCTGATTTTTCTCTATTTTGTATGCTTGCTCTTGGATTTAGATAAATTCTATTAACCCATTATGGTCAAATTATTCCTAGATATTTTAATAAGAATTGGTGCTAGAAATTGAGAAAAGCGTCTCTTGATATAATATGTAGTTTTATCATTTATAATATCAACATAGAATATTATATTTTTAGCCTTTATATTGAAGCAACTCTGCATTCTTGACATAAATCCAATTAGATAATAGTATATAATTTTTCTAATATGTTTTAGCCTACTTGCTAATATTTTATTTAAAATCAATGTTCACTAAAAATATTTGTAGTTTTCTTTCCTACTTTGAGTCTCTTTGGTTTAAGGGACAAGAAATATTTGTATCATAGAAAGATTCTGGAAGCATGCCTTATTTTCTTATTATCATATTATTATCATTATCAGGGTATTGGGTCTAATTTTTGAATATTTAACTATTATGTAAATCTATTTGGTTTGGGAGTTTTATAATAGGGACTTGATTTATGGTTTGTTTAATTTCTTCTGATATAAGGTTATTGTAATAGTCTCTTTTTGTTATTCTATTTAATATAGTTTAAATTTTTATCTCTATCCTTTAAGTTATAAGTGATATTAGCATATATTTGAACAAAATAATTTCAGATCATTTTTTTCATTTCTTCTTTAATGATTTTGAATTTTCTTTGATCATTTTTGCTATGAATACTTTTATCTTCTTTCTCTTTTTAAATATAGATGGGTACAGTGGGATACAGAAAGTAATGGCCAGAAATTTTGAATTCAAATCTACCTTCAGACACTTAATAGTTATGTGACCCTAAACAAGTTATTTAATCTCTGCCTGCCTCAGTTTTCTCACTAGTAAAATGAGCATAATAACTGTACCTACTTCCCAGGGTTACTGTGATAATAAAATGAGAATTTCATAATCTTAAAAAAACTATGTAAATTGTACAAAGGCCACTATTATTTTTATTGTTATCATTATGGCAAACACAATTTTGTCTATGTTTCCCCAAAAATGTCAGTTTCCGGTTTTCTTAATTCAATAAGTTTTTCTTTCTGTTTTATTGGTCTTTGCTTTAATCTTTGCAGTTTCTACTTTGTTAATCAGATGAGGGTTTTTTGTACATTGTTCAGATTTTTAAAATTGCATACACCATTTGCTCATGTAAACATTATCTTTTATTGATTAAAGCATTTTTCATTCAAAAAATTCACTCAGACTTGGTTTTGGCTTCATCACATAAATTTTCTTATGTTATTTCATTATTGCTATTTTAATTAATGAAATTTTCTATGTTTATTTCTTTTTTGAAAACCAGTTCTTTAGACTTGTGTTATTTATCTTCCATTTTTTCTTTAACAGCCCTTTATTGAATATATATTGTATCATATTATGATCAACGAATGATGTTTAGTATTTTCTTTTTTCTACGTTTTTAGTGAGGTCTTTATGCTTCTGCTACATAGTCAATTTTTGTAAAGGTAGACTATATAGTGGAAGTGTTTCTAAATTCCTTTTTCTTTCTATTTGATGATCACTAGACATCTTTTATCTCTAATTATTTTAAACTTCTATTAAATTCTTTATGTTTTTTCTTACTTATCTTTCTGTTAGACTTCTCTGGGTCTGAAAGGCATGCAATATGTTATTCCATTATAATTGTTTTAACATCTATTTCTTTTTTTCCAAATAGTTATAACAACTTTTTTTTATTAAATTCTTTCATTTTCAAAACATGTACATGGATAATTTTCAGCATTCACTATTGCAAAAACCCTCCACCCTCTCCCCTAGACAGCAAGTAATACAAAATATTAACATCTATTTCTTACTCTGGTTCATTTGCTTTTTTATTATTTAGATACTATGATATTAAGTGCTTCTATGTTTAGTATAACTCTGGATTTTTTTATCTGTGGTATCTTTAAACATAATATAGGACACCTGCTTATCTCTTTTTATTTTGTCTAACAATCCTTCCCTATGTAATTCCCTTATTAAACAAGTATGTGGATTTTTCTCCTTTGCCTGATATTTGTATTTCCATTTTAAAATGTCTATTCAGATCTATCCATTTTCTCAATAAATGACTGGAAATCCTTCTTTTCATAAGTCCATATTTTTTCAATAGGATTTTACATATTTTTGCCAAATAGGTTAAACTCTAATGTAAATCTTTACATTTTTATCTATTAAAATATATTCTAAACTCCTCTCTCTCTCTCTCTCTCTCTCTCTCTCTCTCTCTCTCTCTCTCTCTCTCTCTCTCTTCATAGTGATAACTGCTAAATCTTAATGTGATCCTTATAGCAGCTCCTTTGTATTTGAATTCCTTTTGGGCTACATGTAGTATTTTTTCATTTAAATTAAACTTCTGATTTTGACTATGATGTTCTGAAGAGTCAATTTTCAGATGTCTTCTAGAGTTGATAGGTAGATTCTGTTTTTACTTTCTGAGTTTGGGGCAGACTTTATTTTTAATTTCTTGATATATGTTATGTAGGTTTTTTTCAGATGATGCTTTTTAGACAATACAATAATTCTTACAGCATGTCCCCTTTCCCTGTTTTCCTTGGAAGTTGTTTTAGATATTATATATGTTAGATTTCCTTCTCTTTTTCCCCCAGGTTTCTGGTTTGATTTTTATATTTCTTACTGTTTTACTGAATCATTGTATTCTGTTTGGCTCATCGTAATCATGAGATTATTTAGGTCCGAAGTAAAGTGTTTCACCATCTGTTTCTTCTAAGGTGTCAGTTGTACTGGCCTATTTTCATCTCTCATTTTTCCATTCTATATCTTGTTTCAATTCCTCCAGGTACTGCTATAGTCCCCATGATCAGGATATTTCTTTCCCCAAATTAGTTTTTCTCTTTTGTGTTTACCTCTTGGTTTTATCTTAATTTCCTCATTTTACTCAGTGTTTCCCTTGGTTTTCTGGTGGCAAGGAATGGGGAGTGATAAGGGAATGAGAAAAATATACTTGGAACAAGCACTAATGGTAGAGGCAGGATCTGCATACTCTTAAGTAATTGGTCAATCTAGATAGGTTCCATTCTTCAGTACACTTTGGGGATTCCCCTAATACTATGTCCTTCTTTACCCTCCATCTCCTATTACTGAATTTCTTCAAAATTCAGTCTTCAAAAAAAAAGCCACAACAGGAATATCTTCATCCTCTTCTCTTTTTATAGTTATGCTCCCTTTCATATCTTTTGCCCTATTAAAATGTAACCTAAGGTACAACAGGTACTTTATTTTTGGCATTCCTGGTATGTAACACAGTGCCCAACCCCTAATAAATGGTTAGCAAATATTTGTTTTCTTTTCCTTCCTTTCTTCTATGAGGAATTTCTCTTGTCAAAAGATTTGGGACCTTTCCTAACCATAGACTTCTTTCCATTCTCTTGTCTAGCTTAGGGGCTGCTTCTATGCTGGATATTCCCCACAGACTTCAAAGAAAGTTTAGGTTGAATTTTTTTCTAGGATCTAGGGTTTTTATTAAAGTTTTTTAATTTTTAAAAGATATACAAGGATAATTTGTCAACATTAACCTTTGTAAAACCTTTCATTCCAATTTCCCCATTTACCCTACCCCCTCCCATAGATGGCATATAATGAATATATGTTAAACATGGTAATTATATGTTAGATATAATATGGTATACATTTTTATACAATTATCATGCCACACAAGAGAAATCAGATAAAAAAGGAAAAAAATGAGAAAGAAAAAAAATGCAAGCAAACAACAAAATAGAGTGAAAATGCTGTATGGTGATCCGCACTTAGTTCCCACAGTCCTCTCTCTGGGGTGTAGATGGCTCTCTTCATCACAAGATCATTGGAACTGGTCTGAATCATCTCATTGTTGAAAAGAGCCACATCCATCAGAAATGATCATCATATAATCTTGTTGCCATGTGCAGTGATCTCCTGGTTCAGTTCTTATCACTTAGCATCAGTTCATGTAAGTCTCTCCAGGCCTCTCTGAAATCATCCTGCTGATTATTTCTTATAGAACAATAATATTTCATAACATTCATATACCATAACTTATTCAGGCATTCTCCAACAGAAGGACATCCACTCAGTTTCCAGTGTCTTGCCACTACAAAAAGGGCTGCCACAAACATTTTTGCACGTGGTTTCCTTTCCCTCCTTTAAGATCTCTTTGGGATATAAATCTAGTAGAAATATTGTTGGATCACAGGGTATGCACATTTTGATAGCCCCTTGAGCATAATTCCAAATTATTCTCCAGAATGGTTGGAACACCTTACAACTCTACCAATAATGTATGTGTTCCAGTTTTCCCAAATACCCTCTAAGAGTCCTCATTGTCTTTTCCTGTCATCCTCGCCAATCTGAGAGGTGTGAAGTGTTATCTCAGAGTTGTTTTAATTTGCATTTCTCTGATCAATCGTGATTTAGAGCACCTTTTCATATGAATATAAATGATTTTAATATATCATCTGAAAATTGTTTGTTGATATCTTTGACCATTTATCAATTGGAGAATGACTTGAATTCTAATAAATTTGAGTCAATTCTCTATATATTTTAGAAATGAGGCCTTTATTAGAACTTTTGAATGTAAAAAAATGTTTTCCCAGTTTATTGCTTTCCTTTTCATCTTCTCTGCATTGGTTCTGTACAAAAACTTTTTAACTTAATGTAATCATAATTATTTATTTTTTGTTCAGTAATAACTTTCAGTTCTTCTTTGGCCACAAATTCTTTCCTTCTCCACAGATCAGAGAGGTAAACTATCCTTTGTTCTTCTAATTTGCTTATAACATCACTCTTTATGTCTAAATCACAAACCCATTTCAATCTCATTTTGATATAGGGTGTTAGGTGTAGGTCAATGCATAGTGTCTGCCATATTAGTTTCCAGTTTTTCCAGCAGTTTTTGTTAAACAGTGAATTTTTATCCCAAAAGCTGGGGTTTGGGGGCTTGTCAAATACTAGATTATTATAGTCATTGACTGTTTTGTCCTGTGAACTGAACCTATTTCACTGAGCGATTTTTCTATTTCTTAGCCAGTACCAAATGGTTTTGATGACCACTGCTTTTTGTAATATAGTTTTAGATCTGGCACAGCTAGACCACCTTCATTTGCATGTTTTCATTAATTCCCTTGATATTCTTGACCTTTAGTTCTTCCAGATAAACTTTATTATTTTTTCTAGCTTTGTAAAATAATTTCTTAGGAGTTTGATTAGTATGGCACTGAATAAGTAGATGTATTTAGGTAGTATTGTCATTTTTTTTATATTAGTTCAGCCTACTTGTGAGCACTTACAATTGATTAGATCTGACTTTATTGGTGTGTTAAGTGTTCTGTAGTTGTGTTCATCTAGTTCCTCACTTTGCCTTGGCATGTAGAGTCTCAAATATTTTATATTATATACAGTTATTTTAAGTGGACTTTCTCTTTGTATCTCTTGCTATTGGACTTTCTGGTAATATACAAAATTACTGATGATTTATGATTTATCCTGCAACTTTGCTAAAGTTGTGAATTGTTTCTACTAGTTTTTACTTGATTCTCTAATGTTCTCTAAGTATACCATCATATCATCTGCAAAGAGTGATCATTTGGTTTCCTCATTACCTACTCTAATTCATTTAATCTCTTTTTTTTTGTCTTATTGCCAAAGCTAACATTTCTAATACAATATTGAACAGTAATGTTGATAGTATAACCTTGTTCACCCTGATCTTTTTGGGAATGGTTCTAGTTTGTCCTCATTATACAATAATGATTGCTGATGGTTTTAAATATATGCTACTGATCATTTAAAAGAAAACTCCATGTATTCCTATATTCTCTAGTGTTTTAATAGGAATGGATGTTGGGTTTTATCAAAGATTTTTTAATCAAAAGGGTTTTTTTTTCATCTATTGAGATAATCATATGAATTTTGTTAGTTTGGTTAAATCAAATATGCTAATAGTTTTCCTAATATCGTACCAGCCCTGCATTCCTGGTATAAATCTTACTTGGTTATAGTATATTATCCTGGAGATGACTTTATTTATCTCTTTGCTAATGTTTTATTTAAGATTTTTGCATCAAAAAAAATTAAAAAAAAATATTTTTGCATCAATATTCAATAGGGAAATTGGTATGTAATTTTCTTTCTGTTTTCATCCTACATGGTTTAAATATCAGCACCATATCTGTGTCATAAAAGGAATTTGGTAGGACTCATTCTTTCCCTATTTTTTCAAATAGTTTACATAGTATTGGAATTAATTGTTCGTTAAATGTTTGGTAGAATTCGCATGTAAATCCATCTGTACATGGAGATTTTTTTTCTTAGGGAGTGTATTAATAGTTTGTTCTATTTCTTTTTCTAAAATGGTATCACTTGAATAATTTATTTCCTCTTCTGTTAATCTGGGCTATTTATATTTTTGTAGGTTTTCCTTAATTTCACTTAGATTATCGTATTTATTGATATATAGTTAGGCAAAATAACTCCTAATTATTGCTTTAATTTCCTCCCTCTTCATTGGTGGAAAGTTTTCCATTTTGATTTTTTTATATTAACAATTCAGTATCGTTCTTTCTGACCATTTGGAAAAGGTAATAGTATTTACTAAGAGCAAATGTGAATTTATCAAGAATAGATAATGAGATAACCCCCATTTTCTTCTTCTCTTTTTGACAGGTTTACCAAACAAGAACAAGTGACAAATATAATAGACAGATCTTATATGAATTTCATTGAGGATGATGATAAAATTTCTCACTCAATTCTTGAGGACAAGATGATTAGGTATGACTTAGACAGTAATACACTACATTCTATTCATGTTTAAAGAACAATAATGAATAATTTCATCCTGGTAGAAGTTTTTCAGAATTGTCCTTGGGTTTTGTGATTTCCTCTCATGTACTATCTTTAAGAATTTTTATGGATGACTTGGATGAAGGCATTAATGGATCACTTGGGAAATGTGTATTTTACACAAAGCTAAGAGAAAAAGCCCATGTCTTTGAGCAACAGTCAGGTTTCTTTTTTAATTTTAATTTTATTTTTTTCAATTTAAAAGCCTCTCCCTCCTTCCAATTACATTCTCACCCATTGAGAATGCAAGCAATATGATACCTATTATACATATTATATCATGCAAAACACATTTCCCCATTATATATGTTCCATTAAAAAATAAGAAAAATAGAGAAAAGAAAATAAATCTGCTTCAGTTTGTACTCAGAGAACATCAGTGGACACTATCCATATCTGGAGGTGGATAGCATTTTATGTAATGAGTTCTTTGGAGTTGTGTTGGCTCATTGCTTGGATCAGAGTTACTAAGTCTTTCTCTGTGATTATCTTTACAATATTGCTCTCACTGTAGATTGTTCTCTGGTTCTAGTCAGTTTGATTACATCTATTTGTATAAATCTCAGATTATTTTTCCTGAAACCTCTATCATTTCTTACAGTTCTATAATATTCCATCACATTCATTTCCCTTTACTAGTTCAGTCATTCCCAAATTGATGGGAGTCAATTAGTTTCTACTTCTTTGCCACCATAAAAAAAAAAAAAAAAAAAAAAAAAAAAAAAAAAAAAAAAAAACCACAATACCCTGCTGTATTTTTGTACACATGCATCGTTTTCCTTTTCCTTTAACTTCTTTGGGGTATAGACCTACAAATATTATAGTACTCTTGCTGAGTAAAGAGGTATACACAGTTTTATACTCTTTTGGGGATAGTTCCAAATGCTTCTTCAGAATGTTTGGACTAGTTCATAGCTCTACTAATACTGCATTATCTGTTTTTCCACATACTCGCTAGTATTCATTATATTTCTTTTCTGTCACCATAGCCATTCTGAAGGAGATGAGGAAGTATCTCAAAGCTATTTTAATTTGCATTTCATTAATTATTTGTGGTTTACAGCATTTTTATAACTTTGGGTTTTATAACTATTGATAGCTTTGGTTTTTTCTTCTAAAAACTAACTGTTCATTTCCTTTGACCACTTATCAATTGGGAAATGGTTCCTATTTGTATGAATTTTATGAATTTATGAATGGCTCCTAATTTTATTAATTTGTTCTTACTACAAAGGTTTTTCTCAGTTTCCCATCTTTTTTCTAAATTTGGCTTTGTTGGTTTTGTTTTTACAAAACCTTTTAATTTTATGTAATCAAAATTGCACATTTTATCTCCCATGATCCTTTCCATTTTTGTTTGATCATGAAGTTTTCCCATATTCATAGATTTGACAAACACTTTCTTCCATGTTCCACCTACGTATTTATATTACCTTTTATGTCTAAGTCATGTACTCATTTTGAGCTTATCTTCCACTGATATATTAAAATGTTGTAATCTAGGAGTTCTGGCCATGTCCATTTTGTTTCTCCACCTTCTTGACCCAACTCCCTTATCTTCTCCTGATCCTTAAGCAGCAGGATCAAAATTTCATAGCTCTGGCATGGACTTATTTCTTGCTATAGTCAGATAGCCCCACAACTTTGGTAAAGTATGAAATAATCTTGGTCTCTAAGTCATGAGATCCAACTTATCTTTGTCCTTAACCAGTGGAGTGAACTTGGAAGCCAATATATTTCTTTGGCCTTTGGCCTTCTATTTTATAAAATGAGAATGTGGACTTAGATAATCTCTAATATCTATGGTGACTTTTAAATGCTATGATTTTAAGCCCTAATGACCTCAGCCATGACGTTCTTTCTTAGCTTACAATTCTACTATTTATATAATTTTGCTTCTTCTTGTTTACTTGCTACTCTTAGTGTAAGACCAGGAACATCCTATAAGGAGTCAAGAAATCAGTGGGATCAACTGGGATTGGAGCTGGGAGATCTGAGGCTCACTAAGTTTTTCTTTTTTCTTTTTTTTTTTTTTTTTGGAATTTTTTTTTCACAGTATATATGCATGAGTAACTTTTTTAATAATATTATCCCTTGTATTCATTTTTCCAAAGTATCCCCCCTCCTTCCATTCCCTCCCCCCGATGGCAGGCAATCCCATACATTTTACATGTGTTACAGTAAAACCTAGATACAATATATGTGTGTAAATACCATTTTCTTATTGTACATTAAGTATTAGATTCCGAAGGTATAAGTAACCTGGGTAGATAGACAGTAGTGCTAACAATTTATATTCACTTCCCAGTATTCCTTCTCTGGGTGTAGTTATTTCTGTCCATCATTGATCAACTGGAAGTGAGTTGGATCTTCTTTATGTTGAAGATATCCACTTCCATCAGAATACCTCTTCATACAGCATTGAAGTGTACAGCGATCTTCTGGTTCTATTCATTTCACTCAGCATCAGTTGATGTAAGTCTCTCCAGGCCTCTCTGTATTCCTCCTGCTGGTCATTTCTTACAGAGCAATAATATTCCATAACCTTCATATACCACAATTTACCCAACCATTCTCCAATTGATGGGCATCCATTCAACTTCCAGTTTCTAGCTACAACAAAAAGAGCTGCCACAAACATTTTGGCACATACAAGTCCCTTTCCACTCTTTAGTATTTCTTTGGGATATAATCCCAATAACAGCAATGCTGGGTCAAAGGGTATGCACAGTTTGATAACTTTTTGGGCATAGTTCCAAATTGCTCTCCAGAATGGCTGGATTCTTTCACAACTCCACCAACAATGTATCAGTGTCCCAGTTTTCCCACAGCCTCTCCAACGTTCATCATTATTTGTTCCTGTCATCTTAGCCAATCTGACAGGTGTGTAGTGGTATCTCAGAGTTGTCTTAATTTGCATTTCTCTGATCAGTACCCACTAAGTTTTTCAATGGCCAAATGGCAGAAAATAAAACTTGTACTTCCACCTCACAGGATTGTTGTGAGGAAAGAGCTTTAAATACTTTAAAACAATTCAGAAATGTGAACTGTTATTGTTTCTGTTATCCAGGTCCAAATTATAATCTTAGGTAAACAGGCTAGTGCATACTAGTTAAAACAGGTTCAGAACAGCTAACCAGTATGGACCAGTTAAAACGAATTTAAACTGGCTCAGACCACTTTATACTGGTTTAAGCAGGCTAGTATTGGCTAAGACTAGTTTAAAACTAACCCTTTGTGAAATTTTATTGGCAAGATACTGAAGTAGTTTTCCATTTCCTTTTCCAATTCATTTTCCATGAGGAAACTGAGGTAAACAGAGTTAAGTGGTTTGCCCACAGTTACAAAATTAGTAAGTATCTAAGGCCAGATTTGAACTCAGAGAGATGAGGTTTCCTGACTCCAGGCCTGGTACTCAATCCACTCCTACCATCTGTCTGCCCTGATATAGATGATAGCTATTTTTATTTGCTTATAGCATGAAATATTGCCAGGCAATTGAGACATACTAGAGAGATTTTATGTGAAATTGGCATAGAGCGACATAGAATATTAGACCTGAGAGAACTCCTGGTTACTTCATTTTAGAGATGAGGAAACTGAGTCCCAGCAAAGGCAATAATTTGCCCTAGGTCACACAATTAATAGCAGAACCAAGATGGCCCCGGGTCTTTTGACTTGTACTACACCATAATGGCTCACAAAGTGAATGTTTAATGTTAACAAATTGGAGAAATTCAAGATTAAAACATAAGAACTTTCTAATACCCATTACCAAAACTGAGAGAATCATCATGTCTTTGTGTGCAAACATTATACTTAAAGAGAAAATTATTTTCTAGGGAGGGACTTATGGTGTCTTTCTTTTCAAACTCATGAGATAGATGGACATCACACATGCCATTGTATAAGACCCTCACAATGATCCCAGAAACTAGTTGGGATAGATGATATTCATTCTTTTTCATAGATGAGGAAATTAAAATGATCTCAACAAGGTCTTACAGCAAGTAATAACAGAATTGAGACTGGAGCCTCCCCACCTCTTCTGTCTTTAAATCTAGTGCTCCTTCTAGTCTCCACTTAACAACTCCAGTAATCTGATTCTTCATTTGTAAAATGAGTGCTTTGAGAGATGTGGTCCTTCTAGCTTGAAATCCATGCCAGTGTGATGCTATCTTTTCTTTAGCATGAAGAAGAGAACATGGAGCAGGGATCTTGGCAGGTTTTAGGTATTTGAAGTGCATCTTATAGAAGAATAATTCATTTGTGAAGCTTGGCTTCAGATGGGATAAATAGGAAAAGTTCAGTTGACTAAGTCCATTAATGTCCCATTGTATATAAGGAGCTCTCCTAGTTGGCAGGGCATACAGAAACAAAGACAAGATGGTCCAAGACCTCATAAAGTTGTGTTTTCCTCTGGTGGTTGGTTTTAACTAGATTGTTGAATAAACCCAATATATTCTGTGCAGGGAAAGAGGAGATAGCACAGAGGATAGAGGGCCAGGCCTAGAGGCAGGAAGACATCTCCCTGAGTTCAGATTCAGCCTCAGACACTTACTAGCTGTTTGACTGTGGACAAATCACTTCACTCCATTTGCTTCAGTTTCCTCATCTATAAATATAAACCATTCCAGTATGTTTGTCAAGAAAATCCCAAATGGGGTCATGAAGAGTTAGACAGTAGTGAAGCAACTGAACATTAATAACAAAAGAAGACCACATGGAAAACACTTAATAGATGGCATCTGAGCTGAGCCATTCAAATCAAGGATTTTAGGAAGTAGGATTGAAGAGGATGTGCATTCTGGGTATGTGGAATATTTTGTATAAAGTGTTTGTCTCCATGATAGTACAGAGTCACTGTATTCTTTTAAGTGGGAAAAATCGGAGCAAAAAGAAAAATCCATGGGAGGGAGAGCAAAAAAAAACAACAGATAAAAACAAAACAAAAAAACATAGCAGGTGTTGATTTACTTTCAAATTCCATAGTTCTTTTTCTGGCTGCAGATGACACTTTCTGTCCAAAGTCTATCGAAATTGCTTTGGGATCATTGAGCCACTGAGAAGAGAACCAAGTCTTTCATCGTTGATCATTGCACACTCTTGCTGTTGCCATGTGCAATGATCTGGTTCTGCTCATTTCACTCAGCATCAGTTCATGTAAGCCTCTCCAGGCTTCTCTGAAATCATCCTGCTGGTCATTTCTTATAGAACAATAATATTCTATAACATTCATATACTACAATTTATTCAGCCATTCTCCAATTGATGGAGTTTCTTGCCACTTAAAAAAGGGCTGCTTCAAACATTTTTGTAAACATAGGTCCTTTTCTTATAATCTTCTATTTTGTGATCAGTAATGATCTCTAGTTCTCCTCTGGTCATAAATTCCTTCCTCCTCCACAGGTCTGAGAGGTAGACTATTCTCTGTTCCCCTAATCTATTTATGATCTCATTCTTTATGCCTAAATCATGGACCCATTTGGATCTTATCTTGGTATATGGTGTTAAGTGTGGATCCATATCTAATTTCTGCCATACTAATTTCCAGTATTCCCAACAGTTTTTTCCAAATAATGAATTTTTATCCCTAATGTTGGTATCTTTGGGTTTGTCAAAGACTAGATAGCTATAGATGTACCCTTTTTGTCCTTTGTATCTAATCTGTTCCACTTATCGACTGGTCTATTTCTTAGCCAGTACCAAATGGTTTTATTGACTTCTGCTATATAATATAGCTTTAGATCAGGTACACCTAGACCACCTTCATCTGACTTTTTTTTTCATTAGTTTCCTTGCTCTGTGAGCCAAATCTGATGAGAGTAAGATTCACAGGATGCTCATCCCCCTGCCTTCTTTTCCACAAGTATAATATCATTTTTTGCCTCTTCATGAGATGTAATTTACCCCATTTTCTCTCTCCTTTCCTCTTCTTCCAATATAATTCCCTTTTCCACCATCACAATAAAGCCGAATTATACCTATACCTATATCAGAGATACAGTTGTCAAGATTTAACATATCATCTTTCCTAATAGGGATGTGAACTTTTTATCTTTTAAAAGAATCTTTCCTATTTAACTTTTTATGCTTCTCTTGATATCTGTATTTGAAGATCACATTTTCTTTTCACCTCTGGTCTTTTTATCAGAAGTAAATGAAATTCATCTGTTTCATTGAATGTCCATCTTTTTCCCTGTATGCTTTCTGCCATCTTAGATCTGTCTGGGTTAATTCTACTTTTGAAGGTGTTGTTTTCTTCAGTGGATTTTTTTTTTGCATTTGGCCAATTGTATTTTTTCAGAAATTGTCTTCCTTTTCCAAGCTATTGACTCTCACATGCATACTTTTCATTTCTTTGCTCATTTTTTCTTCTCCCTCTCTTATTTGCCTTTTAAAGTCTTTCATGAGCACTTCCAAGAAGCCTTTTTGGCCTTGAGATCAATTCATATTACTCTTTGAAATTTCCTCTGTGGATATTTTGTCCTCATTTGAGTTGGTGTTTTGATCATCCCTGTTGTCCTAGTAGCTTTCTCTGGTCAAGGTTCTTTTCTGTTTCTTGCTCATTTTCTTTCCTTTTATTTTGGTATTTCCTCTCTTTTTACTTTTATGGATGAGCTTAGCTTCTAGGGTAAAGGAGACACTTGTCTCAAGCTTCCTTTGCAGCTCTGAGTCTTGGCTTTGAACAGAAGGCCCCATTGTGTTTGCAGGGGGTAGTTTTATTTGCTCTTTCCAGCAAACAGCCTGGTTTCCCAGAATTTGCCTCCTGAGCTGGGACTGGAGGCTGTGCCACTGATCTGCTTCACTGCTGAGTCAGGACCGAGGGTCTCAGTTGTTGAACTGCTATGATGAAGACCCTCTCACTGACTTTCCGAGAATTTGTCTGAGCTGGGCTGATAACCCATTTCAGCCCAGTAAATTGATCTTTCTGGAAGTTTTTCCAATCTACTTGAGCTGGAAAAGGATTTTATTCTGTCAGACTCTATTTAGCGGCTTGATTTCATGTGTTTTTTTAAGAAAACTGAGAGCTGGTGCAGCTTCCTGGGTTTATTCTGCCATCTTGGCTCTACCCTAAAATGAATCTGTGATGTCAACTACCCAGTTCTTTAAAAAGAAAACCTTCAATCACACATTAACCTCTCTTGTGCCACAAAATAAGGCTTCATGCCCAAACAGTGTTGATTGTCTTAAAGGTGAGTTTATCATAGCACCTCTTCTTACTCTAGACCACCCTGTACATACACATTGCTGGCTATTTGTTTTTTCCTTCTGACAAATTGTTTCTTTCCCTTCCCCATTAGAATGTAAGCTCCTTGAAGGCAGACTGTTCACACTTTATGCCTTTATATTCCTTATGCCTAGAATAACATTTTACATAAAGTGGATACTTCATGAAGGCTTGTTGAATTGAACACAATGCCGCTTCGTGTTCCAATTAACCAGATTACATTATTTAGGCAGGGTTCAATTTTGTTCCTGTATTTTGTAATCTCTCATTCCTGCAGTTGTTACTGAAATGTATGCATGTGGTTTTGTGCATGTACATTTTTTTATTAACAGACATACTTGAAAACATTAACTTTTCTTATCTTATACTACTTAGTATCTCAGTTAAAAAAAAAATTCTTCTTTGACTCTGCCATATAAATGGGCTCCATTTTATCATTGAGTAAGGACTCATGTGAAGTCCTTATTTAATGAACCAAATAGAATTTTGATTTGACGAACTATTTTCCTTCAAGGGGGAAGTCCTTCAATGGTTCATTAGTGAAGTGCGGGAAAGTTGCCTTGCCGGAAGAAGGATGACAGGTTTTTAATAGGACGAAACCCAAGAGAAGACTCTGGAAAACAGATAATTGAAAAATCTCCAGGCCTGCTATGTTGCTCATTAATGCATACATGTAGCCTTCATTTCCCACACGGCCATGCACTCTGGAACGCTTTATAGAATAGTCAAACACCAAATAACTGAGTTTTAAATGATGTCGATCTTTGTAAATGTCAAAATAGTACATTTGAACATTTTGATTAATTAAAAAGTTGAAATCTTCTAAATGAATATTAAAAGCCATTTAGAAATGGGCAGAGATACTCAGTAAGATCCATGGAACTTTGTGTCACATGAAAGAGGATCAGGAAAAACAAACAAACAAACAAAAAAACCCAAAACCAAAACAGAACCAAACCAAACCAAAACAACAACAAAAAAAAAAAACAGCCATAAACATCTTAGGTTCTTGAATTTGAGAGCTAAAATGTAAATAGGTGCCCACAGTGAGCCACATTCACTATGTAGCCACAGTTAAGGGATGGTATACAATCTGATGTTACTTCTTATGCAAGCAGACATTTACAAGTCACTTTGCAATGTCCAGTCTCTATATGCTCCTGGTCCCTAGTCCATCTAGGCCCTATCCACCTCCTCTATTGTCTTGATCTCATAGGTTACTAACAGGTAAGATGGTACCATGGTTGACAGAGCACTCTGTGAAATTAGGAGGATCTGAGTTTACATCCTATTTAAGTCATTCACTAGCTGTGTGATCCTGGACAAGTCATATAACTTATTGTCTACCTTTAGTTTCTTCATCTGTTAAATGGGGATTAAAAATAATACTTAGGTAATGGGGTTGTCATAAGAATTCAATGAAATAATAAATGTAAAGCAATTTATAAACCCCAAGTTATATAAATGCTAGCATTTATTATTATTGTTACTTCAAATTATACTATTCCAGGAATAGGGTGAGACAAATTTGTCTTTTGAATACTTTGATTCAAAATTGTAAGGAATCCTATCTAAAGTCTTTGAGAAGGATGTAAAATATAATCTCCATCTGGGCCATACCTATACTTGATCAATTTTTCCTCACAGGCCTCAACATAAAGAAAACAGAAAACAATTGATCTCACTGGCCTTGAATAAGAATATTTTTAAAATCAGAATTACAAAGGTTTCACTTTACATCCAGAAAAATGACAAAGGATGGAAATAATCACTATTGGAGAAGTTGTTGCCAAGATAGGCATAATGGGATATTATTAGTGAAGCTATGAATTAGTACAAGCGATTGGGATGAAGTTTGAAATTACATGAATAAAATGGTTAAAATGGCCATTCTTCTTGACCCAGAAGTTTGATTACTTGATTTATACCCCAAGGAGGCCATTGATAAGAAAAAAGTTCCCATATAGACCAAAAATATTTATTACAGCACTTGTTTATTATAACAGAGAATTGGAAAACAAAGTAGACACCATTTATTGGGGAAATGGCTAAACAAATTGTGGCACATGTATATAAAGGAATATTACTATGTAGTAAAGAATGATAAATGTCATGAATATAGATAAGCATGTAAAGGCTTACAGAGTGAAGTCAACATACCCAGTGATTCGACAATATAAATGAAAAGAACAATCACCATAAAATAATTGAAAAATGAATGTTAAAAATTTATGAAGGATGCTTCTTATCCAAGTAGAGATGAGTTATTTCTCCCACTTCTTTGGAGAGGGATGTGTGCATGTGTGTGTGTACAGGTATAGGAAATCAAATATATTTTTTCACATTTTTTGATATATTGATCAATTCTACTAGATTGTCTCTGTTTCTTTTTCTTTTTAAAAAAATTTTGTGTCATAAAAAATGACTCTCTTAGACCAAGAGGGAAAAGGGCAAAGGAAGAATTTTAGGTGCTAAAACAAACTATATCAAGCACTTTCCTCTGTGTATGCTGCTTTGTTTGCCTCTGTTCCTCTGCCATGAAAGCTTTTCCCATTCATTTATTCATTCATTCATGTGTCATGCATGATATTCATTCATCTCCAGTGTCAAGAAGCATTCAGAAAGCACTTCTTATGAAAGAGGTACTGAATGAAGTCTTGGAGGTATAAAGAAAGGTGCAAAATACTTCTTGTCCTCAAGGATCTACTTCCACAAGCTATATACAAACCAACTCTATACAAAAAAAATATATAGTAAATCAATCGAAAGAGGAGCATTATAGTTATGGTAGTTTGTGAGATTTAAGTAGTATATAGATTGAGAAGAGAATAGAAGACAGATTAGAAAATCATCCTGTGGGACACCTATGGATGCTACTGGATTCTATTTCTCTATATTCATTACCAAAGGGGAATGAGAAAGAGCAACAATAAAAATATACCCCTGACTTCAAGAGGCTTCTCATATTTTTTCATTTTTTTCCATCTCTTTTTTTTTGAGGCCAGATTTGAGTTCCAGTCTTCTTAATTCTATGACCAGTGCTCTGTCCATTGTGCCACTCTGTTGTTCCTCATATCTCATTTAAGTCACTTTTTATTATTATACTTTTAGTAATTCACTTGTATTTTTAATGTGTGGTTGTTCTTTCTTATACATTATTGTAATCATTGTGTATATTGTTTTCTTGACTCTGCTTTTTTCATTCTTCATCAAATAATAAAAATTTTCCATACTTTTCTTTATTTGTTGCTTACCTAATTTCTTACAGCATCTTAATATTCTATTACGTTTATGTATAATAATGTGCTTAATGATTCCTCAATGTATATACCTTATTTGTGTTTGATTTGTTGCTATCACGAAAATTGCTATAAGAATTATTTTGATATTTATATAGGGACTTTCTTTTTATCAATGACCTCCTTACATATAGGCCTAGTCATAGAAATTCTAGTCAAAAGATATGGATTTCTTAATTATGTTATTTGTATAATTCTTAATTGTTTTCCAAAATGTATCCAACATTTCAAACTCTATCATCAATGTATTAATGTTCTCTTTATCCAACAACCTCTTGAAAATTGACTACTGCCATTTTTGGTCATCTTTGCCAATTTTCAGGATGTGTGATTGTTTTGATTTGCTTTCTCTTGTGGTTAGCATTTTGAAGCTTTCACATGATTGTGTATCCTTTGTATTTCTTCTTTTGAGAATTTTTGTTCATGTATGTTGGCTTCTTCCCTAGTAGAAAAAGGCTATTAGTTGTATATATTTAGTTATAGATAGAAGATAGGAAGGAAAGGAAAGGAGAGGAGAGGAGAGGAAAGAGAGGAGAGGAGAAGAGAGGAGAGGAGAGGAGAAGAGAGGAGAGGAGAAGAGAGGAGAGGAGAGGAGAGGAGAGGAGAGGAGAGGAGAGGGAGGAAGATAATTTGAAGTAAATCTGAAAGGAATACTCATTAGCAGTGGTGGGGTTGGGGTGAGTATGGGAGGGAACTATGAAAGACTTCTTAAAGTACATGGGATTTAAACTCATCCTTGAAAGAAAATAAAAAGTAGAAGTAAAAAGACAAAACACTTCATGGGGGAGATACAGTAGAAGAGCACAGAGGTGGGAGATGTAGCATAATTTGGGGGGAACTTCAATTAGGCCATTATGCCTGAATTATAGAAAGTTAGAAAAGTAATAAGAGACTAGGTTATGAAGAGAAAGGAATAAGAATTTATATAGCAACTATTATGTGGCAGGAACTGTATTTGATGAAGATATTTCAGTGAGAAGAAAAGTTTGTATTCCAACCTTAAGGTAATAGGAGTCATTAGTGCACCTTAGGGGAGAAAAGGTTGCCATGGTCACCTATCCATGTTAAGAAAATACCCTTGGCAGTTGGGTCCATAATGGATCATAAATGCCAAGAGACTTGAGGCAGAAAGGTCAGTTAGATTGCTATTGCATTAGTCCAGATGATAGATTATGATGGCCAGAGACAAAGTAGTGGCTTTATGAGGAGAAAGAAAAGCATGTTTGTGAAGAGAAAAAGATGCTTTGATTATAGGCACAAGATTTGGCAGTAAGTTGGATATATTGGTGAGTGAGAGGAGTTCAGGATGACACTGAGATTGCAGGTCTGAGTGATCAGGAGAATGATGATGCCCTAAACCATAATAGGAATGTTTAGAAATGGAGAAGATTTCTTGGGGGGGGGAGGGAAAGATATTGAATTCCATTTTAAACGCATTGATTTTGTTGTGCCAATGGCACATCTAGTTTGAGATTTCCAAGAGGCAGTTGAAAACATGTTAGTCAGGAAAGAAGTTAAGGCTTCAGACAGAGATCTGAGAATTAGTTGCATTGAAATAATGATTGAAACCATGCAGCCAGTGAAATAGGCAAATGCAAAGAAAATGGTGGACAGGACACAGTCTTGGGGTATGACTGTTCTTAGAAGAGTCCCATTCCAAAATGAAACAAATATCATTGAAAGCATCCAGAGGTGATGCTGCAGTGTGTGAGCACTCCCATGAGCACCGGGGAACTCTTCTTGCATGATCCTTCTGGATAGGGTCTGGGCAGATTTCCAGAACATTTTCGGAAGTTCCATTAATGAATAGTTTGTGGCTATTTAAGGTGGTAAAATCCAATAAAGCCTTCTACCAGAAAGTGGGTTAACTAATTAAGAGTTTTTTTTCTTTGCGAATAAAATGCTGGCTCAGGACGTCTTTCCTGCTGTGCTATGATTATTTTAGAAAATGGATTAGTGGATTTTTTGAAACTGTGATGATTAGAGAAGGTTGCTAAAATTAATGGTTGCTGATAGACAGCCTTCTCATTTTTTCCCCTTTTTTACCTTGAAATTAAAGTCTTCTTGTAAGAGTGATAACAGAGCAATCCCAGTAATGGGGGCATTCCTTCAGGGGGAAAAAAAAACTTGGTCCCACTAGGCATTCTGCAGCATCTGGGAAGGAGTATACAGAGGCTGTTAAATAAATGCTTGATTCTGTGTTTAAAAAAAAGTTGTTTCTATTTCCCAGAAGTTTTATGGAAAACACACTGCTTCTAAAGCTCAGTGTCCAGTTTAGTGTTAAGGGACAAGTCAGTTCTCCGAACTGTGGATCGTAAAATGTGAAGGAGTTGCAAAGCAGCCTTTACTGACACAGGTGTTGCGAACTGGGAATGAGATAAATTGGAGGCAGAGGGAAGAGGAGAGAGGTCAGACAATGCATTGGCCTCTCAGTAAGAGAACAGCAACTGCCTCTCAGTCTCCTTGTATCATCCTCTCACAAGAGGAGATCATCTGTTCTTCAGGTCTCAGTTTGGATCTCTAGCAGCCAGTGTCAGGTGGCTCCCATGTATTCCAACAACTCCCGTACATTACAACAGTTTAGCATTTCTTCTTTTCAACTTCCTAACTGTTTGACCTCGAGTGGATTCCTTGTCCTTATCAGACTTCAGTTTTTACCTTGAAATAAGAACCTCTTATATTTCTCTAAAATTCTATTATGATCAATTTAAGGGTATTCCTTAGACCCAACATAGAAAGACCCATAGATGTCACAGACAATGTGTCACCATCTAGGTTTGGCCAGAACCCAGATGTCAGTTCAGTTGTTTTGGTCTCTGGAAAGCTTCTTGTCAAAAACAAACAAAACAAACAAACAAAGAAACAAACAAAAACACATGGGCCTATAGAGATGGATAGAATAGTTAGGTTGGGGACAATAGAGACCTTTGTTGTCACAAATGAAAAGTGTCTGTGTGGCTAATATGACTGCCAAAACATCTCCTGATATAGATCTGAGTAAGGAGGGCATCTCCATCGATTGGTTGCTGGGTCACCTGAAAGTATATTACAGAGATCCATGGCAGATTGAGTTAGCATGATTTTTTAAAGATTAAACTGAATGGTGCATATTCTCAGAGGACATACAGTGGCACTAAGTCATTGAGTGTCAGGAGTCCTGTTAAATGAGTAGCTGAAAAAGAAGAGAGTATTTACCCTAACTTGAAAAGTGTTCAGTAAGTATGTTAACAGATAAGATACCATCCACAATCCCCAGTGTTTTTCTGTTATGAGCCAGAAGGCAACTTGAAACAAAGGATTCTAAGATACTAAGTCAGTGGAATTGATAGAGACAATAGTTATCTAATTTAGCATGGTTCAGTACGATTGATTTAATCCTACAAGGAGAAGTTATGGGCCAGAACTTAAAACAAGGTACTAAGTGGAATTGAGGAGACAATGGTTGTCTAGTTTAGCATTGATTTAATCCTACAACAAATAATGGTTTCCTAGTGATATGATTGGTTTGTACTCGGTTGTGGGGCATACAGGCTAGGAGCCTCAGCTAGGATTCAGTTGGGGAGATTCAGAAGCCAGAGAAGGCAGGCAGGAGCTCAAGCTCTTGGAACCAAGGCTCTCCAGAAAGCTGCCCAGCCCCAGGAAGGAAATAATAAAGGATCTGGACTACAAGAAAGCTAACCGGGCCCCAGGAAAGGACACAAGACTTTGAAAGAGACAATAAAGGATTTGGACTTTAATCCCTGGCTGCTTATGTGGTGATTACTGAATTGAAATGAAGGCTGCCGCCAGAGACCCCAAGAAAATCTCAAAAGAGAATATTACATTTTAGAGAAGAATATTACATTTTTCCATCCTTCTATTTCTTCAAAAGTATAACATAGTGCATTCTAAATGCCAAACATTCTGATAAATGCTTTTTAATTATGTCAGTAATAATGTATCTTTTGGTATTTCATTGGTTTTTTAATCTCATCAATATGGGTAGGAAAGTGGCCATGTAACTCCCCTGTTCAAGGAGCCCCATTAGCTCCGTATTTCCTTTTAAATAGAGGTAGCTTGGTACATTCTCTGGACATGGAATTGGGCATACTTAGATTTGAATTCAGTCTCTGCTACTTGCTAGCTGTGTGATTCTAGACAAGTAATTTAATCTCCCTCAGACTCAGTTCTGTCATTTGTAAAATGAGTTTAACAATAATGATATTTACTTCTGAGAGTTATTGTGAGGATAGAATGGGATAATATCTATAAATCACTTTATAAACTTTAAATTTCTAGATTAATGTTAGTCATGTCTGACTCTTTGTGACTCCTTTTGAGGTTTTCTTGGTGAAGTGACTGGAATGGTGTGCCATTTTCTTCTCTGGCTCATTTCACCAGTGAAGAATGAGGGAAACAGAGTTAAGGGACTTGTACAGGGCCACATAGCTAGTGAGTGCCTGAGGCTAGATCTGAACTCAGGAAGATGAGTCTTCCTGATTCCAAACCCAGTGATCTATCTACTGTAATAGCTGCCCAAGTTAGATATTGTGACTATTATGATTAATACAATAAAACTGCTCAGCATTTGGTTCCCTGTATATGGCATTCCATCTCCCTCTTTCATTCCTTTACACAAGCAGTCATCCATGCTTCAGATACTTTCACCTCCCGTCTGTTCCTTGGAATTCCTAGATCACTTTATGGCTCATTTCAAGTGCCATCTGTGATACCTTTTATTACAAAGTCTTTTATGATCACTTCCCCTAGTTGGGACTCTTCTCCCTCCTCAAAAAATAATGAATATTCTATTTGCCCATATTTTATATTATCAGTGTATATGTTATTTCACCCTGTAAAATATAAACTCTTTGAATTCAGGGATCTCTACCCTCCATATAATCCCTGTCATATAGCAAGCAATTAATGCTTGCTGAATTGAACTGAATTCTGCAGTGATGATGAGAATAGTCAACAATCACAGTACACTTTGTTCTTATAAATCATTTATCAGTTTATTTGATTCTTAAAATATATCTTTGAGTTGACTAGTTTAGTTATCAGTATCCTCATGCAGTTCAAAAAGCTCATATGGGTGAATGCTCGGTCATAAATTGAAGTGAATGATAGACTTAGGCCTTCAATCTTGGTGCTCCTATTCCAACCCTAGTTCTTTTTCAATGATATGAATTAACTTTCTTTTTATTCTTTTCAAAATTGGGGAGAATAATCAAGAAAGAAGTGGCTTAATTTCTAAGATATTGAAGAAACATAAAAGAAGATAAAGATGAAGATGTTAACGTTCAGTGCTGGAGGCTGGTATTCACAGGCATGGACCAAGGCTGCTCTTGAGCAGAGTTCATCATGCTGACACAGACACACACATACACAGACACAAAGACACACAGACACACACCACTGATCCTTGTTGTGGAGTTCTTTAAAGGCTTCTCTCTAGATGATGGTCTTAATTGATAGCTCTTAGCTACTGTAGATGGCTAATGGCGGCATCGCTCAGTGAAATTGTTATTGAAAGCAGATCATTGTTAATCTGGTTTCTAATAATGCTGAAATCATTTCCCATAAACCCATTACATCACAGTTACTGTGGGTCTTGGGGAAATTTATGCAAACTACATTAGGGATAGACCAGTGATATACCTTAATGGTATATACAGTTGAAAACGTGCATGTTCTTCTAAAGGTCATTTGCTTGTAAAACAAGACAGTACAACTAAAAGGATAGGCTTGGATTTGAAAATATTCAAGACCCTGAAGCTATAATATAGATTTGTATCATAATTATGTTAAATTGGTTATTAGGGAGGTATAGTAGTATCAGTTGCTATGGAAATTAGGGAATTGCAAGATAACTCTGTGTATAGCCATGAGTATATTCTAAAGGAGATACACACATACTATATACAAACATAGATCCATGAGGAGCATGTTTCGTTACATACATACAAATAAGATCATAGATTTAGTGCTGGAGAAATCTTAGAGACTATTGAGTTCATCTCTTTCATTTTATGGATAAAGAAACTGAAGCTGAAAGAGATTAAGCTGTTTGTCCTGGTACATACAACAACTAAATAGCTGAGGCAGAATTAGAATTCTGGTCTTTCTGACTCTAAACCCAGTATTCTACCCTTAATACTACCCAGCTGCCTCACAAAGCCTATGGCAGTTTGGATTTGGGGGCTGTCTCCCATCCAAGACTCCACTGGGACTGAACCTTGCCATGTTGACTTGCCATTCCAAATTCCCTCTTTGCCCTGTCATGATCATCTCTGAACTCATCCAACTCATGAATTCCTGTCTGCTCTTCAAACTTCCAGTATTTCACTAAGCTCTGGTCATGTGACCTTGGCATAATGGAGTCACTTTGCACAAGTAACAGACTGCATTCTCAACTATTTACAGCATTTTGCCCTTGGCATAGAAACAATAAAAGCAATAAACAATACACAATAAAGCATCTACTATGTAGCTCTAGGCATGCATACTCTACTAGTCTGAGGTAGTTTCCACACAGCTCTCCCATCTAACAGTCTTAGACCTGTTCCTTCAGCTGGTGTTTTTTGCTTGCCTTATATAATAGGATCAGTCCTGTCTTAAAGAGTTTGAAATTCCCCGGACTCCTTTTAAGATATTATGAATATAAATAACTAGGGACAAAGGTGTAAGTGAATTCTGTACCCTAGAGGCAAGTTCATTGTCTGGTTGGCCTCTTCATAAGCACTTGAATATTCAAGCCATAGACTCTTTAAAGTTTGTAAAGTTTATTTCTATCTGAATGTCTTACCCATCATATTTCAATGTCTTTTTCGTCCCTCTCTACTTTCAGCTTTCTGGAAGTCTCATTCAGGCATACCTTTACAATTTCAATCCTTTATTTTACTGTGGTGTCCTTCTGAGATGAAATCAACCCCACTTAGGTCACACAAACACTAAGTGGAAGAGCTGGCATTCGAACCCCGAGACTGGCTCCAATTGCAATTACCTAGTTTTTTGTTTTTTGTTTTTTTTTTTTCCCCTTATAACACATTGCCTCCTTCCTACCATGGTCCCTACATTGTTCAGAAAGAACATAGATAAGATAGGATGCATTGAGACTAGTGTGAAAATCCTTGAATCTGAGGTTGGGAACAGGACAGAGCATTTTGATTGTAGGAGTATATTGTATACCACCTGGCCAATTTGGAAAAATATTATTGAGTTCCTGACATGGATGATCAACTGCCATTATATTGTTATGATGGGGGAATTAATGTATATGCTATTAATATATAGTAATAATTTGTATTCACAATGAAGATATCAATATCTTCAGAAAAATTGTGATACTTAAAATATGGATCTCCTTTTAGAGAGAAACTTGTTGTTCAGTAGTTTCAATTGGGCCTAATTCTTTGCAACCACATTTGAAATATTCGTGCCAAAGATACTTGACTATTTCCTTCACCTACTCATTTTACAGATTAGGAAACTGAGACAAATAGGGTATAGTGACTTGTCCAGGGGTACACAACTAGTAAGTGTCTGAGGACAGATTTGAATTGAGGTCTTCCTGACTCCAGACCTACTGCTCTATTTGCTGTACCATGTAGTTGCCGTGGAAGAGAAACTTAACATACTTAAAACAACTGTGGAGTTTTTCAAAAGTGGTTTAGTCTCCTCTCCTCCTGTTCAGTTCTGGTCATTACCTAGTTTTAGGATCTTTCTAAAATATATGTGATGATGAATGAATTATATGTATTGTTTTCTGTGTAACAGACAGAAAACATCCTTTATCAGCTTTGTTTCTCCCTTTACATATGTCTAAATTAAATTGAATTAAATTAAAATGATTTTGGATGTCATGGAAGAGTGAATAATGGGACCAGGTGAATATTTCTCAGAGGCTATAGAACCTTAGGCCTAAGTTTCAGGAAAAATCACGTGATCCCTATTTTCAGAGGATTGTAGGGCAGAAAAGGTCAGACCCTAGGTCTAAGCTTCAAGAAATCACATAACCCAAACATCTATGTATGTATGTATGTGTATATGTATATATATATATATATATATATATATATATATATATATATATATATATAAGATATAAGCAGGATAATCTCACAGGAAAGATATGCCACATCTTGTTCAGCTATTTCCCAATTTAGAGATATCCTTTCAATTTCAATTCTTTGCCACCACAAAAATGGAGGCTATAGAATTGTGTGTGTGTGTGTGTGTGTGTGTGTGTGTGTGTGTGTGTGTGTGTGCTTTTCCTTTTCTTTGGTCATAAATTTCTTCCTTATACACGGAACTGACAAGTAAAATTTTCTATGCTTCCCAAATTTGCTTATGTCACAGTTTATGTCTAAATCATGTACTCATTTTGAACTTATCTTGCTATATACTATGTAAGATGTCAGTCTATGCCTAGTTTCTACCAGACAGCTTTCCAGTCTTCCTAGCAGCTTTTGTCAAATAGTGAATTTTTATCCTAAAAACTGGGACAAATTTCTTTTTTAATGGATACATTTCATTGTTTCACACAACACTTTGAAATTATTAATGGCTTCCATTGTAAAGCATAATGCTTCATAAGAGAAAAAAACATTTATATCATAACTGAAGTGAATCAAAGTATGGCTTCTATTCCATTAATTGGGTTCCTGGTATAACTTAATCCTGATATGGTATAGCTTTCTATGTTTCTTTTTCTGTTTTAAAATTTTGGTAAAGTTTTCAACCTGTTTTAGTAATATATTATTTTCCTGATCCATTAGGGTTTGTGGGAATAAATACTTTGCAGTCAGGAATAGGTTTCAGAAATGTAAATAGCCAAATGCACTCATTTTTCTTTCCTTTAGCTCATGAGAGATAATAAAATGTGGAAATTAAAGCAGAGAAAAATTGTTAGTAGTTGCTGATAAAATTGCATGTATAATGTACCTATCATGAGTCAGATTATCTGCAAATGACAATTTATCCCACTAGAAACCATTTAGTTAAATTTATTTCTAGTGATATCAACTGCAAGTACACTATAAATCATGTAATACATTTAGGCTTGACTGGTCATTGTTAATCTGGCAAATAGACAGATTATACTTGTGGTCAGAGCTACATTGACAAAATGTTCTCTGACATTTGTAACTGAAGTCCCTTGGGATTAAAAGCTCCCCGTTTATCCAATTTAACCAATGTACAGAACAAATGAATTAGCTTCATCATGTTAAGTTCCATATAGCCATCAACTGCCAAGCCTATTCTCTTGAATACATATTTTTCTTATTTTAGCAGCATCAATATTCAGTAATTTCCACCATGAAATATCTTCAAACTGGGATCTAACTTCTACCTTCCCCATTCTCAACTAACTCTTGCTGAATTCAAGATTGCCTTAAGAAGATGCCCTTTGGTAGACTATCACAGCTTGCACTGGACCCAATAATGCAATAAGTTGCTGAAGCGTTTTTCAGAATGTGTGATAGAACCATTATTCCCAGGAATGAATGTTGTTCTCAAAGCTAGGCTAAAATGGTGGCCAGTAGTCATAATAGTGCAGCATCGTCTCCAGCTGCCAGTTTTCCCCATGCAATAGCTCTCACTGGCAACAAAACAAAACAAAACAAAACCAGAGGGTTGAATTACATTAAGAGTGAAGAACCCTTTTTACTTCCCTTTGATTTGAGGATTTGTTTTGGTGAGACTGAAGCTGTCCAATGATCCTTAATTCCTCTTTCTAAAACTTGAAACTCCGTAATGATTCTGCGTCATTCTTTCTCTTTTTCTTCCTATGTCCCTTCTTTTTTCCAGACCTTTGCCACTGATGCTATCCTCTCTTTTTCTCTTCCATACTTCAGGCATGGTTTTAATACTTGTGCACTCTCTTTCATCTGTAGTTCATTCCTCTTCATTATTTTCTCTGCCTGAAACATAGTCAAGGTCTAGTGTATCCTAAAAATCAATCTAGCCAAAAGTAGTCACACAGTAGATTAGAGTACTGAGTATCGAATCAGGAAGACTCTTCTTTCTGAGTTCAAATCTGATCTCAGACTCTTACTAGCGAGGCAAGTTACTTCACCTTTTTTGAAACCTCAGTTTCCTCATCTGTAAAATGAGCTGGAGACAAAAATGGCAAAATCTCATGTATCTCTGCCAAGAAAACCGCAAATGGGGCCACCCAGAGTTTAACATGACTGGAACAGTTATACTGCAACAACACTTATACCCTCTCAAAATATTGTCTCACCTCTTTCCTCCAAATCATCAAATACTATGCCAGTCCTTAGCTTCAGGGACCCTCTACAGTCTTGAAACTGATAAATAGGGGAGGATTCTGGGAAGATAGCTCAGTAGGTTGGTAAAGTTCTCCCAAATTCCCCCACACTGTAGAACAATCTTGTGCCTCAGGATGAACATAGAATGGTGAAAATCAAGACTTGGGACAGAACAGGGGTCCCAGTGAAACAACCTGAGAAGATCTGAAGAAAGACTGCAGAATAGAGATTAATTTGTGTGGAGTGCAAATTCCTCCAGTGTAGCTTCTCAAAAACATTAAGTGGGGACCCCCTCATGCTAGCTCGGTGTGACTGGAGCCTCAGCAGGAATCACAGATACTTTCTCCTCCCAGACTGTTTTCATAATTGGGTTTGAGTCTGGGAAGACTGAATTGAACCTCAGCTGATTGGAAATGCCAAGCCCATTTCTGAGACACAGCCCTGGGCAAGAAGGAACCAGCTACTATGCTCAAGAAGTTGTCAAACTGTGCATACTCTTTGACCCAGAAGTGTTTCTACTGGGCTTACATCCCAAAGAGATCTTAAAGGAGGGAAAGGGACATGTATTGCAAGAATGTTTGTGGCAGCCCTTTTTGTAGTGGCAAAGAACTGGAAACTGAGTGGATGCCCATCAGATGGGGAATGGCTGAATAAATTATGGTATAGGAATGTGATGGAATATGATTGTTCTGTAAGAAATGACCAGCAGGAGGAATACAGAAAGGCTTGGAGAGACTTACATGAACTGATGCTGAGTGAAATGAGCAGAATCAGGAGATCATTATACATGGCAACGGCGAGATTACATGAAGATCAATTCTTGATGGACAAGGCTCTCTACAACAATGAGATGATTCACATTACTTCCAATAATCTTGTGATGAAGAGAGCCATCTATACCCAGAAAGAGGTCTGTGGGAACAGAATTTAGGTCACAACATAGCATTCTCACTATTCCTATTGTTATTTGCTTGCATTTTGTTTTTCTCAGTTTTTTTTTCCTTCTTGATCTGATTTTTCTTGTGCAGCAAGATGACTGTTTAAATATGTATATACATATTGGATTTAACATATATTTTAACATATTTAACATGTATTGGATTACCTGCCATCCAGGGGAGGGAGTAAGGGGAAGGAGGGGAAAAGTTGGAACACAAGGTTTTGCAAGGGTCAATGTTGAAAAATATGTTTTGTAAATAAAAATAAAAAGTAAAAAGCTTTACTAAAAATAATGGAAAAAAAGAAGGAACCAGCACCTGCTGAATGCAAAAGCAGCAGGGCAAGGATGCTGCTGGCTATGGGCTTTGGCAAGAGGGTGGAGCTCTTGGTTTGGGGTTCCAGGCCAGAGGGGAGAGCTGAAGGGAAGCTTGAGGCACCATCTCCCCATCCCACAGATTAGAGGTTCTTACACTAATACCACTTATTAAAAAAATGAGGCAGGAAAGAAGAAAGAACCCCACCAATGAAACATATTGTAGGAATAGGAAAAACTAGAGTTCAGTTTCAGAGGATGACACTTTAGTAAAAAAAAAAAAAAACCTTCTACCCCAGTGTGCCATGAAATGGCTTCCCTCCCAAGAAAATTCATAGAAGAACTTAAAAAGAGTTAAAAAATCAAATGAGAAACATTGAGGAATTTTTTTAAACCATCAAAGAAAAATAAAAAGATTTTTGAAAAAAAAAGTTAACCAACTAGAAAAGGAAGTAGAGTCTCAAAGATGAAAATAATGCTTTGAAAATTAGATTTGAGCAACGGAAAGTCAATGAAACTATGAGAGATGAAGAAATAACACAACAGATGATAAAGAATAAGAAAATAGAACACAATGTGTAACATAAGGAAAACAATAGATCTGAAGAATAGATCAAGAAGAGAAAATATAAGAATAATTGGGCTGCCAGAAAATTGTGATAAAAAAGAGAACCTTGATAAAATTATGATGGAAATAATCCAAGAAAACTGTCCTGGAGTGATAGAACATGAGGGAAAGGTAGAAATAGAAAAAATCCATTGATCACCACCTCAAGTTGGAAAACACTTTGTGGAAAACACACAAGAATATTATTGACAAGTTTCAAAATCCCCAGATCAAAAAGAAAATTTTGCAAGAAACAAGAAAAAAACAAATCAAATATACTAGACCTACTATTAGAATTGCACAAGATTTAGCATCAGCCACAATATGCAAGTCCTGGAATCATATCTACTGACAGTAAAAAATAGTAGGCCTGCAGTCAAAAATATCATATCCAGCAAAATTATCTATAATTTTTAATGAGAAAAATGACCTTCAATGAACTTGCAGATTTTCAGGAATTTTTATCAAGTAAATTTGAACTTAATAGAAAATTTAACATATAGAAGCCAATATCAAAGATCACTTTTAACATGGACAGACTTTTTAAACATGCAAATTGTTAACTTTTTTTTAACATATGAAATGTATACTATATATTTATGTTTAAGATTCACTTCAACATTAGGGTAGCTCAAAAGAAAGATTTAAGATAAAATAATAATCTTGTTATACAAATGAGGTACAGAGGATGAATAAACACAGAGATATTAGAGAGGGGAGGAGGCCTCGTATATCTGAAAACCTACTCACATCGGGAATGGGTTAAATAGGCAACACTGATATACATATACATACATACATACATATACATATACATACATACATATATACATACATACATACATACATATATATATATATATATAAAATGAAGGGTATAGCACCCTCCAAAATGTGTAAAGAGATAAGCGGGGAGGGATGGGTGGATGAGAAAACAAAAGGCGAAGGAAGAAGACAAGGGAGGGATCTTTGTATAGGGCAAGGTTAAACAATAGCAAGACAACTTATGGAGCAAAATTTAATTAAAAAGTCAGCAGGAATAGGAAAGATATGTGTATATATGTGGAGGTATGTGTGAGAGAGATTGTGTGCATATATATACATATATATATGTAAACATATCTACATATGTGTACATAAATATATATAATTTTTCTTAATTGTAGCTTGTTTGGAAGTGGGGGGAGTGGAAGGGAGGGAAAAAGAATAAAGTAAATAAGGTACTCAGCAGAGAACCAAAGAACAATTTATAAGGAAGTAAAGAAAAAAATGGACATTCATGAATATAATTTTTTCTACTAATATAAATACTTTCTTGATCTGGTAATTTGTTATTGTATATTTTGAATCCTCTCTGCTATTCTGTTGGCCAGATGCACATGTTCTCTTTTGTTTTGTTTTATTTTGTTTTTTTTTTACTTTGTTTTTTTCAAATACAATAAATAATAAAAAAGAAACTGATGAATAATTCCATCGTTGATATTCATTCGTTTATTCAGTTGATAATTTTTGGATATCTGTTGTATGCAAGACCTTATTCTAACTGCTGATAGAGATATAAAGGAAGTAGGAAATATTTAATATTCTTAAGGGACTTGTTTGTAAGGGAAGATAAAACACGTTTTCAAATAACTAGGCAGCTTGGTGGTAGATGGAATACTAAATCTGAAGTTTAGAAAACTTGAGTTCACTTTACCTCTGCTTTGCTCAATTTTTCATCTGTTAAATGGGGATATTAAAAAACTCCTAACTTCTAAGCTTATTGTAAGTATAAAATGAGATAGTATTTGTAAATTATTTATAAATTTCTTTGTAAGTCTAAAAGTGATATACAAAGAGTAGCTTTATTGTTATTATCATAGTATAACGTGTTGGAACTGTGCACAAAAATAACTAAACAATCATAGGAAGAAATTGAAGAATATTTAGAAAGCATTTGATCCCCCACCTTCATTTTATAAAGATATTAAAGAAAGGCACAAAGTGTTATGAAAATTTGCAAAAGAAGATCACTTCTAACTGAAGGAATCAAAATGAAGGGAAAAGTTGGAGGGTGATATTGCTTTTTTATGAGATTTGGAAAATGACATAAATAGACTACAGAACTGTGCTGAATCTTGTCTGATGGGCTTGAGAGACATTTGTTAAATTTTCAGGGTGAGCTTTTACACCTTGACTATCAATATAAATCAGAGCTAGAATTTTTTTTTGTTGATTGTGTAGACTTCATATAGTATTAAAGAAAAATTTAATCATGCATATTAAACTTAAAAGATTTTTGTGACCATTTTTTCCCTTGAGGCTAGGGTTAAGTGACTTGCCCAGGGTCATACAGCTAGGAAGTGTTAAGTATCTAAGGCCAGATTTGAACTAGGGTCCTCCTGAATTCAAGGCTGGTGCTCTATCTACTGCGCCATCTAGCAGCCCCTATGACTATGTTTTTTTTTAAGAGTTGATTATTGCATATTTACTAGCACATAGCTGTCAAAAGGTGCTAGTCATATATATAGATTAGATAATTATTATATAGTAATTTTATTTATTTTTTTTGCTCTATAATTTCTCTTTTATTCAATAGATGATGATACCTCACTCCTCCACAGTTGAGATAAATACTATTACCTTTTTTTTGAGAAAATAAGCTTTTTAAATGTGATTTAGATAAAATTGAAAATTCTGTATGTTCAATCCAATTAAGTGACAAATAAAAATTTAATTAATTCAATTAAATAATATAGTATATTAAGGATAGATCTAGATTTGTTTTTGCCTTATAGGTATAATACTTTCTTTTTTTTTTTATTATATATATATATATTTTATAATATTATCCCTTGTATTCATTTTTCCAAATTACCCCCCCTCCCTCTATTCCCTCCCCCCGACGACAGGCAATACCATACATTTTACATGTGTTACAATATAGTCTAGGTACAATACATGTGTGCGAATATCATTTTCTTGTTGCACAATAAACATTAGAATCCGAAGGTACATGCAACCTGGGCAGACAGATATTAGTGCTAACAATTTTCATTCCCCTCCCAGTGTTTCTTCTCTGGGTGCAGCTACCCCTGTCCATCATTGATCAACTGGAAGTGAGTTGGATCTTCTTTATGTTGAAGATTTCCACTTCCATCAGAATACATCCTCATACAGTATTGTTGAAGTGTACAGTGATCTTCTGGTTCTGCTCATTTCACTCAGCATCAGTTGATTTAAGTCTCTCCAGGCCTCTCTATATTCCTCCTGCTGGTCATTTCTTACCGAGCAATAATATTCCATAACCTTCATATACCACAATTTACCCAACCATTCTCCAACTGATGGACATCCATTCATCTTCCAGTTTCTAGCTACAACAAAAAGAGCTGCCACAAACATTTTGGCACATATATGTCTCTTTCCGCTCTTTAGTATTTCTTTGGGATATAAGCCCAGTAGTAGCGCTGCTGGGTCAAAGGGTATGCACAGTTTGATAACTTTTTGGGCATAATTCCAGATTGCTCTCCAGAATGGCTGGATTCTTTCACAACTCCACCAGCAATGTATTAGTGTCCCAATTTCCCCACATCCCCTCCAACATTTGTCATTATTTGTTCCTGTCATCTTAGCCAATCTGACAGGTGTGTAGTGGTATCTCAGAGTGGTCTTAATTTGCATTTCTCTGATCAGTAGTGATTTGGAACACTCTTTCATGTGAGTGGATATAGTTTCAATTTCTTCCTCTGAGAATTGTCTGTTCATATCCTTTGACCATTTATCAATTGGAGAATGGTTCGGTTTCTTATAAATTATGGTCAGTTCTCTATATATTTTGGAAATGAGACCTTTGTCAGAACCTTTGTTTTTAAAAATATTTTCCCAATTTGTTACTTCCCTTCTAATCTTGTTTGCATTAGTATTATTTGTACAGAAACTTTTTAGTTTGATGTAATCAAAATCTTCTATTTTGTGATCAATAATGATCTCTAGTTCTCCTCTGGTCATAAATTCCTTCCTCCTCCACAAGTCTGAGAGGTAGATTATCCTCTGTTCCTCTAATCTATTTATTATCTCCCTCTTTATGCCTAAATCATGGACCCATTTTGATCTTATCTTGGTATATGGTGTTAAGTGTGGATCCATATCTAATTTCTGCCAATATAGTAATTTTATTAATCACAATTGACTCCTCTATCATAATCCTTCATATATATCCAGTTGCCAAGTCTTTCCAAAATCTTATAATCACAAAATTGGAAAGAACCCTAGCATGTATTAAGTTCAATTCATATCTGAATAAGAATCCCTACTACAACCTGGACACCACTGGACTTACAACATCTGCTTATAGACTTTTAGTAAGAATGAACCTACTGCCTCTTTTTGACAGCAAGCCAAAATTTGCCTCCTTTTGCCTTACATTTATTGTTCCTAGTTCTATCTGTTGAGGGCAAAACTGGAAAATTCTTGTCTCTCTTGCATAACACATCTGCTTTCTTCAGTCTGCTCATCTGCAGGTTATACATCTATAGTTTTTTAAACCCATTCATACATGTTAGAATCTTGAAGCACTTCACTATCCTAGTTTACCTGTTCTGGAGACTCTTTAGTTCATCATTGTCTTTCTTAAAGGTGATACCTAGGACTGGACAGAATATTCCAGATATGCTCAATCCATGTCAACATATGATGTGACAATCATCTCTCAAATCCTTAATTCCATAGCCCCATCATTACAGTTTAAGTTCAAAGACCTCTCCTAGTATCACTGGGTATTATGGCTAAGAATTCTGACTGGTTACATTGGAATAAATATGTGTTTCGACCATATTACGAACAGGGTCTGATATCCATGGGGGGCGGGGAGCAGTACTTTGCATGAGAAAAGGTGATAGCTTGGTATTCACATTTGAAATATGATTTTCCTTCTCTAATCTTTGATAGTTTTGTTGGAATATTAACTTATAACAACTTAATTGCATATGCAAACTAGTTAAAATAAGTGTAACTCCTTTTCTGGATTGTCCAAAACTCTGTTCTAGGGGTTAGCAATCATGGCCTTTGGTTCCAACTTGGGCATTAGAACTCTGTCATTGTGGCCTCAAATCTCTGGATTTTAGATTTTCCTTTTTATGGACACAGGGACAGTCTTTACTATTCTTTTCAGCTCTGGCATGCACACTCCAAACTACAGAAGTCAGAAAAGAAATAAACTTTGAGTACAAAAAGTCCTAAAAGTGGAATTAGGAGACATGGTCAGTATTTAAAAACAGGTTCTAACATATACTATTTATGGACTGTGCCGAGTCACTTCACTTTCTGAGCCTTATTTTCCTTTTTGGGTTAAATAGGGAAAATGATTGTGCTACTTATCTCAGAAGGCTGGAAAATATTGTGTAGAAATCTCTTTTGAAGCTGTAATACATGAGCTCTTAGTCTTTTTGAGTCATAGAGTCTCTTTTTCCCCACTTAATAATATTTTATTTTTTCCAATTACACGTAAAGATAGTTTTCAACATTCACTTTTGTAAGACAATAAGTTCCAATTTTTTTCTCCTTCCCTCTCTTCTCTCCCCAAGACAACAGTCAGTCTGACACAGACTATAGATATACAATAATTTTAGGCACATTTCCATATTATTCACATTATGAAAGAAAAATTATAACAAAAGAGAAAAAACTCAGTCTCTGTAAGTTCTTTCTTTGGATGCAGATAGAAATTTCCATCCCAAGTCTATTGGAATTGTCTTGGATCACTGCACTGCTGAGAAAAGTTAAGTCTGTCATAGTTGATCATCACATCATCTTGCTATTACTGTGTACAACGTTCTGGTTCTGCTTGCTTCACTCAGCATCGGTTTATGTAGGTCTTCTGGGCTTTCCTGAAATCAGCCTGTTCATTATTCTTACTGAACAGTACTAGTCCATTAAATTCATATGAAATGACTTGTTCAATCATTCCCCGAGTGATGGGAATTTTATGATCTTTTATGATCTCTTTGGGATACAAAAAAAATCTTTTTGGAATCAAAAACTATGTACAGTTTTATAATCATTTGAGCATAGTTCCAAATTGCTTTCTAGAATGTTTGGATCAGTTCATAACTCCACTTACAATGCATTAATGTCCCAGTTTTTCCACATCCCCCCCAACATTTATCATCTTTTCCTGTCATCTTAGCCAATCTGAGAGGTGTGTGCTGCTACTTCAGAGTTGTTTTAATTTGCATTTTCTAATCAATAGTGATTGAGAGCATTTTTTTCATATTACTATATTGGCTTTAATTTCTTCATCTGAAAGTGGTTCATGTCCTTTGACCACTTATCAGTTGGGATATGACTTACATTATAAATTTGATTTAATTCTCCACATATTTTAGAAATGAACCCTTTATCAGAAATACTGGCTGTAAAAATTGTTTCCTAGCTTTCTGTTTCCCTTCTAATCTTGGTTGCATTGGTTTTGTTTGTGCAAAACCTTTTTAATTTATTGTAATCAAAGTTATTCATTTTGCATTTCATAATGTTCTTTAGTTCTTCTTTGTTCATAAATCCCTCTCTTCTCCAAAGATCTGACTGAGGTAAACTATCTCTTGTGCATATAAATAGCTTATAGTGTCACCCTTATGTCTAAATCATGAGCCCATTTCAGCTTTATCTTGGTATAGAGTATAAGATGCTGGTCTATGCCAAGTTTCTGCTATCCTGTTTTCTAGTTTTCCCATGATTATTGTCCAATAGTTATTTCTTCTTCTAAAAGCTCAAGTCTTTGGGTTCATCAAATAGTGGATTACTGTAGTCATTAATTACTGAGTCATGTGTACCTAACTTATTCCACTTATCCACCATTTTTTTTTTTAGTCAGTACCAAATGGTTTTGATGATTGCCATGTTATATTGCAGTTTGAGGTCTAGTGCAGCTAAGCCACCTTCCTTTGCATTTTTTCCATTAATTCCCTTGATATTCTTGCAGGTCATAGTATCTTTTGGCAATTTGGTAAAGTTACCAACATAGACGCCTTCTCAGAATAATGTTTTTATGCATGAAAGGAAATGCTAATTTTTACTTAGAGAAGTTCAGTGCAATTATTTTCCTGTTCAAGTTCATGGACTCCTTGAAAGGTGACTCTGGACCTTGAGATTAAAAGCTCTGATGTCCTTGTGTTATGCAAAATGTGTTAATGGCAATAATAGTAGTGATAGTGGAATGTAATGACTATGCAACTTGAGCTTATTGAGGACAGGTACTGGTTTTCAAAGCATCTAGAGCAATGACTGGCACACTGTAAGCATTTAATACATGTTTATTGAATCTTGAGCCACCCTGGTAGTTGTAAGAGTACTGGCTTTAGAGTCAGGTGACCTGCATTTGAATCCTGTTTCCATCACAGTGGCTTTCTGTGTCACTGTGGGTGAATCATTTCCCTTTGGAACTTTCAGATTTCCCCTCTCTCATTTAGAGTTTTGGAACAAATGACTTCTCAAGTTGTCTCCACTTAACTCTAAATCTGATGAAAAGAATATTAATAACACAATCCAGCCTAACTACTATGTTATGTCATTTTCCTGTTTTATAGTTTTAAAGGTGTTCTTGAAACCAGGGACAATTTTGTTTCTCATCACGCTATAGGCTAATTTTCTTTTCCCTTGGAAAAACCTTTGTGATCAACAAATGAGCCCAAATCAGAGCCCACGTGTGCCTGTTCAGCTTCTCCCACCATGGTTATTAATTATACAGTATAGTTATTCATCAATTTTTAATTGCCCTGTTCTTCCAAATGTTTCCATGACCAAATTCTTCTGTGCAATTCTGCATGAAAATCACTGTAGGAGTGGGGAAATGATGATTTACAAAAAAAAACTCAGATTATGTATCAGGAGCCTATTATATAAATTATAGGAGTGATTTTGTGGATAAAAGAACTTTCGTTTTTAATTATTATAGCATATCATATCTTGTCATGAAACACTTCTCACATGTAATTGAAATTTGATCTAAAAGCCCACTGTACATTTTCTGTTTTGGCCAAATAGAATATAGCATTTTAAATTGTCATTTCATTTTTTTTGTTTTATTTTGGGATTCTTTTTTTAGGTTGCTATTGTTTGTCCTTTGTTCTTAAAGATGACCATAACATCAGGGAGATGCCATGACATGCGAGTGAATTGGATTTTAGGGTGGGAGGGCTGGAGTGTCACCAGCCTCACTTTCTCCTCCAGAGTCATCTGGGTCCAGTGGTAATGATGGGGGTTGAAGTCCCTTTAAGATTCCTCTCTGACTGCCCATGGCTGACCTTGATTCACAAATCCTGGTCAAAAGAACCCTTTTGAATATCTGGGCCCAGCCCCACTATCAGCTCAGCTTTCCCCAAGCCTCACCTGATCTGAGCTAACTGAAAAGCCCGCCAAGAACTTGGGTACCACCCATCTTCTGGGTATAAAAGAGGTGAGCCGGAACTCCCTCTTTGCAGGAGCCCTCCCTGCCAACACATGGTATCCTTCCAGCCATGTAAGGGTTCCTGCCCGCCCAGTGGCTACCTCTGGCCCTGGCGTCTTTCTAACTGAGCTTTACTTCCAAATTTCTACAATAAACCTTTTATTTATCAATCTATGTTTTCAGGCCTGTAAATTCATTTACAGGGGACACTGTGCTTCGTGGGATTATCTTACTATCTATGCGCCAAGAAATGGGGTTCCCCTTTTCCTTTCCCTCATTAGTAAGATATAGATTAGGATGAATGGACATGGCTCTGGATGTAGTGGAAAATCTTTTTATATTTCTTATGGGTATGTGATGCCTATTAATAACTACATTTTAGTGTTTCATTTAACCTATCCATGTCATATACATTTTCTCAATTTAAAATATGAGTAAATGAAAGCCCACAAAGGGCCAAGCAAGCATGCATTTTAAATTATGCAAGATAATATTAGCATGTGATTTCTACAGGTTCTAATATCTGCAGGCTCAGAATAACCCAGGATTTTCCAAAAATTTTCTGTTTGTATTTAGCAAGGAAAGAATACTGAATCTGGAGTCAAAGGACTGATATTCAAATTCTGCCTTTGCTCTTTGTGTGACTTTGGGACATTTACCTACTATTTTGAGCTTCTTTTCTCCCCTAGAGGAACAAGGAGATTTAAAAAGAAACAATCTAGCATTTACAGAGCACTTTATAGTTTTCAAACTGCTTTACAAATATCTCATTTTGGTCAAAGGATATGAACAGACAATTTTCAGATGAAGAAATTTAAACCATTTCTAGTGATATTAAAAAAATGGTCTAAATCACTATTGAACAGAGAAATGCAAATTGAGACAATTCTGAGGTATCACTTCACACCTCTCAGCTTGTTTAAGATGACAGGAAAAGATAATGATAAATGTTGGTATGGATGTGGAAAAACTGGGACACTGATACATTGTTGGTGGAATTGGGAACTGATCCAACCATTCTGGGGAGCAGTTTGGAACTATGATCAAAGGGGTATGGAACTCTGCATACCCTTTGATCCAGCAGTGTCTCTAGTGGGTCTGAATCCCAAAGAGATCACAAAAAAGAGAAAAGGACCCATGTATGCAAAAATGTTTGTAGCAGCCATTTTTATGGTGGCAAGGAATTGTAAACAGAGTATAGATACCCCTCAGATGAGGAATGGTTGAAATAAATTATGGTATATGAATGTTATGGAATATTATTGTTCTGTAAGAAATGATGAGCAGGCTGATTTCAGAGAGGACGGGAGAGATTTATATGAACTGATGCTGAGTGAAATGAGCAGGACCAGGACACATGGCAACAACAAGATTATATTATGATCAGCTCTGAGGGATGGGGCTCTTTTCAACAGTGAGGTGATTCAGGACAATTCCAATAGGCTTGTGATGGAGAGAACCATTTGCACCCAGAGAGAGGACTGTGGGGACCGAGTGTGAGTCACAACATAGTATTTTCACTTTGTTGTTATTTGCTTGCCTTTTGTTTTCTTTCTCTTTTTTTTCCTTTTTGTTCTGATTTTTTCTTGTGCAACATGATAATTATGGAAATATGTATAGAAGAATTGCACATTTTTAATATATATTGGATTACTTGCTCTTTAGGGAAGGGAGTGGGGGGAAGGGAGAGAGGAAAATTTGGAACACAAAGTTTTGCCAGGGTGAATGTTGAAAACTATCTTTCTGTATATTTTGATAATAATAATAATAATAAACAAATATACTTGTACCTATTATCTACAATACATATCTGCTAAAAAGGCCTCAAAGGCAGCCACTGTTTTACATTATGGAGGAAGGTTTTACATTTTTCATTGTAAGGGCCTGACACTTTGGAAATGTTTAATAATTGTTTGTTGGATTGAATTGAATCTAAATTGCTCCCAAGGAGTAGTGGTTGAGAAAGAACACTTTCTCCTGATCAGAAACTTGGCAAAATATCTTAATTATGCAGGCTAGGAGAGCTTGACATTTTCAGATCTATTATAATAAATTCCAAATTAAATTTTATGACTAAAATTAAAATTGGTTTCTAAGGATTCAAGAAACAGAGAGCCTAAGCATGCCCCTTCCATTAACTAGCTGGATGACTTTGCCCTAGTCTAAGAGGGATTACTCTTAACCCATTTTATCTGTCAAATGGGTGGAAAGGAGAGGTTAGGTCTAGATGTCCTCTATTTTCCTTACATTCCTCAACTATATCATTTAGAAATTCTAATAACTGAGCCATTCCCTCCCCTCCCCTCTCCATTTTTTTCTAACAGGTAATATTAGATATATGTTTATTTCTAATGAACAAAATGAATAGTTAATGGGCGAAGGTATGGATTTTGATACATTGCTTGCACCTCCCTCCTTTTTGAAAGTAAGATTTATATTTGAAACCACTGTAGCTCCTGCAAAAGTAACAGTTATTAAAATTAGCAGCGATTTGTCCTTCCTGGTAAGAGAGATGCATTCTTAATTGTCTGAGCAACCAATGTATTTTCTTACCTAGCCTTGGAAAGTCAGAATATAACCAAGCCTCCAGTATTTGTTAAGATGAAATCAAACTACATCTGATGAAACCTTTGTCCCCTGCCTTTTCATTCTATTTATGTTGCTTCTCTCTCCTCATAAAAATGTGGAATAGTTGGGGTAGAAATGGCTGCTTTGTAAGCTGGCACTGAAATCCCAGCCAGGAAAATTACCACCTGTGTGACCATGGGCAAGTCATTTTATTCAATGGATCTCTCATATTCTTCCTCCACAAAAGGAAGGGGTGGCACTAGATCACATGTATGCTTCCTTCTAGCTCTCTTCTTTATCCTGCAAACTACTACCAGGAGGTATTTGTGAGTTAGGAAATCATTTTTTCACCTGTTACTGACTAATTTACATTTTGATACCCTTAGTGATATATCAGAGTAGATATTAATATAGTAGGGTAGTAATTCATTCTATATTACTTTACCCGTGGAAATCATGGCCTTTTTTTTTTCCTGGAGGGGCATATACTTATGGAGAAATAGTTTTAGAAAAAATAGTAATTTCCTCAGTTTGCATAATCTTATTATGCCAAAAAAGTCATTTAAGATTGGGAGTATACATTTTATGATGTCCATTTCACAAGTAATGAAATTGAAACTTAAATCCCTACACTAACTTGTCCAAGATAATACAGAACATGGCAGAATTAGGATTTGAACCTGGGTCTTCTGACCTGTGTGGGACGAAAACCACCAGAATCAAAAAGTTCGGAGTCTGAGAGCAGAAAAGGTGTTTATGGAGAAAAGGGCACAGCCCATGGAGATCAAACAGCTGCAGCTGGAGAGGGCAAAAATATTCAAAGCAAGCACAAGGCTTTTATCCCTGATGTAGAGTTCCCACCCATCTGCAGCTCTCCCTCTCATTGGTTGGGCTTCTCAGCACCACGGGTAGGGGAGTATGTGAAGAGGGGTCTGGGCCAATAGAATCTTGAGGCTTGTGGCATCTTTTGTTTTTATCTCTTTTGTCATTGGTCATGGGAGAAATCATTAGGCCAGTAGTCTTGTAGGAATGTGAATGCTTCTCAAGGGTGTTGTGCATGCTTCCTATGAGGGCTTCATTGTTTAAATATTCCACTCAGACCCTTAAGTTTTATCTTATTTGTATTATAGCAGAAACAAACAACTGAAACCAACCCCCACAATTTAGTTCTTGGACTTCAGTGTAGCTCTTGGAAAAGTCATAACTTACCAAAGAGTTGAGTTTCTTGACTCTCTAAATATCCTGCATGCTTTAAGTAGAATGGGGTAGATGGGCATTTGTTTACTACTGTAAATCCCACTGAAAAGGGATTAAGAAAAGTTTTCACTGTTTGTGGAATTAGGTTTGGAATTTTTCTGTATTCAATTTCAAGTGGCTTATGAGAACATCGATGAATTGAGGAGGAATTTTTTAAAGATAAATTTTGTCCCCCAAGACATTATATATGCTCTGACTGCAGATCTTAGGACTTCTCAAACTGTCAGATTCTCAAATGCTACGAATTTAAATGTGATGAGCACACCAATATAACTCAAATTTTTAACTAGGCCACAAAAATGTTTATTTTAATGGGGAATGTGCATTTTTGCCAACTTAGCCTAATGTCATGTGGCAGTGGGACACTCTTTATAGATTTACTAACCCAGAGATCTTGAGTTCCAGGCCTGAGGGCGATTCTACTGTCATCTAGAATAATCTTGATCACACACTGCATTGAGGGTTTGCCACCTCATACCTGCTGATAATCGATTGCCCAGGTAAATGGGATATTCCAGTTTAAACAAAAGCCATTCCTTGTGTTTCAGGCCTTCTTTAGAGTAGGATCAGCACTTTTAAATTCTTCAGCATGAGCCTTTTAAAAAGAAATGCTAATTGGATATAATAACTTATTTCAAAATAATGTCATGCAATATCAATATTGAATAAAATAGATTACCAAAATTAAAAGTTCTCTTTAACACCAATATTTCTTTACCCAATCACTTGGCTTTTTTCTTCAAATTAAAATGAATAAGGAAGAATGGGAAATCAAGTACTATTGTATTAATTAGAGAAGCACTAGAGAATAAGAAAAGGGGAGAGTGAGAAAGTTAAGGACAAGGATGCCTTCATAAAAAGGCAGTCCTAATTTCTTGCATTTCAGCAGTAGACTGAGGTAGGAAGTAGTTTCTGCTTTAAAAAATGATATCAAAGTGGCCAGTTTATCCTTGTGATGTAATTTCAAGGATGCTAGTAAAGGTATCCAGTTATCTCTGGTAACAATTCCATAAATATACCCATTCTTCCTTCATTTTCTGAAAATAGCATTTCCCTTCAAGCTCATTCTAGCATTTAAAAATTGCCTGTGTGATGCTGGGCAAATCACTCTTCTTCTGAGATTTAAGTTTTCTCATCTGAAAAATGAAGACTTGGAACTTGATGACTTCCTAACAAAAACAGGGCTCCCCAAAGCCATGTTTTCAGTGTAGATGCTGTAAGTTCGGGGCTCTCTACTGTTGGCACATGAACATATGTAGTTTATTGTATCAATGAGTTAATATCTTGGAAGGCAAAACATGTTGAGCAGGGTCTTAGAAGACCATCTTAAATGTAATGAAAAGTGAATTTCCAAAGTGATGAAATAATCCTGAAGTTAGCAGATATCATAGTCAATTTAAACATTTTTTTCCATTTTCTTCAGTGACTTGACTTTGAATGTGACAATAGCTCTTAACATAAAGCATCCTCAGGAGTTCTTCCTTCATCAAACCAAAAAATGTGAACACATAATTACTTTCCCCCCAATTAAATGCTAAAACAATTTTGTCATTGTGTATAAGAAGATTCAAATAAAAAAGGAAAGCAGGAAGGAAGGAAGACAGGGAGTACAGAGAGGGGGGGGAATGACAGAGGGAAAGGGGAGGGAAAGAGAAAAGAGGGGGGAGAGAGAGAGAGAGAGAGAGAGAGAGAGAGAGAGAGAGAGAGAGAGAGAGAGAGAGAGAGAGAGAGAAAGCATGCTAAAGCTGTAATCATTCTTTTAAAATTAAAGTCTTTTAAAAATTAAAGTTTGTAATCAGACTATATCACTTCTTTCTTTGGAGGTGGATCATATGCTTCATTATGTATCTTTTGGGATTCTCTCAAATCATTGTCTTGCTAAGAATAGCTAAGTCATTCACAATTCTTCATCATGCAGTAATGCTTGTTGATGTGTACAACATTCTCCTGGTTCTGCTTAGTTCACTTTGCATCAACTCCTGTAAGTCTTTCTAGGTTTTTTAAAAATCATCTTGTTCATCATTTGTTATAGCACAATAACATTCAATCACTATCTTATACCACACCTTGTTCAGCCATTCCTGAAGTAATGAACATCCTCTCAATTTCCAAATCTTTGCCACCATGAAAAGAGCTATTATAAATATTTTGTAGTAAAAAAAAAAAAAGAAAAGAAAAAGAAAAAGAAAAAAGAAAGTCCTTTCACTTTTTAAATCTCTTTGGAACCCATAATTTTTATGAATATTTTAAGTGATTGCATTTTCTCTAGTAACAAAACCTTAGTTTCCCATACCAGGCTTGCTGCAGGAGCATCATTTCAACTCTGGCTTTCTAATAGGTTAGAGCTACTAACTACTCTTTATCAAAAATATGAGTAACTATAGAAAGGCTTGGTCTTAAACTTAAAGCCTAGCAGGACTTCCCTGTTTATAGACACCTTCTTTCCACCCCATAAGAGTCAAAGGCATAACAGCTCCAGCCAGTACTTTTTTCCTTATATTTTCATGTGGTAGACAAGAGAAGAGGAGACAATAGCTCTTTAAAAAGAAGAACTAGATATTCAAGTATATGAAAATTTCTCCAACTTATTTCTTGACTTAGCTTAAATTTTCCGATTTTGAAAGAATTCAGAAGTCAGTAAAAGGGATCCAAAGATGGAAGGGACCATAGAAAGTAGCCAGTTCAACCTTTTATTTTGTATATGGAGAAATAGAGATCCATAAAGAAGTAATTTGTCCAAGTTCACAGAGGGAGCAAATAGCAGAAGTGATGGTTTGGATTGAAAATCCTGTGATCTTTCCATTATGCCACATTTTTCAGAATTCTTTGTGTGACCATAGGCAAGCTATTTATGTACCCTAGGGCTCAGTTTATTCTTCTGTAATATTAGGTGATTAGATTGAGATGGTTCTTCCATGATTAGAATATAGAACCAAGATCAGATCATATATCACAGATGTAAATTTTCAAGGAACAGCTGAGGCCATTTAATCCCATCCTTTCGTTTTACCGATGAGTGGACAGAGAAGTGAAGTTATTTTCCCAGGGTCTCACAGGTACTAAGTAGCTGAGAGAGGAATCTGAATTGAAGTTGTGTGCTCTGGATCAGAGGGAGCAAACATCTGTGTTTTCCTATTGTAGATCTGGCCTTCATTTGACATGTAGTAGCTTTGGGTTCAGTGGAGTTCATAATCTTTAACTAGGGGTACACACATAACTGTGGCTGGTTTTACCCTTGGACTTATCCCTAGTCTGGATTAATGGTACTGTTTTCCAATTTGTCATTAGTGTTTCCAGTAATTATATATCTTAACCAAGTGAAGAGGATATAGAACTTTAGCCTGCATTTGAAAATGACATGCATGCTAAAATCTTTTAATTTCTCCTTTCTCATCACTTCATATGAGGATAAATCCTATACATGTCTGCTCTCCTTGGTACCTGGCATATTTTAAACAAGGGTAACTTGGATTTCTTCAATTTCTGCTATTTCTCTTATGTCTGATTCTCCCAAGAAGCAGCTAAAAATACCTTTCTTTTCAAATGCTGAGATGTGATCTATTACATAGAATATGACAGCCTGTATCTGTCACATTGCTGCCATTATTTAAATATATCCAGCAGTCAGAAAAGTTATAATTCTAGTTAGCTTAATACTAACTGGCAAAGCATGACTTTTCAGAGTTACACACTGCTTAAATCTCCAGTTTAGCTAAATCCTCCATGTTCTAGGACTAATTGACTAATGCCCAGGATTTTGTATAAGGTCAAAGAAAGGACATCAAGTCAGAAAAATTGGATCCTGGAGTAAACATAACATAGCCTCCCATCACTGTTTGTATTTTCTAACCATGTTCCTCATACCTGAGCTTTCCCTGCCCAAACAATGTCTGTGTGCTTGGCCAAGCTATAACTAGGATAGGGTTAAGCAAGCATTGTCCCAGGCCAATTGCATTTAGAGTTGACTGCACTTATTCTCATTCTGCATGTAGGAGAAAGCCACTGGCTCCAGAGGTAGTGCCTGTACTACATTAGCCCTCAGTTTTCTCATCTATATAATGATGTCATCAAAGTCTCTTCCAGCTTAAAACTCTATATACCTACAATTCTATGACATAGCTAACAAGAATACTTAGACTTCCTTCCTGATTTTCCCCCCTTCAGTTGACCTTTATCACCACTCAGTCTAGAAAAGGTTTGGGGAGATCAGTCCTTGGATCCTTGTTTTCTGAATCTCTTCCATTTTACCCAACTGAATTTCCTTTAAGAAACAGATTTTGAAATGGCTTCCATACTGCTTTGTTTGGGTGCATTTTGTGATGGATGTTAAAAAGAATAGTTTGGGCTTTACTCCCTAGTAGAGTCATCAGAAAAGCTCAGTTCAAGAGGACCAAATGTAGAAGGGCACATCAATTTTAATCATTGGGGGTGGTCCTCATACTGGTAGAACTTTATGGAGCCTACTTTAACTCTTCACAAAATTTAGAGTTAAGACTCAACTTTGGCTACCCTTGCTAAAAAACAAATCAAGGATAGCTAGGTGGCACAGTGGATAGAGCACCAGCCCTGAAGTCAGGAGGACCTGAGTTCAAATCTGGACACAGGCACTTAACATTTCCTAGCTGTGTGACCCTGGGCAAGTCACTTGACCCCAATTGACTCAGCAAAAAAAAAATTAAATAAACTAAAAATAAAAACCAAATCGAATGGAAAAATGAGTGATTTCTCATCATTGGGACATAGCAATAAGCTTATTTTTCTCCTGAAATAGAGCCTTGTCAAAGGCTTTCTGTACTGTACCTACTACTGTTCAATTCAACAAACACTTTAAGTGCCTGTTATGTGCAGTATGTAAAATGTCAGTATCTAAAGTTTGTTTTTTTTTTGAAGGAAAAACTTACAAAAGTTTTTCCACATTCATTAGTTGTTTTTTTTTTCCCTCTGAATTTCTTCTCATATTCTCTTCATCATATTTTTACATAGTATTTTCCTTGAGGAAATTCAACTTGAATTTTCAATGAACATTCATAAGCATGTGTATTTTGCAACCTTCTCAGAATGGAAGATCTGCAACCCCTTCCTCAGAATGATCATTTACTCCCAGAACCTGGATTTTAAGAAAGGTTCCTCAGACCAATCATGTTCATTCGCTCTTTCCTTTCTAAACCAGTGAAAAACTCTCCATGAGTAATTCCTTCCCTCCTTACCTTCCTTTTTAATATATTGTATTCAAAGTCACTTAGGATCTAGTTTCTTAAAGCATGAGTCTAGATATAAAATCTACCAAACTGATGACAAAAATGAAAAAAAAATTTAAAAACCTTTTCTCTCTCTCAATATGAAAGAGCACTCAAATTTTAAATCCCTTCATTTAATTTCATGGGTTAAACACCATTTCCAATTTATAAGATTATAGCTTTAGAGCTGGAAGGCATCTCAAAGGCCATCCAATGGTTCAACCCCCCCCCAGTTGATAACAGAACAAACTTCAATCCCAAGAGATTAAGTACTTGCCCAAAGTGGAGGCAATTTTTTTAAGTGATATAGTCAAACTCAGGTTTACTCATCTCAAATTAAACACCATCTCTACTGTACTCTACTCAACTCCTCTGAAGGTGGGGGTGGGGGAGGTGGTGAATGTTAAATGTGTCTTCGGTTTCTATTATTTTTAACTGTTGCTCTTATATCTCACTGTGGCATAGAGCTCTCTAAGATCATGCCAGTAAAATATGAGCTCTGGCAGTTCCAACCAAGCTGGCCCAGTGATGGGTACCATGTTGTGTTCAGTAATAGAAAGATTTCTAGATTTAGAATCAGAGCACCTGGGATCCAATCCTAGTCAGGATTCTTCAGAAAACAGCTAATTGTTTCACTGTCAGTCATGGACCCACATTGCAGTCTTTAAATATAAACATATTCAATTAGTAAAAGTGGATAGTGCATAAAACCAAAAATGCATAAAATTCAAAATAAAAATACCACGTACTGTACAATTAGTGTTCATATAATGTTGTCTATTAACCTTAGCTCAGCTTCTTGATACCACATCTTCAAAGCAATTTTGTGTAGCTTAGCACCCATGTAACCTTGGGCAAACTGATGTCAGTTTTATAAAGGTCTTACTAGAAGCATTAGATGAAATAGAATTTATTGTGTAAGAAATGAAAGGTTGAGAATATGGCATCCATTATGAAGAATTAGATCTCTTCCTGGGGAGATCAGAAAGGAGAGGGCATCTTCTTTACTTTGGAAGCTATTGAACAGAGTTCTATAGTCAAGAAGATAACTTTTTTTTTTACAAAGCAGCTATTTTTGTAAATTACATTGCTTATAAAAGGTGGAATAGCCAAAGGGCTTCTGAGAAGAAATTCTATAAGTATGACAAAGTGAAATCTGAGAATGTGAGTGTTCTTAGTCAAGCAGTTTATGATTTAGTAATAAAATTCTGTCAGAATCTCCTTTTATCAACATATATATTTTTATTATATTATATGATCATTTGGCTACTCTTTTATGAACACTGGGATTAATTTTGTCTTTTGCTCTCAGATCAGAGAAGCTATGATGGAAATGTCTAAATAGAAGTAAACTGGTTAGAAATAGAGAAGAAAGCATTACAATCAGAACTGGCTTACTGTCTGCCTCAAGAAGATTCTGATTAGAAATCATTAGTAGAAAGTGAAGTTTTCTGACCTAATGCTTTTAAAATGAAATGATTCTTACAATTACATCTAATATGAATGTGGCCTTCATCCGCCTGTTAATCTGATATTGCTCGTGATAACTGTACAATTTAATGTTCTTACCATTTTTTTCTCATTAAGATTTTGGGGGCTATGTGGGAAAGAGATATTAGTTTGAATCTTTTGTCAGACTAATCTTATAAATAAATATATACTGAAGATAAAGAGTAGCAGGAATAAATTCAATTTAACAAACATTTATTAAAGTCTTAACTATGAAGGTTATTGTCTTTGGAACTGAGCCTATAAAATGAAGCAAATTCTAGCTGGAAAGAACTTCTATTTTATTGGAATGAGGATGCTTATAATATGTATATGAAAATAGGTATTATGTGTTACATAGCAATTTCATGAAGCAGGGAACTCCAATAGCTGGGATATTCATGTAGGTGATACTTGCTATGAAGGAAGAAAAGTGATCAAAGAGGAAAAGATGGAGTGTTTTCTGTGGATAGGCACTCTAAGAAACATAGAATTCTATGTTGTGGGGAACAGATACCAGAAAAATTTTAATTGAAAGGAGATTTCAGATAGGATTATGGTATGAAACTCATAGGATGATTAGAATGGGTTCTGGGAAGCATCCAATATATGACTGAATTTTTTTTATCTTGGAGAAGTGGTTAAATGTATGCTACTTTTGCAAATTGTCTGAATTCTAGAGATTGAGTCCTCCAAATGATGGACATAAGTCTGCAGTCAGACTGTGTCTTGACATTACATTTCTGAGCTGGTGACTAAACTCAATACATCTAGTGGGTATCAACAGATAATCTAGAAAGTTCCTCTCAATCCCTCTGTTATTCTCTAATAATATCAGAATGATGCTTTGGGCCTGGTGATATGACTTGATTGTCAACATGGTCAGGATTCTTCAGATAACGGCTAATTGTTTCACTGTCGGTCATGGACTGACATTTCGGACTTTAGATATGAACATACTCCATTAGTAAAAGGGGATAGTGCATAAAACCGAAAAATGCATAAAAGTCAAAATAAAAATACCACGTATTGTGCAATTAGAGTTCACATAATGTTGTCTATTAACCTTAGATTAGCTTCTTGATACCACATCTTCAAAGCAATCTTGTGTAGCATTAAGTTATACACTCAGGAGCAATGCATAATTGAAAAGAATAGGTTGGAGCAGAAATGAATGGATAGTCACAAATGTAATGAAACTGATTAAAGCAGCTGAAAATTGAAAAGAAATTCGGGTTATGCTTTCAATACCCAGATTTTTTTTGAGAAACATTTTCATTTAGTGAAACTACACTGAGAATGAAGAAATATTAATCACAAAAATTACTCATATCTCAAGCAATTCACCCATTCTTCTCAAGGATATAATAAGATCCACATGTGGTCTGGGCCTATATTGGGCTAAATCAACAGTCAGTTCAGTGGAGTCTATAAACTATCCACCAAATAGTTAGATTGGGTAGCCTTATGAAATAGAAAGAAAAATGGTAAACAGTGTGACTGCAAAGGGTACTTCTGCTTAGCTGAATATACCACATAACCAGATTTAAAATAAGATAAATGGGCACACAAAAGGAAAAATGTTGCTGAAAAATAAGTAAAAATATGCAAAGCCTATAAGAAAAATGGGACAGGGAGAGAAGGTACCCAATATAGGTTCAACAGCTTTTTCAACCCTAAAGAGGAAGTAGGATCCAGACAAAACATCTTCAATTGCTTGGTGTCCATCCATTCTACTTTCAAGAAAGAGCCAAGACAAATCTAGAAAATGGACTTGAATTTACTGCTTTAAAAAGCATCTGCTTTGGAAAAGGGAGATGTAAATATTAAGGAAAGGGTATTTGATATGTATCTATGGAGATAACAAATACCTATGTTGAAATCATAAACTAACAATAGAGGAAGAAATGGGAAAATTTGATAAAGAATTGTTTAGAAAAGATACTGTAGGATTGTTCCAAACTCTCAAAGAAATATATATTATAAAATGTTTCCAAATATAAAAATGTTATATAGTACATTTCTTACTTTACTCATCCATTGGTTGACACTGGCCATTGTCTATGCCTAGAATTCATTGCCTTTTCTGCTCTAGATAGTTAATAATTTAGCAAGTTTTTATTAAAGTTCTTTTGTTGATTTGTTTCTGCCATGTCCAACTCTTGGTGATCCCATTTGGAGTTTTCTTGACATAGATACTCGAGTAGTTTGCCTTTTTCAGCTCATTTCACAGATGAGAAAACTGAGACAAATGATGGCATAACTTGAACAGTGAGTAGGTGTCTGTGGCTGGAATTGAACTTGGGTCTTATTAACTCCAGGCCTGGCACTCTATCTCTGCACCAACTTAGCTGTCCCTACTGAGGTCCTGAGTTTCCTTCAAGGTCTGGAGAATTTTCTACCTTCTCTATGAAGACTTACCTAGTTTTCCTGCTAGTGTCTTCTCTGCCCCCTTCCCCTTTTTTCATTACTTGCAAATACTTTGTATCTACTGTATCTATACCTAGATAAATTCATGTTGTCTAGCTTAGCATGATGCTTAAGTTCATTGAGGGCCAGAACCATTTTCTTTCGTCTTTGTATCCTGGCTCACAGCAGGGGATTAATAAATGCTTGCTGGCTGACTGGATACTTTACTGTGATCTGTGTACATACATAATAGGTGCTCATTCAGGTTTCAATACATTAAACCTAACCCTGCATGGTTCTTGTCTATAGGTGCTAATCCACTTTCTGGAAGGCTTCTGCTATTCTTTTAATATTTCATGAGTACTTTTGCAATTTTATGATATCTGTCCTTGATGTCTTTGAATTATGTTTCATTCTTTCTACTTAACCAGCTCACCTGCTTTACGAATCCTGAATACCTTGGATGATAAGCTTAATGCTATTTTCACACACTTGCATTAATATTCATCATGAATTAGCATATGATGTGTTTTTTTTTTTTTTTACTCTCCTTTTGGTCATTTACAGTTTTTATTCTCTCTCTCTCTCTTTGTCTTTTTTTCTTTTTTTCTGTCCTTCCCTCCTTACCTTCCCCCCTCAAATTTCATACAAATTCTTCATTGTATTTGATGCAGCTTGGCTGTCTCTTAGGACTAACTGTATTTACATGCCCCTCAAATGAGAACTATACAAAAATGAAATGGGCTACTTTGGGAGATAGTAGAGATACCTTGCCTTGGAATTCTTCAAGCAAATACTGATTGACCCCTTATTTTATGTTATAATGGAAATTCCTTTTAGATATGAATAAAAGTTATGATTAAAAGATTTTAGATATGACTAAAACTGTGATAGATGTATTCTAATCCAGAAATTCTAGGATTCTATGGTATTGTAGTAGTCATAATCTCTCTTTCCATAAATACACATATTCATATTTTTTACACATTTGCACAATTTTTTGTGCAAAATTTTTACACATTTGCACAAAAAGTGCAAAATTACACAAATTTTACATATTTAGACATATTGTTTTTGCTTTATTCACCTTGAATACTTTTATGCAGGGTTTGCCATATTTCTTTGAATTTCTATTATTCATCATTGTTGCAGCACAGTGATAGTTTGTGACATCAATATATCCTAATTTGTTCAGCATAAATATAATTTGAATATTGTCAGTTCTCATCATTTGTGGTAAGTTATGTTCCATAAACTTGTCACAAACACTGAATTAGTGACTTCTGAACCATTGCTCCTAGGCCTAGGGGAAAATACAGGTTTAGGCTACTGTAAGTTTCTGGTCCCAACATTTAGTTTTCCACTTTTTTGGAATAGCCAAAACATGGATTGGTTAATTTTCTTTTCTTTTTTCTCAACATACCATATTGTTGATTCGTTTACATTAAACTCATGGCCAACATCCCCATGGATCATGCCTGAATGACGCTTATTTAACACACTATTCTCTCCATAAAGCATATGATCACTGTTATTTTTAGGAGCACTAGACAGTACTTCAGCACTATTCCTGTATTATTTTAAACATCAAAATAACCAACAACAACAACAAAAAAAGACTATGTAAAGGACATTTGTTTACATTAGGAGACCTGAAGTAGGAAGACAGAATCTTATTTAACCTCAACTGGGAATGTGCCTATTGGACAGCTTCAAATTTTCAACATTGTTCATGTCCAAGAATGATGACAAGAATACCACAGGTATTGGTTTTAGAGTTACAAATAAATTTTAGCAAATAGAGTCACAAATATAAAATCTATGAATAATAAAAATTGATTGTGTACAATAAATTCTATATGTTAATTTGAATTTTTTTCTGCTTATCTGTACTTCCTTCTGAAATTCCCACACTGCCACTGGCCCTATTAGCAAGAGAAAGGAGGTGGGGAGCAAAAAACTTGTAACAAATAAATATTGCCAAACAAAATGAATCTGCCCAGAACCCAGGTCCACAAACATGTATTTTTCTGCACATTGACTTCATCACTTCCCTGTTAGAACTTGGGAAACATTATTCATAATAGGTCCTCTGAACACAGGGTGAGGCATTGCTTTGATCAGAGTTCTTACATTATTGCTATCCTTATAGAAAATGTTTTCTGGTTTTTGCTCACTTTACTCTGCATCAGTTCACATTACCCAAGATTCTTTGGAATCCCTTCTTTCATCATTTTTAGTGATGGAATATTATTCTATTACATTCATATACCACGTTTTTCCCCAAGTCATTTTCTAATTTCTAAAAAGCAGTCTAAAGGGGCTAGTTTTTTTTCTTCTTCCACCCCCTTCAGTCACAAGAAGTTTATATTAGTATGCACACGTACCTTTTCCCTTCTGCAGTATGTTTACTCAGTTTGCTGAAGAAGCTCATTTTCTCCTTATATCTTTAAAGAACTGTTAGAGTGTGTGGGCTGTCTAGCTCTCATTTTTACCTCAACATATAATCAGTTCATCTTATTTTTTATATCATATAGAAACATATATTTTTTTCTATCACACTTTTCTGATTGACAGAAAAAGTACATGAGTCAATCTTGATTAAATCTTCTAGAAAATCAGACATGATAAAGCAAAGAGCTAACATACTCATTAGAGAAATAAGAACTTAATTCATTTATCATTATTATTATTATAGCTTTTTATTTATAAAATATCTGCATGGGTAATTTTTCAACATTGACCCTTGCAAAACCTTCGGTTCCAACTTTTCCCCCACTTCCTCCCACTCCCTCCCCTAGATGGTAGGTAGACCAATACATGTTAAATATGTTAAAGTATATGTTAAATCCAATATATATATATATATATATATATATATATATATATATATATATATATATATATATATATATATATATATATATATATATATATATATACATAGTTATACAGTTATCTTGCTATCGAAGAAAAATAGAATCTAGAAAGAAAGAAAAAAACTGAGAAGGAAAATAAGAATGTAAGCAAACAATAACAGAAAAGATAAATATCTTTTATTATTTGAATTATTTGAAATTATTTGAATTATTTGAATTATTTGAAATCAAATAATTTTATTGCTTCATGATCTGAAAATGGAAAAAAATAGATCCCATTAAAAGACATAAGAAAGGAAATTTAATCTTGCTAAAAGGTGTCATAGTCAGTAAAGCAATAGCAGTGTTATATATATATATATATATATATATATATATACACCAACTAATATAGCATCATATTCTTAGAGGAAAAATTAAGTAGAAAAGTTAAGAAGAAATAGACAGCCAAATGTAATTTTATTATATCAAATTCTGAAAAAGATTCATTTAATATTTCTACCTTTCTGCATTTGATTTGAAGTTTTTATCCTTGTTCAATTTTCTCCAGAGGTTTATCATATCTAACTTTTCTAAAACTCTCTTGACCTCCTTAACTTCTGATTTATTTTATCAATTCTGAGAGGGAGAGGTTGAGCCCCCTCTAATAATATAGTTTTGCTCTCTATTTCTCTGTGTAATTCACTTAATTTCTCTAAAAATTTGGATGCTACACTGTTTCATGCATATATGTTTAGTATTGCTATTGCTTCATTGTGGTACCTTTGAGTAAGGGTGTAGTTCCTTCCTTATCTCTTTTAATTCTATCCATTTTTGCTCATGTTTTATCTGACATCAGGATTGCTATGCCTGCTTTTTTCTTAACTTCAGCTGAAGCATAATGTATTCCGCTCCAGTATTTTACCTTTACTTTATGGGCATCTTATTGCTTCAAATGTGTTTTTTGTAAACTACATATTGTAAAAATCTAACTTTTAATCCACTCTGCTACCTGCATCTGTTTTATGGGAGAATTCACATTCACAGCTATGCGTATCAACTGTATTTCCTTTCATACTTTTTTCTCCACTGTTAATATTTTTTTTCTGATCTTTTTGCCATGTTCCTCTTCATCAGTGTTTTGCTTCTCATCCTCTCCTCCCTCAATCTGCTTTCCCTTCTATCATTCCTCCTCTTCCTCCTTTCCCCTTCTATGTTTTCTCTCTCTTCTATACACAAGCTCCCCCTTTTTTTTCCTGTCTCCTACTTCAAGGTCTGGGTACAGAACTTTACCCAACAAAGTGTGTATACTGCTTTCTTGTTGACCCAAATCAGATGAGATTAAGATTCAAACAACCCCCATCCTCCTCCCTTCTTTCCTTCTATTATAATAGGTATTTTGTGGCTTTTCATGCAATTTAACCCCCCCCCCTTTTCCTATTCTCCCAGTACAATCCTTTTTCTAATCCTTAATATCTTTTTATATCATCACATCAAAGTCAACTTAAACCTACCCTCTGTCTATGTATACACCTTCTAATTGTTCTAATAAAGATACAGTTCTCTAAAGTTATGAATGTTATCATCCCTTGCAGGGATGTAAATAGTTTAACCTTTAAATGACATTTTTTTCTCTTTCCTTTTTACCTTTTTATGCTTCTCTTGAGTCTTGTATTTGAAGATTGATTATTCTGTTCAGGTCTGGTCTTTTCATCAAGGATGACTGAAAGTCTTCTATTTCATTGAATGTTAATCTTTTCCCCTGAAAGATTATGCTCAGTTTTGATAAGAAGTTGATTCTTGATTGCAATCCAAGTTCCCTTTTCAGATTATCATATTTCAAGTCCTCTGATACTTTGATTTTGAAACTTATAAATCCTGGGTAATCCTGATTGGAGTTCCTCAGTATCTGAATTGCTTCATTCAAGCTGTTTGCAGTAGTTTCTCCTTCACTTAATGATTCTAGATTATCATTATGATATTCTTTGGAGTTTTCTTTTTGGAATCTCTTTCAGAAGGTGATTAGTGGATTTTTTCAATGACTATTTTACTTTCTGGTTCTAGGATATCAGGACAGTTTTCTTTGATGATTTCTTGAAAGATACTTTCCAAACATTTTTACAGTTAAAGGTTCTGATAAAGGCCTCATCTCCAAAATATACAGAGAATTGACTTTAATTTATAAGAAATCAAGCCATTCTCCAATTGATAAATGGTCAAAGGATATGAACAGACAATTTTCAGATGATGACATTAAAACTATTTCCACTCATATGAAAGAGTGTTCCAAATCACTATTGATCAGAGAAATGCAAATTAAGACAACTCTGAGATACCACTACACACCTGTGGGAAAACTGGGACACTGATGCATTGTTGGTGGAGTTGTGAAAGAATCCAACCATTCTGGAGAGCAATCTGGAATTATGCCCCAAAAGTTGTCAAAATGTGCATACCCTTTGACCCAGCAGTGCTACTACTAGGCTTATATCCCAAGGAAATACTAAAAAAGGGAAAGGGACCTGTATGTGCCAAAATGTTTGTGGCAGCTCTTTTCATAGTGGCTAGAAGCTGGAAGATGAATGGATGTCCATCAGTTGGAGAATGGTTGGGTAAATTATGGTATATGAAGGTTATGGAATATTATTGTTCTGTAAGAAATGACCAACAGGAGGAATATAGAGAGGCTTGGAGAGAATTACATCAACTGATGCTGAGTGAAACGAGCAGAACTAGGGGATCATTATACACTTCAACAATGATACTGTATGAGGATGTATTCTGATGGAAGTGGATATCTTCAACATAGAGAAGAGCTAATTGAATTCCAATTGATCAATGATGGACAGAATCAGCTACATCCAGAAAAGGAACACTGGGAAATGAGTGTAAACTGTGAGCATTGTTTTGTTTTGTTTTATTTTGTTTCTCTTCCCAGATTATTTTTTCCTTCCGAATACAATCCTTCCTTTGCAACAACAACAACAAAATTCGGTTCTGCCCATATATTTTGTACCTAGGATATACTATAAGATATTTAATATGTATGGGAATGCCTGCCATCTAGGGGAGGGGGTGGAGGGAAGGAGGGGAAAAACTTGGAACAGAAGGTAGTACAAGGCATAATGTTGTAAAAAAAAAAATTTACCTATGCATATGTACTGTCAAAGAAAATGTTATAATTATAAAAATTAATTTAAAAAAAGAAAAAAAATAAATAAAAAGGGAAAAAAAAAAGATACTTTCCAGGCCCTTTTTTTGATCATGGCTTTCAGGTAAATCAATAATTCTTAAAATATTTCTTCTGGATCGATTTTCCAGGTCATTTGTTTTTCCATGAGATATTTTACATTTTCTTATGTTTTTTCATTCTTTTTATTTTGTTTGATTCTTGATGTCTCATAGAGCCATTATCTTCTGTGTGTTAAATTTTAGTTTTTAAAATATGATTTTCTTCAGTTAGTGTTTTTAGCTAGTAGTGTTAGCCTTTTCTATTTGACTAATTCTAATTTTAAATGAGTTGTTTTCTTCAGTGGATTTTTTGGGGGTGGGGTGTTGTTATTTGGCCATTTGTTATTTCTTAAGTAAATTTTTTAAATTCCTTTTCTACACTGTTGACGTTCTCTTACATATCTTGAATTTATTTTGCCCATTTTCTTCTGCCTCTATTATTTGTCTTTTTAAATCATTTCTGAACTCTTCCAAGAAGGCTTGAAACCAATTCACATTCCCCTTTGAGGTTTTACACGTCAGCATTTTGTCAGCTGATGAGATGGTATTTTGATCTTTCCGATCACCATAATAGCTTTCTATGGTCAAAGTTTTGTTGTTGTTGTTGCTGCTTTTTGCTCATTTTTATGTGTGCTTATTTCATGGTTTTAAGAGTTGAGCTCAAAAAAAAATAGTTGAGCTCTCCTCCTGTGCTACAGAAGGTACTATCCCAGCCTTCTTGTTCAGGGTCACTGGCTTTGAGTGCTGTTACCTCTGATGTTTGGTGACTGCTCACTGACTGGTGTAGACCAATCTAATCAAGCCTGTTGTTGCCTGGTTTCCTGGACTGATGATTTTGCCTTCTGCACTAGGAGTAGAGGATTCACTGCTGGTCTGCTATGCTACTGTTCTGTTCAGTCAGGACCTAGTTAGGGGTCTCAGGTGCTGATCTGTGCTATTACTAAAACCCTCCTGCTTTCTTGATGGTTAATGTCTGTACTGGTTTGCATTCCCTTTTCACTCAAGTGAGACTAACTTTTCCTGAAATCTTTCCAAGCTATCCTATGCTGAAACTGAAATTGTTTCATTCTGTCTTTTTGTAGTCTCTGTTGCTCCAGAATCTATGGAGGCTTGATTTAAAGGTGTTTCTGTGGAAAATTGAGGAGAGTTCAGGCAACTTTCTGGCTTCTCTCTGCTATCTTGAATAGCCAAATTGATACTTCAAAAGATCAAAATATTTTAGAAGTGGGAGAGATCTCAGAAGTCATCTAGTCCAACTTGTACTTGAACAAGTATCTCTCTCATTCACCTGAAAAGTGTTTATACAAGTTTTACCTGAATCCTTCCAGGGTAGGTAAACTTACTGTCTTCCAGAGTAGCACTGTGAGGTTGTTCTGTCTATAGTATTGTCCTAACATTGAGTCAAATTTGTCTCTCAGTCATTTGTACTCATTGCTCCTAGTTTTGTTTTATGGGACCAAAAAGAATTGAGACCTTCTCCCAAAGGATATCTTTATAAATATTTGCAAAGCTTTTGTGGTTTGTTTGGTTTTTTGGTTATTTTTTTTTCTTTTTTTGCTAAACTAATCTTCATGTGCATGAACTCTGATCCTCTCACCATCTGGGTTGCCCTGCACTGAATATTTGTTGTTGTTTAGTTGTGTTTATTCTTCATGATCCCATTTGGGGTTTGCTTGGCAAAGATACTGGAGTGGCTTGCGATTTCATTCTTCAGTTTGTTTTTCAGATGAAGAAGCTGAGGCAAACAAAATGAAGTGACTTATGCAGGATCACATAACTAGGAAGTATCTGAAACTAGATTTGAACACAGGTCTTTTTGAGTCTAATTTAAGTTCTTTATGTGCTGTGTCACTTAGCTGCCTGCTCTTACTATACTTCAGTTTATTAATGTCCCTTTTATAATATGGCACCTAGAAATAATATATACTACAGATCTAGCCTGATCAAAAAAGAGTACATTGGGACTGCCACTTTCTTATTCTTGGAAACTTTACTTCTCTTGATGCTTTAGTTTTATTACCTGCTGTATCACATTATTGATTTTTACAAAATCATCTTATTGATATCTTTTATTTTTATAGTATCTGCATTTCCCATGCACAGAACCATCCAATTCAATATAGAGGGAGAAAAAAGTTATGTAAAATTAATACATTTTTTAAAAAATCAAAGATTATATAAAGCATACTAGACCCATAAACCCCCATGTCTGCAAAGAAAGAATGGAATGTAAAGTCTTCTCCTATCACTTCTTTGAGGTGAAATTGACTCAATATAATTTCATGGGATGCATAAAATTTTATTGTTGTTCTTTATTTTGAAATCCTGTGGTCATTGTCTGCTTACTTCACTTAGCTTAAGTTTACAACAGTCTTCCTATATTTTTCTTGCATTAATAATATTCATCATTTCTTACAACATAGTAATATCTCATTACATTCTCACACCATAGTTTGTTTAGCAATTTCCCTATCAGAGGGCATTTAATTTATTTCCAATGCTTTCCTACCACGGCATGTAGTAGTAGAATTTTTTTAGTGTACACATGGAAACTTTCTTTTTACAGTGTCTTACTTGAGCCATGAAAATGACAGGTTTAAGGGTTCGGACATTTTAGTAGTTTTCTTAGCATAATTTCAAACTGCTTTACAGAATGGCTGGACCAAATTTATAATCCACCAAAAGTACATTAACATTTCCCCATCTTTAATCATGATTGCCAATTTTCCAACAGTGAGTGAAGCCTCAGGGTTGTTTTGATTTGTATTTCTCTTGGTTTTAGTAATTTGGGGCATTTCATTCATTGGTTAATAGATGGCATTTTTAAGAGATTTTTGAATATTTTTAATTTTGACCACTTCTTTCTTGGAGGATGATGACACTGTTGAATCATATTAAGCTTTTAGTCCCCTTAAAATTCACAGATGAAATGCTTCTAGCCACACAGACCAAGAGGCAGTGTGATATAATGATGTCTAGTGTGAATATGCTACTTTTTCAACTGTTTTATAAAACTCTTGGTTAATTTACGACTATATTATAATTAACTAACTAGATGTAAATCAAATAACTCTGGGATATCACTTCACAGCATGCAAATTAACAAAGGTAACAAAAGAGTGGAACAATTGATTTTAGAAGAATGGTTCACTGATGTGCTATTGATGGAAGTGGAAAGTTGTCTGTTTTAGTTTGGAATCATGGAAAAAAGGGACAGTTTTCTATTTCTTTGACTCTTCACTGTCACTAGTAGGTATGTGATCTAAGGAAATGAAAGAAAGAAAGGGGTGATTTCTTACAGTTTTCTTTTCTGAACTTGATTATCTCCATTTTAGAAGAAGTCTCTATTTCAGTGTTAAACAGGCAATCAAATAAAATCCCTATGTTTTCTTGTGAGTTCAAAGTGAGGACCCTAAGGCCAATTGCAGAATAATAGATCAGTAAGTCTTTATTCCCTCTCCTGAAACATAAGAAACTGTTCCCCATGGCCAGCAAATGACTGGTTCTGAACTTAACATGGTAATTAATTTTCTGTATATGATAAGAAAGCTTTATATACCTGTGGGGAAATGACTTGTATTCATAAGCCAACTTATGCCTTAATAGGTACCTTTCTCTAAGATGCCAATTGAAGCCACCCCTTATCTTGGCTGATAACAATGCATGGAGGACAGCCTTTTCCTGGCTTGCACCTAAAATCTCGAGGATAGCTTTAATTCCCCATACAATCCTAGAGATTCGTTGGAATCTCTTTTGGGAGAGTATAGAAGGTTGCTGCCTATCACCAAAACTAATGTCTAGTAGGAACATGTATGTGGGTTTGTATGTGTGTGTATGTGCATATAACTATATCTCAACACTTGGTTATCACACGATGGAAATAAAATGGAAACTCATTGAATGGGTAATCAGAAAAAAAAACACTATAGTATATAAATCTGATGGAATATTTTTGTTATATAAAAATGACAGTTATGAGGAATTCAAAGAAGCAAGGAAAAGTTTTACATGAACTAATTCAAAGCAAAATATATAGACCCCAAAGAATAATGTATATTTAATAGGGAGACTGCTATTCTGATATTGAGACATAAAACAAGTGTCTGTGGGTCTTTGCTCTTCTTCTGTATAACTTCCTTTTTTTCTTATTCAGGAGGTTTTTTTTTAGCCATGTCCAACTCTTTGTGACCCTGCTTGGAGTTTTCTTGGCAAAGATATTGGAATAGTTTTCCATTACTCTCTCCAGCTCATTTCACAGATGAGGAAACTGAGGCAAATAGCATGAAGTGATTTGCCCAGAGTCACACAGCTAGCAAGTAACCAAGGTTATATCTGAAGTCAGGATGATAAAACTTCCTCATTTTAGGCCAGGTTCTCTGTGCACTGCAGCAGCACCTAGCAGGCTGACTTCCTCGTTAGCCACTCCCTTTGCCCCTCTCCAATGTCTTTCAGCATGGTTTTCCTTTAGAACTGGGTCATAATGTCAGATATCTGCTTCAGTGACAGTCTCTTGATTCATCTGTCTAGAGAAACTCTGGTAAATGTATTCCCTCTGCCTTGGGAAGTTTTAAAAATGAATTAATAACTCTATCTGTAAATTCTGAGAACCCAGTCAGAAATTGTGCTCTGACAAATTAGCACAGTTTTGAATAGCTCTCTCTTCCCTCCTAGTTCTTCTCACTCAAACCTGTCAACTCAGCATTCAAATATTAACACCCACTGTTTAGTGATGAGGTGCTGTTAGTTTTGTTACATTTGCCAGCTTAAGAGACAGTGTAAATGTTTAAATACAAAAGAGTCAACAAAATGTTAAGAAACAAGAATACACCCCCTTTTAACCCTCTTTTATCCAGAGACAATATACCCAAAGGAGATCACTGAAAAAAGATAGCTCCATATACTGCAACATATTTCTAGCAAATTTTTGTGGTAGCAAAGAACTAGTGACTAAGAACTGGCAACAAAAGAGATACCTATTGATTGTTGAGTGGCTCTATAGATTTTTGAAACATGAATGGAATGCAAAATTCTGATACAGTGAGAAACAATGAATAAGAAAAAAACAGTGAATCTTGGAAAGACTTCTAAGAAGTGATATAAAATGAAATACAAAGAGTAGGAAAACAGTATATGAGTTGCTCAGGCTTGTCCAGTTCTTTATGACTCTGTAAACAATACTGGCCATGGGATTTTCTTGGTAGAGATACTGGAGTGATCTGTCATTTCCTTCTCCAATGGATTAAAGCAAACAGAGATTAAGTGACTTGCCCAGAGTCATACAGCTAGTGAGTGTCTGAGGCCACATTAAACTTGGGCCTTCTTGACTCCATGCCCAGCACTCCATCCACTATGCCACTGGCTGCTCCTGAAATGTCTACAACAGAATAAATCCAAAGAATAAGGATCATAAAACAAATGAAAAAAGTTTCAAAACTGTTAATAAGAAGTTTAGTCTGAAAAAAAGAGACAAAAAAAGATATTTTCCCCTTCCCCCGCTATTTAAGACAGAGAGGGGGAGGAATATGAATGTAGACCATTACATTTTAAAAAGTTAAATATGCTTATCAGTTTTGCTTATTATTTTTCTCTTCTTTTTCATTTTTTTCCCAAAAGTATTTGTTATAAAGGATAGAACTTTTGGAAAAGTAAAGGAGAAGAACAGGAGATGGGGTGGGATGGGATTTAGATGTTTTGTAAATAATATATCAACAGGATTTTTTAAATTTTTCAAGGATTTTTTAAAAAGCTCCCTGTGTCACAAAGGAAATCTGAGACTCAGACATATAGAGTCCCCTGTGCCAGAATGGGGAAACAAACAAAAAAAAAAGAATAATATACCTTCTATCTAGAGGTCAAATAGATTTCAACAACCCAAGATCCACTCCTTGTAGCTTTTGGGTTCTGCTGTGACTTTTATTCCTCTTTAGAAGTAGTGTCTCTATAGCAGTGGTCCTCAAACGTTTTTAAATTGGGGGCCAGTTAACTGTCCCTCAGACTGTGGGAGGGCCGGACTATGGTAAAAACAAAACCTCACACTCTGTCTCCACCCCTGAGCCCATTTGTCATAACCCGGTGCCACATAAAAGTCCTCAGTCCGCCACATCTGGCCCGAGGGCCATAGTTTGAGAACCCCTGCTCTATAGTTTCAGCCTCTCCCTGACTTTTGCAACATTTTTTCCCTACAAATCCAAAAATAAAAGGGACTAGTTTATGCATCAGGAACAGTTAGTGGCACAGTGAATAGAACTCTAGGCTGAGAATCAAAAAAGACTCATCTTCATGAGTTCAAATCTGGCCTCAGACCCTCACTAGCTCTGTGACCCTGGGGAAGTCACTTAACTATGTTAACCTGAGTTCCTCAGGTCATTGTCAGTCAGACACGAGCGGGATGACCAATTTATGAATCATAGGCGGCCCAATTGGACAGGATAAAGGTCAAAACAAAACTTCTTAGGAGAGGAGATCTGGGAAAGAAGTGGACCTGAGCAAATTTTTTCCCTACACCAACAACTATTTATCTCTACAGTCCTCATCTCTTTGGCCACTTCTTACAAGACAGTGTTCCACATACAAGGGACTGATTACCAAAAGAAACTTGATGTCTGAGAATTTGAAAAATTAAAGAAAAGTTATAGAGAAAGTTAATGAAATTGATCCCCTTCTTCATGGCAGAAAGGTAGGGAAATAATGGGATAAAGAATTGTATATACTACCAAGTGTATCCACTATAGAGAATGCTGTTTGTTTTTTGTTTGTCACATGGCTCACTTTATGTGACATGGGAGGGTGGAATGAGTATGATTTTAACAAAAATGTTTCAGGAAAATGCATCTATGGAAGGAAAGTCTAGATTGATAAGGTCAAAAAAGAGATAGTTCAAGATAAAAATAATTAACAGGAAATTCTTGTCTGAGGAGGGGTTAAAGGAGATAATTTGAGATACAAATGATTAAGAGAAATTCCTGTCTTATTTAAAATATCTCCCGAACCTCTTGGATAACATCTCTGTGCAAATGTGGTTTGATGACCCTAGTTATATATAAAAGGAAGTTCTAAAAATGGAATCCTAGCACTTGGTCTATACCTGCCTTGTGCCCGTCAACTTTTTCTGGTGTCCTGACCCTTGCCAGGCAGTTTGTCCTTTGTGGAGGTCAAATGCCTGTCTATCCCTTTACTATCAATAAAGACTTTGTTTTGATACAGCACTGTGTAGCGAATTCATTGGCTACCGAACCTGCCCTTGGGTTACTTTGGGAAAGAGAGAGAGATAATCAGACCCACAAGGAGAAGAGCTGATCCATTTTGGCTTAGAGCCCCAATTTACTCCTCATCATAGATCAAGTACATTGGTAGCATTTTCATGCCCCTTTAATCTGGCCCTATCAAAAGAGTTTATTCTATCATCAACTGATATCGAAAAAGCTATGCTCCCTCTTATTTATGATCCCTTTCTTTTCTACATGGTCATTTATCACATTTTTAATGTTCTGCTAGAAATTGATCATATGCTAACTAGTCCATAGTTTGAAGATTATATTCTCTTACCTTTTGGAAAATTGGGGCACTCACCTTTCCTCAATCCAGAAATGTGTCTATACTCTCTGTGATCTTTCAATAATCTTTGAAAATACCTTAATGTTCACACCTACAATTCTTTTTAGTTCCTGAGGATATTGTTCATTTAGGCCCGGTGTCTTCAATTCATAAAGAGGTGATTGATGCTCCTTTCTTTTTCTTCATACTTTATGAGTTACCCATTTGCCTTTTTTTCTTTTTCTTTTTTATGTACAATCCAGTACTCATTCTATTAGTCAGAGAAATCTAAAACAAAATGAGGTATATATGTTGGTGGTCTTTATTTCATTGACATTAAGCAGAAGCAGTCCCATCTCTTCTGTGATTCTTTGCTTTACTTTATTTTTCACCCTTTCTTTTTGTTATAGACCTGTGATTTTATCCATGTATGGGAAATACTGGTGGGGGAGTTCTTCCCCATCATGGAGTCGTAACTCGCCTTTAACTTAGAGCCTAACAAAATTGACTCGGGCACAGAGAGGTTATGATCTACCTTGGATTTCATACTTATACTTTGTCAGAGGCTAATATTAAAGTCAACCCTGTAGCTACCATATATTGCCTTTCATTCTCTCTCTCCCCACCACTGTTATGAAAATGCATTATTTTTCTGTAATCTTTAGCCTTTGTCCCCCAGTTCAGACCATTCTATATACTCTCACTTTTCACATTATTTTTACAAGGTCATGCCACATTTTCAAAATTCATTTTCTCCTATCTGTCCTTGCTTACATCTTCTATATAAATCATTTGAGAATTTCTCTGAAAAGAAAATTACCATGGCATTAACTCCAAACCACTAACTCTAAGGTTAACATAACCTAGTAATAATATTAAAGACAAATTAATTGATAGCAAAATGACTCAGGAGGAATAAAAGTTGAATTATTGCCTTGAATTAGAAAAATACCATATGGAAACACATATACGTATGTATATGATTATATATTTTAATAGATAATGCTCTTAGATTTACCCTACCAGATTTCAAAACACATTACAAAGTGACAGTTACTGATACTGCATGGTTTGGGGTTGAAAACAGGGAAGGAAAAGACCATTGGAGCAAAATGGAAATTCTTTTAGGGTGTGGTTTTTTTGAGACAATTGGGATTAAGTGACTTGCCCAGGGTCACACAGCCAGGAAGTATTAAGAATCTGAAGCTGCATGTCAGATCCTCCTGAATCCAGGGCCAGTGCTCTGTCCACTATGCACCATCTAGCATTGCCTAAAATAGAGAGTCTTAAAAGAGGTTGTAGAAACTACTGTAGTAATTTCATGTATAGTGTGACCAAAGCACCATGTCAGTGGAGAAAGTCACCACTTTTTTTTAACTATTTAATACATCTTAGAATCAAGAAAATTGTATCATAGTATGGGGAAGAATTAATCAAGTTCTCCAACTCACCCCATTTAATACACTTCCATACAGATCAGAGAGTTAATCATTTTAAGGCATTATATAATATCATATATCTATTCTGGTTGTGGAGAGGAGATAAATTTCAGACTATCAAAGAAATGAAAGTTATTATCGAAGACAAAACGGATGTATTTGAAGATATAAAAATCAATGCAATTTATATAATATGAAATGTAATAAATTATATACAAGGGAGATGCATCTCTACATACACATATGAAATATAACTGATTATATCTAACAGTTTAAAACATATAAAGTTGATACAAATGTATAGGAGCAATAACGAAATTTTACTTGATAAGTAAGTTGATAAGATAATGAACAGATAACTTGACAAGAGGAAATATATGCAATAAATCAATATATTTAAAATGCACAGCTTCCCTAATGATTAAAGATAGCAAAAGAAAATGAATGTAAATTGCTATTATACACCAATTAGCCTTGCAAGAGTAGAGTAAAATACTGAACTAAACTCAAACAAATATTTATTGTCAGTTTTGTGTAAGGAACTTATATATACAAAAACAAAGAACTGTTTTTGCCCTCAAGGAACTTAAATTAATACAGCAGCTACTTTTACAAAGGCACAGGGATTGGAGATGTAATAGTATACCTCAAGAACAGCTGGTAGGCCAATTTGACTGGAATGGAAAGTGTATGAAGGGGAGTAATAAAAGTAACAGGCGTGGGTGGAGTTAGTTTGTGAGGGGTTTTAAATACCAGACAAAAAATTTCATATTCTAGAGGCAATAGGGAGGTATTGGCTATTAGGTTGGGAAGGGGAGATAATGGTGGGGTGTGAGTGAAATAGAAATGTGTCTTGGAAAAAGTAATATGGCAGATTTTTGCAGGATGCATTGAAGAGGGAAGAAAATAAATACAGACAGAACAATTGGGAACCCATTACCTCATCTACATAAGTGGTGATGAGGACCTGAATCCATAAAAATGAAACAGAGTGATGGATGTGAAATGCTTAAAGTGAGGAGTTCTATCCACACCAATTAGAACTCTGCTGGCAGTGTTGGGAATTAACAAAGGATCTAGTATGGGGGCAATATCTTGATTATGTATATCTGCTCAGGTTTCCCCTTCAAGTGGGTTTGGTTATATGAAGGTATCCTGATTCTTGAATGTTGTTCATCCTTTACAGAACTGCACTGCAAGCCCTGAGATTCTAACAGATCTTATAAGTACGGCTTACTTATCCATTTCTTTAGGATAAAACCCCAAATCTTCAGCTTGTCTTTTGTTGCCCTCCTTAATCCCTCTGCCACCTACCTTTCAATAAATTTCCTATGACTTTTAGCCTTCCTGGTCTCTGATTCTCTTATATTCTCTTGATTCAGACTCCTGCATGTGATCTCTAATTACCTTTTTCTCTTTCAGTCACCATCACCCTTTCATAGCATCTGACCATATTATTGCTTTTCTCTTTCCCTTTGTATTGTAAAACATAACAGAGCATTGTCTAACATTTACTCACAAAGGAGAAAATATATATAAATATATAAAAATGACAAGAATAGAGTTACAGGTAACCAAAAATGGTGATAAAAGAATCATGTGAACTCCAACAGGATGGAACTCTATCTCATTAGTTAATTTAAAACTTAACCAAAGTTCTCTGAGCCTACCTTGACAGGAACTCAGGATATGATCCTCAAGGCCAGAATGATGTAAGTGAAACAGTGTGCAAGAAGGGGGAAAAGACTGAACTTAGAGTCACTGAGTTCAAATCACTGCCTCTTAGACTTACTAGCCATGTGACTTTGGGCAAGTCACTTCCTCTTTCCCCTCTGTCTCTCGCTGACTCTCTGTGTCTTTGTCGGTCTCTGTCTCTTTTTTTCTCTTTCTCTTCCCTCTCCATCCCCATCATTTTGTTTAGTTGTTTTCCACTTGTGTTTAACTCTTTGTGACTCTGTTTGGGGTTTTCTTGGCAGATATACTTGAGTGGTTTACCATCATCCTCTCCAGCTCATTTTACAAAAGAAGGAACTGAGGCAAACAAGATGAAGTGACTTGCCATGGTCACACAGATCTCTCTCTAAGCTTTCATTTCCTAATGTGCAAAGTGAAAATATTGTATTAGATGGAAGGTTAGATCCCTTTAAGCTTTGTCTTTGTGAATGTACCCCTCCCCCCAAAAAAACCCACAACTCTAAACCTAACACAGATTGGGTTTGTCTACCCAGGGCCTCTGGACTTACATTATTTATTGGTTTTCAATGGGAATGTCCATGTCCTGGGGCCATCCTTACCAATCAAGAAGACTCAAGACTATTGACCGTTTCTTGGTATTGCTCTCACTTTCCTATGTCTTCTCCTACTTAACTAGATAGAGACTTTTTGTTCCCACAGCAGGAGAAAATTAAGCAAAATCACTACCATACTCCTAGGATATATTCCACCATCCAGAAATTTAACTTGTTCAGGCTAAAATCCACTGAAAGTACACTAGGTGAGAAGGGGATCAAAGGATTGCTAAATGCCTAACCTCCCAGAGTACTGAAATTTAAAAATGATAATGATGGTTTTCACGAGCAGGTGTTCATAATAAATATTTTTCCATATATTATTTCATTTTATCCTTTGAGGCATATCTTTACTTTGGAAAAAAAGAAGACTTAGGGAAGGAAAGAGGTACCATTGCTATCTTCAGATATCTGGAAGTTTGTTCTTTGGAAGAATATTCTGCCATGTTGGCGCTAGAGAGCAGAAGTAGAGCAAAGCTTAACAGTTCCAGGTTTGTGCTTGATGTTTAGAAATCCTTCCCAACACTTTGGGCTATCACAAAAGAGAAGGGGCTACTGCCTGAGGAGATAGTCGATCCCCCCTCACTGGAAGTTATAAAATAAAGAGTACTACTATTCATCAGGTATATTGTAGGCAGACTTCCTGATTAAGTTCAGGTCAGATTAAATGAATTAGATGCTCTCCTCCTATCCTATTCTAAGCTTCTAATATTTTCCCCGTTTTACATACAAGGAAGGTGAGGTTTTGCAATCTATTTAAGCAGAGAGGAACAATGTAATACCTTCTCAAGTATTTGCTGCTGTTGTTTTGAAACTGTCTTATTATGATTCTGCAGTTGCAGATTGATGTAATGTGAAGAGAGAGAAGGAAGGCCCTTATAGAAGCCTGGGGCAAAATTTCCCTACAACTGTAGGGAAGAAGGGTTTCCAGATGTATTGTTCTTCATGCTTTCCTCTATTTGTTTGTGTATATATATATATATATATATATATATATGTGTGTGTGTGTGTGTGTGTGTGTGTGAGTGTGTGAGTGTGTGTGTGTGTGTGTGTGTGTGTGTGTGTGTGTGTGTGTGTGTCCCTTTCATGCAACTTGTTGCCATAGAACACCTATAGAGTATGTCAGTCCCAGAGAGTATCTTGGGAACCCAAATCTGTATCCATAACAATACCTTATAGGTTTAAGGCTCGCTAAGTGTTTAATATACAGCATCTCATTTTATGCTTACAAACATCCTAGGCGGTATGAATATTATTATCCTCAGGCATTCAGATGGGGAAACTGAGGCTCAAAAAATTAAGTAATTTTCCTAGGGCCACACAGGCTCTAAGTTTCAGAGGTGACTTTTGAACCAAGTTTTTCTTACTTCCAATTCAGCCTCCACACTGCCTCTAAATTCAAGGATGTTTCGAGTCATGGAGGATGAGATTGTAGCAAAAAGAAAGGATGGATTCCTGACTATCTTCAGGGAATATCACTTTTCCTGTTAGCACCTGGAATCCATGACATAGGAACATCATTACAAGGAGCGTAGAAAACTGAGAATAACCTTGAGAGCTGGATTTAATTGTTTGAAGGGTCACTGTGTGGAAGAATAAATTTTGTTCAGCTTGGCCCCACAAAGCCCAATCAAAAAGCATAGGAAGAATCAAATTTGCACATGATGTCACTGAGGACAAAAACCAAGAACAACAACAGAAACAACTTCCTAGCAGATTGGGCCATCCAAAAGTGGAATGGGTGATCTCAGAATGGAGTGGGTTCTCCCTCATGGAATAGTTTCAAGAAGAGATTGAATGGCTACTTATCAAGTATATTGTAGGGATTCTTTCTCAGGCATGAGGTCTCGCTTACCTTTCAAGTTCTGAGATTCTCTCATAGGGCATGCTTAATAGGATCAAAGAATCTGACCACAATGGCCAAACTCCCATGTTTTGCTGTTATCCCCTCATGGCCCGCATGCTTGGCATTTAAGAACATTTCAGCTTGTATAGTTTTTTTCTCTAAATCTTGCCCAGCATAAGGTCCACTGTGATCATTAGATTTTTACCCATGGTATAAGCCAAATCTCCTTTGTATGTTTAGTCTATTTTCTCTCCCTTAAGGCTTCAGAACGAGTGAAGTTAAACCAATGATTACAGGGCTGTGTGGATAGCTAAACCAGATCATTTAGGTGGAGGGAAATTGGCCTACAGTACCCAGCATGGACCTATCTTACCACTGATTTACATTTGCTTCTTGATTTACACATTGATTCTTTTCTACTTTATTTAAATTACCGAGACTTGAAAGCTATCTGCTACCCGTAGATGTCCTGACATGAAGATTGGACGGATCTTTAGTTAATAAGGAAGAAGGCTTAATTCTTGGTTTGATGTTAATCAGGAGTTATCATCATGATATCATTTTCTTAGCATTTTACAGTGTGATCAGTGGGATTGTTTTACACAAACAGATGCAAATGGATAGTTTGATTTTTTTTTTCCTTCATTTTATTCTAAATAGAGCTTGTCACCACTGGGATTCAAAATCCCCTGTGTCCATTTGAACATTTCTTCAGCTGATTATCCTTTCTTTATCAAATGTATTTTCTTTACTTCAGAGTAAGCTCCTTGAAGACAGAGCATGAGTTCAATTTTATTTCATATTCTATCCCTACTCTTACCCCACCCCCAGCATTTAGCATAGTGCCATATGAAATAAAAATTCCACTGTTATTTGAATAACTTCCATATTAAGATTTCAGCATCTGGATCCACCCTTTTTCTAGGTTAATAGCACATCACTCATCCTGACATGGTGAATTAACTAGGCCTATTTCATGTCCTCCCAGTATTTTGCAGATGGCCAAATAGGAAGTTGAAGAGTGGCTAGGTGACATTTCAGTGGATAGAGTTCTGGGCCTGATGTCAGGAAGACCTGTGTTCAGAATCAGGCTAAGACTCCTATTAGGTATGTGACCCTGAGCAAGTTGTTTTATCCTATTTACCTCAGTTTTTTCATCTGTAAAATGAACTGAAGAAGGAAATGGCAAGCCACTCTATTATCTTTGCCAAGAAAACCCCAAATGGGGTCAAAAAGAGACAAACATGATGTAATGTACTGAACAACCACAAAAATAGAAAATGAAATTACTGGCTCATAGTTCCCTAGGTAGCCAGTGACAGGGCAAGGGGGCAATCCAGCTCTCTTCTCTCCCTTGGCAATGTGATTTATGTTCTACCTTCCTGATGATACATTCTCATCATTCTCTTCTATGCTATAATAACACCTAACATTTATATAACATTTCAAGATTTTCTAAGTGCTTTACACATGTTATCTCATTTGACCCACACCACAGACTGGTGAAGTGATTGCTCTTAATAAGAGCAATAATATCCAGCCTTTATATAACACTTTAAGAGTAGCTGCAGAGGGCAGCCGGGTGGCACAGCAGGGAGAATGCTGGGCTAAGATTCAGAAAGACTCATCGTCATGATCTCAAATCTGGGCTCAGACACTTCCTGGCTGCGTGACCCTGGCCAAGTCACTTAACCCTATTTGCCTCAATTTTCCTATTTGTAAAAGGAACTGAAGACAGAAATAGAAAACCACTCAAGTGCTTTGTCAAGAAGACCCCAAATGAGATCACAAAGAGTCAAACATGACTGAAAAATGACCAAATGATAATCAAATTAAAGTTTCTCATATATTTTAGATATATTACCTCATTTGATCCTCACAAAAATCATGTGAATCAGGTGCCATTATTATTCCTATTTTACAGATGAGGAAATGAAGACTGAGGGAGCTCCAAGGATTTGCCCAAGATCACGTGGCTTCTGGTTTTCCAAGGTAGGATATGGACTCGGGTCTTTCTGACTGTAAGCCTGAAGTTATCTACTCTAAAACTGAACTGTTGTGACTTTGTTTAGAAATGCTGAATATTGCCTAATTTCAAGATTCGATTAATTGAATCCTTTAGCTCATCCTTTGAATCAGTTCTTCTTCACCTAGTGTAACATAACAGCTCAGTAGATGTTTTTTTCTCTTAGTTCTTTTCAACAACTTCTCAGGCCCATTCCCAGAGAGTTCAAAAGCTTTCTACTAAGGTTCTAAACCTATTTTAAACTGAAGTGGGGGGGGGGCTAATCTAGGAATATACCTTTTGACTTATTAGAGGTTACAGCAAGAATTCATGGGCCTTCATATGGGACAGAGCCAAATATCTGATTTATGGTAATCTAAAGGTCCTGGTGACTTCAAGAATGGTCTGGTATTTCTATTGAGAAAAATCAAGTCTGTCCCACTAATTCTATGAAGGTATGAAGTAGATTTCTAGGGCCATATGAAGCCTTTCCTGATTCTCCCAATTGCTCGTGCCTGTCCTCCCAAATTACTTTGTATTGAATTTATTTTTATGTGTACATGCTTATATCCCCCTCAATTGAATATAAGCTCTCTTGGGTAGGGATTGTTTCATTCTTTACATATGTATCCCCAGTCTTTAGCATATTATCCAGCATGTCCTCAGTATTTAAGAAATGCTTAGTGATTGATATGAGCAAAAGCTCCTCCTAAGGAAGGCATGCAGCATAACTAATGAAGTGGATTCTGAGCTTGGAAAGTGGGTGCAGACATGCTAATAGATGCAGCAGGCAAACCAAAGAGGGAAATCAATTCGACTCCAAGATAACGCAGTCTAATCGAGGAAGCCTTGGGAAAAAATGACTATGAAAAATGGTATTATTAAGAAAGAAGATATGTATAGGCAATGAAATATTTGCATTTCTCTCTCTACTTGTGACCTGTGACTTGAGGGGAAATCTTGGTTCATTCAAGCCATTCCTCCATTCATCTCACCTGACTTAGGCTTCACAGGACCACAAAAAGGTTCATATAAATGAACATGTCCAGATGAGACCCTTTGTGCTATATGTCTCTTAAAAAGAATAGTTTCCAACACCTTGCTTGAGCACATGTGCGCGTATGCTTGTGCGCACACACACACACACATTCCTTTCATTATTTTGGCTCTTAAATCAAAATACGATCAACATATTCTATTCCATTCCATTAATATTAAATGCATGTAATGAGTAGGAGATTTCGTGGTGCTTACCCCTTCCCCTATAGGCATGTGGAAATGGAACATTTAATTTGGAAAATAGGAAGAAATAGGATCATTTAATAGTCAAGCTCAATAGGACCTCCTGAGATCATCTGGGCCAGCCCCCTGCCTTCAGGCAGCTAAATGGATAATCTAGGGAAATGAGACTGTACGCCCTTGAAGAGTTTCAAGGCCAGATATGACACACCTTCCCTTCGTCTTTCATCCCAGAACATCTCTACCTTGAAGATCAAGTTTTTCTTTGTTTCCAAAGCCAAACTGTTCCCTTTCTACACATAATTTAAGCCAAGTTCTTCTTGTTAAGTCCCCTAAGGATGTGGAGGACAATCAGTCATCCATTATAACATTTGAAGAAAAAAACTTTAATAAACTGGAAGACAATAATTCAGTTATTTCTTCTACTTCCATTGCTCTGGGGGTAAATCACCCCAACCCCTTTAACCTCAGTTCCCAAGACCCATCTTCTATCTCTTTAATAATGTGCTGCCATTCTCTGGCCCCATTCCAGCTTCTCTACCTCTTTTTTTAAGAAATAAAGTCTGGTAAAAAGGAACTAAAACAAACCATAACGACTTTCTTGGACATGCAGCAAATGCAGGGAATATTAGATCAAGAGCAAGGAGGTCTGGGTTCTAGATCTTGCCTCTTACTCAGTAACTTGGTAGCCTTGGCGAGTCATTTCAGTTTGAGGGGGTTAGGCCTGAGTCTCTCTAACAGCCTTGACTTCCTGCCGTGGCATCTTAAGGTTCATTTTCTCAGTGCTTATTGGTTCTTTCAGGTTCCTTCTGGACTTTTTAGGTGCTGGTTCATTGTCTTAAGGATATTACTTCAGGATGAACATTTAGTTGCTTGTCTTCAGGTACACACATGTCTATCTATGGTCCTTTTGGAAAAATCCAATTTAAGGCCCCACTCATCCTAATATAGAGAGTTTCTTCTTACCCTGCTCCAACATTTTCCACACTAATAAAAGTACAAGTATCTATCTATATGAGGATCTCGAGATGAGTCTTTAGTGACAATGCAATTTGAGGCTTGTCATACCTAATTACAAAGTGAAAACTCTCTGCTAATAGTTCTCATCACTGAGGTCCCTGCTACAGGAGTATTCTTGAAAAGTTGTGAGTGTTGACCAGGGTATGTGTGTCTGGGCTCATGGATAGATGGTAGTATGTTGGGAAGTATGGGAGTTCGAATCCCCCGCAAGCACCCCAAGAAAGCTCTAAAATGCTTCAAAAGGAATGATAAAGAAAATAAAAGACATAAAGTCCTCCTTTCTGTAAGAGAGGATCCTATAGGGCCATAGAGACAAGACAGGCTGAATAGAAGGTGAAGTACAAGGCAAACTAAGTCCGTGACAGCAGTGCAGACTAGAGCAATGCCCAACGTGGGGGGTTAAGGGCCTCAACCCCGGCAAGAGATACAGGTAGACTTGCAGACAGGCGATCTGGATATCAATCACAGCAAGAAAGGAGGTCAGATAATTCCTGCAGGAGGAAGAATCTAGTCTAAAACACTCAATGTAGGGGTCATGCAATCCACAGTCAAGGGTCAATCAGTGTCAACTCATGCCATCCAGGATTATGAGAATGCAAGGTGACCCAAATATAACCAAGTATAGAACATTAAGTTTTCCAAGCCACTGTACAAATATTGTCTCATTTAACTTTATGAGAACCCTGGGAGATGTGTGATATTATTATCATCCCCTTTTTACAGATGAGGAAATATAGGCAAATAAAAGTTGAGTGACTTTCCTAGGATCATACAGTGTGTGATGCTAAATAAGATCTCACTTCTTTTTGATTCCAAGCCCTGTGCTCTATCCAATGTGTTCCTTATCAGCTCAATTAATATAATGAGTGAGAGATTCATTATACTAAGAGATGTCAGGAAAGTCTAGCTACTGCAAAATGGGAAGGCAGTGTGGCTGGTTCACATCTGTATTGGCTCAGATACTTTCCAGTGGTTTGTGGATTACTAGCAAGGCTATTTACACATCTAATACCTTTTTTTGTTTTTTAAGGTTCAAATGAATGTCTGATTCCATTGTTCTTTTTTTTTTCATTCCATTGTTCTTAAAAAAAAGGCATTGTGTGTGTGTGTATGTGTGTGTATATGTATATATATATATATGTGTGTGTGTGTGTGTGTGTGTGTGTGTGTGTGTGTATGTGTATAAGTTAGAAAAATCACAGTACCAATTACCCCATTCACACATAGACCAATTAAGTATTTGTTTGCTTTATAGAAAATATCCACAGCTTCTTCTTAAATGTGTGTGTGTATATATACCTATACATAAACCAATCCATTTTTGTACAAGGGGAAAAAAGGTATTCTAAAATTTCTTAGAAATATAAAAAGCAGCTTGGTATTGATTTGGTGTTTATTGAAAGAAAGTGTCACATTGAAATGAGGAGATCTGGGTTCCTCCCTTTCTGACATATGATGGCTGTGTACATTTGGGCAAGTCACTTAACCTTTAAACTTGAAGTTCCAAAGACTGTGCCAATCTACATAATCACAATAAGAATAAAGGTAACGCTCCCAGATTCCTTTCATATGCCTGAATGCATCTGCAGATTTTCTGTACCAATGAAATCTCAGGTTTGATATGTCCAAATTGAGTAAGTTGCCCAATAGTTCCAAAACACACACATGCTCCATAGATGTGTGTGTATTGCAAATAATATATATTGCAGAATCTTTGATTCTGTTCCACCTTCATGCCATTTTATGTACTACAAATATAGGTATTGTATATAATATAACATGTTGCATAATAATATATCTCATATAGTGAGAATGCTAGACTTTCCACATGGAAAACTGTTCACCCCTTAAAACATGGTACCAGTGCAGTAATGGCAAGGACAATTTTTATAAAAAGTGTTTTGAGAATCAAATGAGATATTTGTAAAGAACATAACAGTGCCTGCTCCCAGAAGTAGACATTATATAAATACTAGATTTTATCACCATCATCATTATTATTAAAATAATATTGTACCTACCTTTAAATCCATTATTACCTCTTTTAAATACAACTAAATCTGACTTCAGAATTAGAGTCAGAGCAAAGCATCTACTAGTAATCGCTTGATATATATGGATGCTATCAAGCTACATGCCTCCATGAAGGTAAATCACGTAACTCGTGCATCTCATAGAATCTTCCTCTAATGATATCAGAATCTCATTTAGTCCTGTTCACTATACAATTTTCGATGTATGCCAAGAAAAGATGAGAGTATGAAGGCTTGAAGCTTGAATATAAAATTCATATTGAACCATGGCCCCCCAAAAAGGAAGAAGAGGATTATAAACAAAGTGGTTTATGATGACATTTTAGGACCAGATCCTTGCCACCAGAATTTACAAACAGATTATTCTTAAAGAGCCCATACTTAGATCACTATGTAATTCATACCAGCAAATGATACTCTGCAGCATCAGTCTCTAAAGGATTAGCACCTACCAAATGCCTAAGAAGATGCATCCTGGTTTCTTGAATTATACTTTGGAAGATTTCTGTCTTTTTTGGGACTGATAGGTAAAAATTCTCAAAATAGTCTAGATTGCCCAATAAGCTATGCTGGCATGAAATCTTTATCACAGACTGAAGTGTTGCTCACACTGATTCATAAAAACCTGAAGAACCATTTTACATATGTTGACTTCCTAAATACTCAGAAGGCCCAAGATACATGGAACGAAAAGCTTTCCACATATAGATATCTGGCTGGGGAAATAAAAATCATATATCATCCATATTGTCCTTTCTGTTTTTGGAATTGTCCCTACTATGCTTTTGCTGGCCACATCACTTTTTCTCCTTCCATCTGGTACTCTCCTTCCAGCCCCGGAAGGCTAACTTTTTGATATGACTCAATCTAGATATATCTTGCACTCCAACCATGTTCCCATAAAGGCCTTTGAGTGTGCAATCTCTACTCTTTCAGATCTCTTCATTGTGGTCTGGGAACAGTAATCACATCACATCGCCTTTCCTGGAAAGGCTAGGTCTACATACTTAGCAGTCCCAAACATCTCTCCCTGGCCATTACTCCACTTTAGGTAATGTCTTCCTCTTTTAGAATGTAAGCTCCTTGAGTTCCGATGTTGTTTTCCTTTTTGGATTTGTGTCCCCAGGTCTTAGCATAGTACATGGCACGTGGAAAGTGCTTGATAACTTTATTTTTATTCATTCAATGAGCTTATGTATTAATACTTTTATTGAGTGGACATAGAAAACAGAGGAAAAGGAAAGGGAGAGAAAGTTGTACCATTATCATTTCTATGTGAATCCTGATACAAAAACAGTGAGAAAAAAATATAGTTAATAGGAACACTAATACTCTTCTGCAGGTAGAAATTCATGTACAAAGGGCTCCCCTTGAATCAAGATGTGGGCCAAAGCAGTCATGATGAAGCATTTGCCAACTGAAAAAGTCACTTAAGTAGAGAGAATAATGTTATCTAGGCCTTTTAATGGTTAATTCTTTGTTTTCCCTGAATGGTCCTGAGCCTGCCATCTAAGATGCTACACTTTGCCTCCCCCCTATATTTTTAGGTTGATTTGATATTGCTCCCCCTCGGGTCTGACCTTATTACTCTGCTTAAGAAACTTCAATGGTTCTTTATCATTTCTAGATGAAGAATACACTTCCCCTTTTAGCTCTTCTACCCTTTCTTTCCTGGCTGATTTCATCTTGTTCCTTCTCATATCTTCTACAGTCTAGCCAAAAGTGTCCTGCATGACACATTCCACCTCCCACCTCCAAGGTCTTTGCCTAGACTATTCCCAATGCCCGTGCTTTCCCTCCCTCTTTCCCTTTCCCTCTGCCCCCTCACTCTCTCTCTTTTTCGCTGTTTGTCTCCTCTGTGTCCCGCTTTCCCTCTGTGTTTTTATTTCTGTCTCTGTCTCTCCCCTTTCTCTTTCTTTCTCTCTCTTTCTCCCCCTCCCTCTGTTTCTGTTTCCCTGTCTCCTCTGTGTTCCCAGTATCTAACAGTGATAATTGAATTAAATTGAATTCATCTATTGCATTCTAGACTCCTAACTTTTGCCATTCCCATTCATCCTATCTCTTCTGCATCCTCCCCACTTTAGCCCAGAATGCATTACACATTTACTCTTAGAATTCCTAGTTTCCTGAAGATGTAGCTTAAGTGATAATTGACTTGAGACTTCTCCTGATCCATGCAAGTTGTCAATGCTCCCTCTCTCCCTCCTGAAATAGTATAATTTTGCATGTATTTAATATTTATTTATTTATTTTGTGCATGTTAGATCTCTCCATCAGAATGGAAGATCCCTGAGAGCAGGAAGTATGTTTTGTTTTTGTTTTTGTTTTTGTTTTTTTCCATTTCTACCTACAATGCCTTGTGCATACTAGGTTTTTAACAAGTTTAACAAGTATATTGGGACCAGAGAGTGAGAAGTACTTATATTGATGGTTTTAATTCTTCCATATAGTACTTTCTCTATTTTCTATAAAAGTGTCCATGTTGCTTTTAGATTTGGATGCATAGTGGTCCCATGTGATAATTGCCTTATTTTTTTAGATCCCCCCAAATTTAGGATCATTCAGTCAGTGACCCAGAATTTCAAAATGGAAGTTCTTAAAAACTCTTGGGTCTAAGTCTGTCCTTGTACTGAAGAGAAAGACTAGGACTGAAGAAGAGGAAAGGATTTGCCCAAACTCACACAGCAAGAGGATAGCAGAGCTGGATATGCACCCAAGACCCATTCCCCAACACTGTGCCAACCTACAACTGTTAGAACAATCATAATTTCTAATGATATATTTAAATTTGCAGCTGAAATTTATAAAGACAAAGCAATTTGAAAATAGAGAAATACCTTTGAAGATGATAAACATCCTCACCCGAGATGTTAGAGGCTCACAGGGTAGCTGTTTCAAAAACAGAAAAGTGAAGGGAGAAAGTACCAAATGATATTCTTATTCCCCAGACGTATGTTTACCCGGCTGTTATTTTTAGTAACATGTCTAGTCTAACATATTGATAATGTACAAGGGAAAGAGATGGAGAGGCGGTGATATTTGGCATCACAATAACCTGCTTACTTAATGGGGAAAATCCATCAACATAGACAGAAAGATTTTCTTCTGTAGAAAGTCCAAAGAGTAATTAGTCACTACAAATCAGCACAAGGAGTTTGCCCACACGTGTCCCAGTTCTATCCTCAAGTTTTTGTTTGTTTTTTTTTTTAAAAGAAAAGTGTCCCTGCTTCCTGAATATGTGGAGCAAACATTGATGTGAAATCAGCATTTGACGACCTTACACAATCCAGAGTTTAATTTCTAGGGTCTTATGGTATGTTAGAACTGGAAGAAACCTTAGAGATCACCTAAACCTTTCTTTCTAGAAAAGAAGCAGCAGCAAGTTGATCTCATGGAGTTTCTATATCATCTCAAAGCATAACCTTGATTCTACCTCTTACACAAAGCCTTTCTTGTCCCTACAATTTTTAAATCATTGTTGCCTTTTAAATTGTTGGGTTGTATGGTGTTTATATTGACTTGTTAGTCTTCATGCCGTATCCTTCTACTTGAATTCAAGTAGACTCTACTAGCCCCCTAGTTCATGGCTTGGCACATAGTAAACCACACATTGTTTTGAAGAAGACCAATGACAATTAGCAACTGATGTCTCGACTTGTGGATTGGATTTAAGTGAGGCAGAGAGGCACAGAGCCCTCAGCTCACATTTGCTCTTCCCGAGTCATCTGTGTCCAATAGCAGGACAAAAGTCAGATGGATGGATTGACAGTGGCCCAGGATCTGGAAGACTGGTATCTTCCACACTTGACCAAGCTCTGTGCACTCCACAGGGCCTGCTTCAGTTGCCTTGCTTAGAGACCTTGGAACAAATTGTTCTCATTCACCCATTCCACTTGGAAAAACCTTCACATGCTTGGGGTACTCGTACCCCTAACTCATCGATGGTTTTGAGGACTGTCAGTTATCCTCAACCTGGTTGAGGCGATCTCCTAAGATGATTTACTAGCATGTGGCCACTTCATAGGTTATAGCTCTTGGAGTCACAGGTGAGAGTTGGGTGAATCAGGTAGACACCAAAAGTGAAGGAGTAGCCCTGAAAAAGGCTTGACAAGGCCTCACACCCCATGTGCCAGTCCTTCTAAATTCCCCAAACCCCACTGTAAACCAATAATAAGGCATGCTCTAATACTGTTTATCAATAATGGCAGTTCGGGCAATAAGGTTCAATTGAAGACACACATGAAGCATCTGCTAACTAGACCACAGGATGTAATGAATAAACAGTCAAGATAAATGCTTGTTGACTGACTCTTGACAATATACTGTGGTGCAGATAGCAGGCCCTTGGTGTGTGTCTTGGATCGAACCTTATTGCCTGAGTTGCCATTACTGATAAATGGGAAGCCTGGTGCTGAAAATTCCAGGGCCTTTGCTACCCCATGCTAGAACCTCCTGTCTGGAGGCTCTTCCCTTTTTCAGATCTCACTGTGCTTGGGTTGCCATCAGGGCAATGCCAGGTAGAGACAGTGCCTCTTCTCAACATCACTAGTCTTGGCTTGTCCTCTAGAAGTCATTGTGGTTCTGGAAAATAGCCTTTCCCTGCTTGCTTCCTGCTCCCTGAACAGTAAACACTAATACATATGCCTTGTGAGCTCCATGCCTTCTCTCCTTTCCCATTCCCCTGGGGCTGCCTGTTGAATGACTATGAATGAAATAGAAAGGTCCCTGTTCACTTGAACTAATTATCACAGGGCATCTGAAAAGTAGAAAGATTCCAATAAAGTACAGTATGGAGCCAGTTTTCTCTAATGCATCGAGGCACAGATGGTGGACTGTTTCTTTGAGGAAGGCAGGCGTGGAAACCACTGAGGAGGAACAAGGCCTTCTGTCAAACAAATACTGTACTTGACTAGCCCTTGCATTTTCATTATTAGAGAGGGGCCTGTGGCAGTCATTATCTGTTTAATAACTGGCATTCCTGGAGCAATATAAAATTTGCTAAACCATTTAAATGTATCATCTCACTGGAGCCTTGTAATAACCCTATTAAGACAATGCTACTATTATCCCCATTTTACAGATGAGCAAGCTGAGGCTCATATTGGTTAGAGGATTTCCCCGTGCTCATATAACTTCAAATCTTGGCTCTACTATTTCTTATCTGTATGACCTCATATGAGTCCCTTAACTTTCAGCCTCAGGGATGATGTTGGTCTAGAAGATCCCTTCCACTTCTAGATCTGTGATCATCCAAGTCTTCCCATACATCTCCAAATTTTTCATATTTCTCATTTTCTATGGCAAGAAATTTTACTATATTGATATACAGCCTCACAGTTTGTCAATTCCTCAACTGATAGGTCTCTCCTTGTTTCTAGTTTGTTTTGTTTTGTTTTATTTTGTTTTGTTTTTGCTATCATGAAAAAAATTGCTCTGAGTATATTAGTATACATAGGACCTCTCATTAAATATTTGGCTTCCTAACAAGAAAGGGTTCCCTAGGTCTGTCACTCGGAGGTTTCCCTAACAAGCAGCATGACATAGTGCTTAGATGGCTGCCCTTGGGATATAAAGAAACTAGGGTCACATCTCCCCTTCCACACTTACTAGCTTTGTGCCTGAGGGCAATCATTTGTTTTTTCTGCCACTTAGTTTCTTTATCTGAAAATACAGATTCTAAAACCCATGCATTACTCTACTGAATACATTATTGTAAGACTCCAAGAGAGAAGATGAATGGCAAGCCCTTTGAAGATCATACATCATTTTATAATTGGTAGTTAATTTTATGATATCTCATATTGTACACTTTTTCGGGGCGGGGGGGGGAGGGGCTGTACCTGGGATATCGTGACTGTGAGAAATTTCTAATGAGGAACTTCCTTCTACCAATTCAGATCAGTACCTGGTCTTCAAAATATAATTTTAGAGAATTGCCTGAGATATTTCTTGTGAGACAATAAGTTCTCTGAGAGGTGGGCCCGTCCCATTTTTTGCAGTACATCTTTGCAAGTCCAGGCTTTGTCATGAAGAACGAATTTTCAAACTATCAACTACATGTAGTTTGCTGTGTTAGTGCAAACATGCGTTGTAAAACCAACTAAACGGTTTAAGGGAATATCTGATACTCAGGTTATTGATTGCCCACTTTCTCTCTCTGCCATATAGAGGTGGCTGGGGTCAGAAGACCGTGTTTTCATACTCAGTTAAAGTCTTTTTTTAATCTCAGCTCTCCAATCCTTCTCCAACCATTTATAGAGTTCCACTCCGTTATTAATGCACTTTAGCTTCTAAACCATGTGGTACATTTAATTAGGGTTTATTCAATGGTTGTAAAAATAAGTTTATATGGTATGGTATCTCCAAGGTGCTTTAGTATCCAATCTCAAATCTAACTTGTTTTTAAGTGGAAGCATTAGTACATTGTTATTATATGACCTACACATAATTACCATCAACCAAATCCATTGCTTTCCATTGAACATCATATTTCTTTCCAATGGGTCAAATGATATATAATTAACCAAAATTTTGGTGAACTACACTTGAAGTATACTTCTCCACTCTTCTATCACACTGTATGTCATTGGGAAATAGAATTCGTTTTTATAGCTATGCCAAGGTCTATCAACATAATTTGTACCCCTTGTGGTTGGATAAGACTTATTTTTAGTAGAATTACTTTAGCTATTGTTTTAATGATATTCTGATGGTCCTGGGGTTTCATGCCTGTGGCTATATTCTTCAGTGGGAGAGACTGCAACTGATCCATGTCTTCTTATTCTGTGTGACTTTGAATTAGTCAACACCCCACCATGTTGAATTTCTGCTACACAACTCTTCATGTCCTCCTTTAGACATTCCACAGGAGGTACATCCAGCGTGATGGAGGCCTTTCTTCGGATTCCTTTGGAGTGTGTGGAGCACAATGGAACGCAAGGGTTATCCACTCATCAGTGTAATTCTCCATGCTCACCCTAACTCCTTCTCTATTCATAATATCTCTGATGGTATCTTTGACATCACTTCCTTTGGGCGTTTCATCAGTGGTAATTCAGTGCCGCCTAGTCACATGCACAGAGAGTCCATTGCCATCTGGATGACAGATGATTATAGTTCATTGGAAAATATATTACATCACACCTTATACCTAGGCAGTGTCCTTGGAAGAGTAGTGTAGATGACAAGATGTGCCATTTTTTTTTCATGAAGAAGCTTGAGATCTTTCATGGGGATACAGAGTTTCTTAAAAGCAAGCCAATGACTTCTCTGCTTCCTATTTAACTCTGGGCCCAATATGTCACCCCTTCACAGTGTCTATCCAAGATAGATACATTGGAAGGCAGACCAGCAGTTTGTGATGTTTCTCCAGCTGCATATTCTGATCTGGATTGTAATCTGTGCATCTCGTTTTCTCCTGTGTGGAGGCAAAACTCTTATTTAAGATGTGCCTTGTGATGCCTTCATGTCCCTTACCAACAGAAGTACTTGTAGGCTCTCACCATCTCTGTGGTGCTGTGATGCTGGCAAATGCCTTTAATGGGAACACTGGTTCATTTTTCTTAAAAATGTAGTTGACATAAAATGATAAAATGTGATACATGTTCATCATAAAGGGCAGTGTGACACACTGTGGAAAGGTCACTGGCCTGAGTGTCAGAAGATAATGAGTCTTAGGCTATTCCATTAACTTCCAATGTAACCTTAGGCACCTCAGTTTCCTCAGTTATAATTTGAAAAAGTTGGACCAAATGATCTCTAGAATTACTCATATCTTTTCCAGTCTAAGTTTCCTTATCTCAGGTTTTTCATATGGTAAAAGGGAACAAAAGTTCCTGCCAATTCTGAAGTCTATGACTAAAGGAAAAAACTTCCCTTCCCTATGCCTTTGTAATGGCTTTCTCTCAAGCCTACAAAATATTCCTTCCTCATCTCCATGTCTTAGAATCCCTAGTTTCTTTTGTGATGAAGTTCCAATACCACTTCATAGTCAAGCTATCCTGATTCCATCTCCGAGATGCTTACTCCCCAAATTACCGTATTCCATTTTGCATGTCTGTGTTATGTAGGTACATGCTGTCTTCCTCATCTAGACTGGAAGTTCCTTAAGGACAAAGAATGTTTCACTTTTGCTTTTTTTGTGTCATCGGTGTTTCTCATAGATGCTGGGAATACATTAAGTACTACTTACTGAATGCACTCTGACTCATTGATGGTGAGCATTATGCACCCTCTTCTTAGTTTTCCTTGCCAGGATGATCTCAATTTTACAGATGAGGAAACAGAGGTACAGAGAAATCAGAGATTCCTTGCCTAGTAGCATCATTTATGTAGTCAGTGACAGAGTCGATACTCGACTTAGATCTCTTGTGATTCAGAGTATGGTCACAAAAATGCCGTCTGGTCATGGGAGGAAGTAGAAGGAAGTGGGGATACTCTACACTTATGATTTCATAAGAAATCATAGCTAAGGAACAATCTGAAGGTCAAGATATGAGAATATAAAGTACTTTGTAAATGTTAAAATGTTATGTAGGTATAAGTGATTAATCATCATCATCATGATTTTAAGAATTATGCATAGAACAAAGAAATCATGGAACAAATTCATGGAATTCATAGAACAACAACAACAATAAAAAAAACTCACCAAAGATAAATTGGGTATGGTCTATATGTAGGAGACTTCTAATTGTGTGGATTTGATACATTTCTGATGACAGGAAACAGATCCTTGTGGTTGTAAGCAGTATTGACATTTAGATTTATACATAGTTTTGTTCCCTCTCCCTCACTCACCCCTCTTCTCTGCTTGCCTCCCTTTCCCCTATTAGACTGTAAGCTTAAGATCCAGGGTCCACATCTTCTGTTGTCAGCATCTACCACTATGTTCAGCAACCGTTGGGCTCTCAAAACAAAGACTTGAACCTGTCTTGGTCTAGTTGGAACAGTTGAGACAAAGATAAATGATATTGTAAAAAAAACTATTAACATTTAGTCAATTGCAGTGATATTTGTAAGTATTAAGTTGGCTCAGAATGAAACTGAAAATGAGACTGAAGATTGGTAGGTGAGAAAGGAAGAAATTTATTGGGTCAGAATGAGAAAATTCATTTGGGAATATGGAATGGTACATGAGAATCATGAATGGATAACCTGTTTGAAAATCAAAAGTCCCCTTCATACATTCCCCACAATTCATTTTACTGCCTTCTATGATGTACGTAACACAAATTGGATATGCTAAAACAGAGAGTAATATTGCAGATAAATTTCTGGACTTGGAATCAAAGAAACTTGGGTTAGGTTTCCCATTCTTTAGCCCTTCCACTCCCCTTTGCCCTCATGAGTTCCTTGTACTGATGAAATGCTAGATCCTTCGAGTATTCACATATAGTTCTATAACTATAACAAAGTCCCCGTGGTCTATGGCCACAAGGGACCAAAATTTAGAGGCCACTGATGAATGCTTGTTCAGAAGATAAATAATTGAGCATAGCACTTATTTTAAAAGAATAAACATTTAAAATAATATGTCCACAAGTGATGTAATTCTTCCCCCCCTTATTCTTTGCCATTACTTCTTAGTATTATAAGATCTCCACCTACTCTCTTCTCAACTGAATTTGCCTTAAAATGTTGACTGAAAACCATGTAGCATGCTACTTCTCCAAATATGAAAACTGTCATTGATAGTTTATATATGTTTATAGCATGTTAAATGCTTCCTCATATATGTCTTTACTAACTGTTCATTCTCAAAACTCTGCCTTCCGTATACTACCTGATCTCAGTTTTTCTTCTTTGATTCCTACTTGGTATGGAGCAAGGCTTCTTAAACTTTTTCTACTTGACCCCTTTATGCCCAAGAAATTTTTACATAACCCTGGGTATATAGTTATATAAAATAGGTATACAAATCCAACATTTACTGAAAATAAATTATAAAGAAATTTATTTTAAAACAATTCTTTGGTGTACATATAATTTTACCATTTATTAAAGACGAAAACAAATTTGGATTCTAATGAGATGGCTGTGCTTATTTATTTTTACATAAAGAATTAAATCTTGGCAGAATATTTGATACCTTTTACAGATGCCAAATTTTTTGCGACCCTGCATATTCAATTACATGACCACATATGGGTTCGTGACCCACAATTTAAGATTTGGTGTAGAGGATTGAAGTCAAGACTTGGAATTAGGAGTACTTGAGTTTTTAGATACTTAATATCTGTGTGACCTTGCTCAAATCTCTTAACCTCTCCAAGCCTCAGTTTACTTATCTTTAAAATGGGGATAATCATTGGACTAAATGCACAAATTTGGTGTGGAGAACAAATAAATGTCAATCCAGGAACTTCAGTCATGGAAAAGACTTCCAAATTCTTCTTTACCTTCTTGACCTTCTCTCCAAATCATATTGGTCAGCCTTTAGTTCCACTTTTCAGGTGAATTGAAAAAATGAGATGGAGACTTCTTTGCTCAAAAAACAAAGAATTAGATAATAGTAGCTGAAAATGGAACTTAAGTTTAGACCACATATTGACCAATTTCTTCAGTTTTCAGTAGAGGATTCTGTTGCTCAGAGAGGATCTATCATTTGTTTAAAATCATACCAGTATAATTAGCAGTGGTACCTGAATTGATAGTAGCTCTCCTTATTTTCAGACCAAGATTTTCCCCTGTATCCCACTATTTTACTCAGCCCAAGCTAGAGAAGGCAAAGAAGAGAGGAAGCTTGAGGTTGGCTTTCAGGAGGAAACAGAATTTGGACGGGTAAAGAAGAAGGCAGGGGTTACTTGTTCTAGGAGACCGATGTAGAAAACCTATCAGATAACTAGTCCAACATCTCTTTCACAGATCAGTACTAGCCCTGATACCTCAAGCATGGATTAAGTAGATTTTTAGTTGAAAAAAGCAAAACATTTATTAAATGCTTACTAGACGGAAAGTACCATGGATACAAACAGAAAAAGAATAATCTCTGTCCCCAGGGATCTTACATTCTAATTAGAAGAGAAAACACATTTTTTAAAAGTTTATCTATAGAGCAGAGGCCTGGGAATGCTAAGGATTATTTATTTATCTATCTATCTATCTATTTATTTATCTATCTATCTATCTATTTATTTATTTATTTGTTTGTTTTTAATTAATTATTTATTTGTTTGTTTGTTTATTTATTTATTTGCAGCTTTTTGATTTTCAAAACGTATGCATGGAGACTTTTTCAACACTGACCCTTGCAAAATCTTGGGTTCCAAATTTTTCCCTTCTACAGATGGCAAGTAATTCCAATATATGTTAAACATATTCAATATATGTTAAATCCAATGTATGTATGCATATTTGTACAATTATCATGCTGCACAAGAAAAATCAAATCAAAAAGGGAAAAATGAGAAAGAAAACAAAATGCAAGCATTAACAAAAGGAATGAAAATGTTGTCTTATGATCCACATTCAGTTCCCACAGTCCTCTCTCTGGGTGTAGATGGCTCTCTTCATCACAAGATCATTGGAATTGGTCTCAACCATCTCATTGTTGAAAAGAGCCACGCCCATCAGAATTGATCTTCATATAAACATGTTGTTTCTGTGTACAATGATCTCTTGGTTCTATTCATTTCACTCAGCATCAGTTCATGTAAGTCTTTCCCAGCCTCTCTGAAATCCTCCTGCTGGTCATTTCTTACAGAACAATCATATTCCATCACATTCCATATGCCACAATTTATTCAGCCATTCTCCCATTGGTGGGCCTCCACTTAGCTTCCAGTTTCTTGCCACTACAAAAAGGGCTATCTCTTTGGGATATAATCCCAGTAGCAGCACTGCTGGATCACGTTTTGATAGCCCTTTGAGCATAGTTCCAAATTGCTCTCTAAAATGGTTGAATCATTTCACAATTCTATCAACAATGTGTGTGTCCCAGTTTTCTCAAATCCCCTCTAAAATTCCTCATTGTCTTTTCCTATCATCTTAGCCAATCTGAGAGATGTGTGGTGGTATCTCAGAGTTGTCTTAATTTGAATTTCTCTGATCAGTAGTGATTTGGAACACTCTTTCATATGCGTGGATATAGTTTCAATTTCATCATCTGAGAATTTTCTGTTCATATTCTTTGATCATTTGTCAATTGGAAAATGGCTTGAATTCTTATAAATTTGAGTCATTTCTCTATATATTATTTTAGAAATGAGGCCTTTATCAGAACTTTTGAATGTAAAAATGTTTTCCCAGTTTATCGCTTCCCTTCTAATCTTCTGCACTGGCTTTGTTTGTACAAAAACTTTTTTTTAAATTTATTTATTTAGAATTTTTTTCACAGTATATATGCATGAGTAATTTTTTTATAATATTATCCCTTGTATTCATTTTTCCAAATTATCCCCCTGTCCCTCCACTCCCTCCCCCCGATGACAGGCAATCCCATACATTTTACCTGTGTTACAATAAAACCTAGATACAACATATGTGTGTAAATACCATTTTCTTGTTGCACATTAAGTATTAGCTTCCGAAGGTATAAGTAACCTGGGTAGATAGACAGTAGTGCTAACAATTTACATTCACTTCCCAGTGTTCCTTCTCTGGGTGTAGTTGTTTCTGTCCATCATTGATCAACTGGAAGTGAGTTGGATCTTCTTTATGTTGAAGATATCCACTTCCATCAGAATACCTCTTCATACAGCATTGAAGTTGTACAAAAACTTTTTAACTTAATATAATCAAAATGATCTATTTTATGTTCAATAATGATTTTCAGTTCTTCTTTGGCCACATATTCTTTCCTTCTCCACAGATCTGAGAGGTACACTATCCTTTGTTCTTCTAATTTGCTTATAACATCACTCTTTATGTCTAAATCATGAACCCATCTCAACCTTATCTTGGTATAGGGTTTTAGGTGTAGGTCAATGTGTAGTTTCAATGTGTAGTTTCTGCCATACTAGTTTCCAGTTTTCCCAGCAGTTTTTTGTCAGATAGCAAATTCTTATCCCAGAAGCTGGGGTCTTTGGGTTCATCAAACACTAGATTGCTAAAGTTATTGACTCTTTTGTCCCGTGAACCTAACCTATTCCACTAATCGACTGCTCTATTTCTTAGCCAGTACCAAATGGTTTTGATGACTACTGCTTTGTAATATAGTTTTAGATCTGGCACAGCTAGACCACCTTCATTTTCAATTTTTTCATTAATTCCCTTGAAAGTCTTGACCTTTTGTTCTTCTAGATGAACTTTATTATTTTTTCTAGCTCTGTAATATCATTTCTTGGGAGTTTGATTGGTATAGCACTGAATAAATAGACTTATTTAGGTAGTATTGTCACTTTTATTATATTAGTTCAGCCTACTGGTGAGCACTTGGTATTTTTACAGTTGACTAGATCTGACTTTATTTGTGCGGAAAGTGTTCATATAATTCCTGACTTTGCCTTGGCAGGTAGACTCCCAAATATTTTATATTATCTACAGTTATTTTAAGTGAAATTGTATTTTGAGTGGCTTGTAACTAGAACTAAAAACTTCATAGTATATTCCGGTGCATGGACATCTCAATACCTTGGCTCCCTGGCCTGGCTCTTTATGCTGTCTGTGCTCTGCCACTCCCCCACTGCCCTATTTAGCTACCTGGTGCTCCTCCAACCTAATATGGAGCATCACAGGTAGTTGCTCTAACTGTAGGGTTTCTTAACAATAAACTGACCTAGTAGGACAAAGGATGTGGAAGTTGCATATGCCTGATTGACTTGCCATCACCCCACATCTCAATACTCTTTCTGATTCTAAGCAGTGAAGCAGCCTACATAAAAATCTCAGGCATCCAGCCTTGTTCTGAACTCTGTAAGTTGATTGTGAGTAGCCCTGTCAAGTGAGGGGAGGTTTTATAAGTTTTATAGTCAGGAAGATAAACAGCCTTTTTATAAACCCCAATACAAGGAGACAGACTCCAACCTACTTTGAATCCATCACTCATAAAAATAACTGGACACAATTTAAAAAGTCATATCCAAGGATTAATAGAATATCTGTGAGATCCAGGACTACTTAATGGACACATCAGTAACTCTTGAGGTTTCTGTGTTGCCTAACTTGGTCTTTCCCTTTGTGGAAAATCTCACAAACTTTTATCATAAGACCTTCACTAAACTTCCAGAAGAAAATGGAAGTTTCTATTGGGATAAGAAAGTTTACCAGCCTCTTTAGTGACTAAAAGAGTCACTTTTAGATTTAAACTCTCTTGATCATTTTTGCATTGCATTCGATCCCAGATCCCAATCCGGGCTGAGGCAACATCTGGCTACATTAGAGTCCTCTAGAGTGAGATTAAGCATACCAGGGATAGACTGTGAAAGACTATGAGTTTGCCTGTGTTGATGGGCAGAGAGGAGCATATAGGAGCAGGAAGAAAGATGACTTAAATACCTATTGGAAAGGATCTAGATTGGAAACTGGCATAGAACAAAAGCTAGATAAGGAAATTTAATTTGGGATATCTAGCCTATGCCTCTGAAATTTAAGTTCTAGGAATCCTGTCCTCTATTTAGTCATTCTGTTTCCTTGCAGGTCATTTTCTTAAGGAATGACCCGTTTCTAGCAGTGAAGGAATGTTACTAGCATGGAATATGACCATTTGGAAATCTTTGGCTCTGTGATAGATTTAGAAGAGCTATTCATAAGATCAGGGTCACATCATGATCTAGCCCAACAAACTGATTTCACAGATGAGGAAACAGCAGGTTAATAAACATTTATTAAGTGCCTACTGTGTGTCAGGCACTGTGCAAAAAAAGGCAAAAGGCAGCCAGTGCCCTCAGCTCATATTCTATGAAAATAGAGCCAGAGATATCAAGTTACTCTTTCAAGGTCACAGAAGTAAAGTGTAGAGTTGCACTTCCCCCTCCCCCCCAACTTTAGTCTTTTATTGGTAGCATGATCTGGGACAGATGACTTATCCACAGTGTGTATGCGTTTCCTCATCTCTAGAATGAGGATGATGATTTTTGCATTGCTTGCCGCATTAGATAGTACACATAACTTTTAAGTTTTTGTTGTTGCTTTTGTCAGTTACCATTGCTTTATAGCTAAACATCACAGTTAGGACAATAGATATTCATCATCCACTTCATTTCTCTTGTGTAGATAATTAGGCCAAAGTATTTTGTATGATTGTAGATACGATTTCAATATGGCATGAAAAGAATTAAAATTCTCTTTCTCAGTGCTTGGCATATGAATACAGCTTAGCCCTTTAAAAATATTCCTTGCCAAAAGCATTTCGTAAAGACTAATACATTTCAGGATATTCAACAATCCCTGCATTATTTTCCCTGTTGTGCATGGTCATTCTGCTCATTTAAAAACAACAAGGAAGTATCAGCATTATCTATTAAAGCTTAATAAGGCAGCTCCTTGTTGCAGAACTACTGACAATACCATAACAGTTTGGGACCTTCCTTGTGCTCAGCCCCTGCTAGTCAAATTGTGATATCAAGTAAAATGTACCTACCTTGAGGGCAGTGACTGGTTTGCATTTGTAGGCTTGATGCCTAGCACATGGCAGGCACTTGGTAATTATTTGATGAATTGCTTTGGATTCTGGTTGTGCCAGAGAAACAGAGACTGGTAACTCAGGTAACCCTCCTACAACTTTCTGATCCTTAGTGATCTCAGGCCCATACCCCCAAAATTGCTTTATGAGGCAGCTAAGGGGTGCAGATAATGAAACCATTGGTAGGAAGCAGAATGTAGTCAAACTAAAACAAATCTCTGTTTGGCAGTTTCCTAATTTTGATTATTAAGTTATCATTTGCTGCCTGGCATCTCAGTTGTTGAAATAGGCAGAAGAGAGAAAATTTAATCTAAATTTATTACCCCATTTGCCACGATTCTGGATAGAGCATTGGGCCTAGAATCAGGAAGACCCCAATTTCAAATGTGGCCTCAAATCCTTACTAGTTGTCTAATCCTTGGCAAATCATTTAACTTCCTGTCTGCCTCAGATTCCTCACTCGGGGATATATTGGGGATAATAATCTTACTTTGCCTCAGCTTCTTTGTAAATTGGGGATAATAATAGCACTTATCTCCTGGAATCATTTTGGGGATCAAAGGAGATATTTATAAAGTGCTCAGTGTATATGCACTAAGTAGGCACTTACTAAATCTTTCCTTCCTCCTTCTCTTCTTTCTTTTGTTCCCTTCCTTTTTTCCTCCTTCTCTTCTTTTCTCCCTCCCTTTTTTCCTCCCTTCCTTCCTTTCTTCTTCCTTATCTTCCTCCCTCCCTCCTCCATTTTTCCTTCCTTCCTTCCTTTCTTTTCTTATGTTTTGGCAGTGAATCCAGAATGAGACAGGAAGTAAAATGGCCTTTTCCCCCCTACATTTTTACTGTTTAAACACTATTTAAAAAATAACAAACAACAACAACAACAACAACAACAACAAAAACAAAACAAAACAAAAAAAAAAAAAAACAAAAAAACAAGCAGGAACATAATGTTCCCTGTAGGAAAGCTTTTGCAGCTGGAGGCAGTAAATCAAAGTATGAATAGTGCCTCTCTCATGATGAGGCCCACCTTGGGACTCTATTCCTCCATATGCAAAATGAAAAGCTTGGTTTAGCTGGTCTTTAAGATTCCTGTTCCCTTGGTAAATGGATCCTCAAGACTTTCAGTTTGTTTATATATGCATATGTATGTGTATGTAGGTCTCCTTCCCTCCCTCTCTCTCTCTTTCTCTGTTTCTCTCTCCTGTATAAGGACTTGGGATCAAATTTTAGTTCTATCAATCACTTCCTACCTGTGTGATTTTGAGCAAGTCACTCCAGTTATCTCAGCCTCAATTTTCTCATTTAGATCAGAAGATATCCAAAGTCCCTTCTATCTCTGTATCTACGATATAACAAATTGTTTATTGTTCACAGTGTTCAAAAATGGGAAGCAGCAATAGCATAAACACAATTTAACCCCCAAATGGCAAATCTAAAATAAAATGCATTTAAAAGGTCACTGGTAAGTAACAGTGGCCAGATAATGAAACCATTGGTAGGAAGCAGAATGTAGTCAAACTAAAACAAATCTCTGTTTGGCAGTTTCCTAATTTTGATTATTAAGTTATCATTTGCTGCCTGGCATCTCAGTTGTTGAAATAGGCAGAAGAGAGAAAATTTAATCTAAATTTATTACCCCATTTGCCACGATTCTGAACAAAATCAAGGTTTTGAGAGAAACAGCCTTTCTGGGTGACATTTTGAAAATGAGTCTGAGTTAACAGGTCAGCCTTACAAGCCAGGCAGCCATTGAAGGAAGCTGCAAGTTGTATTAGTATCTCAGAGATCTGGATTTTGTGGGCCTGGAAACTCTGGCTGTGGATGGTTCATAGCAACTTGTCTGTAACTTTGTATGTGAGGATTAGAGAATTCCTTGAGACGTGGGTCAAATGATTTCTCCATTGTCCCCACTTTGAGGCCAGGACTCCTTGATTTCCAGTAGTCTTCTTTCTACACAGTGCATCTGTGTGAGGGCCAGTAAACTAAATGGTAATTTGAACTCTTCCGAGCTGACCATTCCCGACATTGTAGAATATTTTCCCTGAAAAGGGAATAAAGTAGCATAGGGTCACACACTGGCTTGTGGTCATGCTGAAGGATGAAGGAGTTGGAGCCGAGTGTCCCCTTGTTGTTATATGAACTTCATTCTTAAAGAGGATCATGTTATCACGGAGGAGATGCCAGTTCCTGCAAGTGAGTTGGATTGAAGTGAGGGAGGGCTGAGCAAGGTTAGCCGCCTCACTTTCTTCTCCAGAGTTATCTAGGTGCAGTGGTAAGATCTAGATCAGGACACCTGGCCGTGGTTCTAAGTGCAATGGGAAAACTTGGCCTTTTTAAGCTAAGGTCTTCAACAGGTCTCAGTTTGACCAGGGCTGTGCTTATTCAATGATTAAGGCTAGGAAGCAATTGAGGCAAAGAATCATCTCTTTTACCTAGTCAAAAAAAAACAAAAACAAAAAACAAACAAACAAACAAAAAAAAAAAAAAAAAACTTAAGTAAATAAATGAAGGAATCTGGTAGGGGAAGACCCTGGGTTTCTGGCCAAAGCAGAAATGACTGCTACTGACATTCAATCTGAGTCGATCAGGACCCAAACAGTGACAGAATGGGGCTTGGCCTAGGACCTGTTGGTGGCCAATTAGAATCAGATGGTGAGAAGCACCTATTTGTTATTTCACTGAGAAAAGTAGTCCCTGGACTCCTAATGGGCACTAGAAGTTGAGCCTGGTGAGAACCATGGACTGAGATAACCCTTGAGCCAAGAGAAAAAGATTTGAGAGAATAGAACACTGAGTGTGTTTGCCTTGCAGGTAGGCTAAGGGTTCTTGTATATGCGAGAGAGGGGAAGGAAGGGAGGGGGGAGAAAGGTACTTATTAAAAGTACTCATATAAATATAAATATATATATATATATATATATATATATATATATATATATTATATAAAAGTACTTATTAAGTGACAGAGCAAGAAACTGAGCAGCCCACCCTATGCAATAAAAGCTGGTTTGGGTGAAATTACATGTGGCCACTGGAAGGAGCCATCTCTTGTTCTATCCCCTTCTCCTATACAGCATAAATATCATTAAAAAGAATGGCGACTATAAACTGTATGTTAGATTTTGACCTGTGCAATATTTCTGATTTATACATTTCCTTAGAAAGGTCTACTTCACTTTTAGAAAAAAGTGCCCTGAGGCACAGAGATCCCAAACTGTCCTAGGACTTGGGGGCTACTATCATTAACTATGCAACAAATCCTGGGCTTTGGATCTGTGGGAAACAAGATATCTTACCAAGAACTCACTGATGAATTCAGGAAAGAGTTCTTTTACATTCTTGCAAGAATGAGGCCCTAGATGAAACTCCAAAGGCAGGATTTGATTTCCTATCTGGAAGCACAAGTCCCGCCCTGGATGCCTCATCAATTAGTTGTTTCCAACTTTACTGGACAGGAATCTCCACCCCTCATTACATAGTCAGTCCCTGCCCCCCGCCCCCGCCCCCAGCTTCCATTCTTTGGGGAAAAGATTCTTTGATATCCTTGTGGTTTTCACTTTTCTAATTCAAGTTTCACTTCTCCAATTTAATTTTCACAATGCTGGAAACCAAATAAGTGCCCATCCATTTCTCATGCATCCAAACTGTGAAAAGCCTTAAAAGCCAAGCTAAGAAGTTTATATTTTATCCTTGCAGCAATGGAGAGCTGTGGAAGTTGTTTTAGCATAGGGCTTCAGGTGGGGGTGGACATGATTTGGTCAAACCTGTGTATTAGGAAGACAAATTTGTCAATTGGCAGACTATTTTTCATTTGCCTCTCTTGGTATTTGCAAGGATGTCATTTTCACAGGATTGCCCAGATACTCCTGCCAGATATATTGGATTGATGCCCCTGAGCTGGTCAGATGAAAGGAGAGGGAGCAGATGATGAAGCATATGATGAAGCATGCTGCCGAGTGCCCTTAGCAAAACATGGTGCTACCTGTGCTTGGGAGCGCCTACCGGGGTGCTCCATTGCCCAGTGGGGGCCAGTTGCAGTTATGACAACCCCGTGATTTCTTGTGACTTGTCCCTCTCAGGAGTGATCTGCTCCCATTTTTCACACCACCCAGGATGCCCTCCATTTACTCACTATCTCCTTCAGGATCCTGGGGGCCAAGCTTTCCTTACGAAGGCCATGGGGGACATTCTGTCTTTATTGCTATTATGCCAAATTGTATTCCTCCCAGTGACAAATGGACCTGAGAATGCCATTGGTTTACTGCAAGATATAGGGATAAAACTGACTGTGGTCAAGCTTGGCCGGGCGCTACTTCTGCTGTAGCCTTCCTTCTAAGCGTTTGGTTTTGATGAGATTTCACCAGGACTGGGAAACTAAGATATAGGAAAAGAAGCACGAAGTGATCAGCTGACTCTTAACCAGCTACACTGACAAAGGGATGAGATATGAAGCTTTGGCTTTGTGATTTCCATCTTCATTTTCACATATCCATCCTGAAGACTCCATAGATTAGTCTGGAGGGCTTTTAAAAGATCCCTTTTCCTGGTATTTCTTCCTTGAAGTGAGATATAGCAGCTATCTATGCTATGGTATTCTATGGTATAATGGAAAGAGAGCTAGATTTGGAGTGAGGACCACCTGGGTTTATACGCTACCTATGACCCTTATCGATTGTGTGATCCTGGCTCAGTCGCCTGAGCTGTGTGAGGTCCTTTGTCCCCTGGTATGAAATGGGGATGAATGCCAGGAGCACTTACCCTGTAGGCTTGTTGTAAGGCACAAAGGAGCTGGTTTACATAAAGCACTTTGCAAAGGCACTTCACAGATGTCAGTTTTTATTGTTCTCTGTAACCTCAGCAGTCTGGCAGTCTCTTTCAAGGTTGGCAGTTCACTCCCCATGATGCTTTTTGGTGACATAGTGCCAGCATATTGAATTTATACTGGGAAGCTCTGACTGGATCCTGAGGAAACTATTTGACAAGTGCTGATGGTTCCTGTAGACAGTACTTCTACAGGAAGTAGACCAGAAAGAAGCTAGAAACATCATTTTTCTGCCATTCCCCTGTGAAGATGAGTGTTATTAGGGGACATAAAGAGGCAGTGTGGTACAACAGGTAGGAGACCAACCTAGAGTCAGAAAGACCTGGGTCCAAGGAGCCCTGGCTGAGTGATCCTGGGCAAATCGCAACTTTTCTTTGACCCAGAGACAGTTTGAGACTGTGAATTGCAGGAGAATTGTCTATCTGAAGAGGTAGAAATCATTTTCTACCAGTGAAATTCTACCAGTCTGGAGGGAAAAAGTATACTCTGTATTATTATTTGTGAGAATTCTGTAATATCCAATTAATGGGGAATCAGGAGAGAGACTTGTGCTGCAGGATATGAAATAAAACCCTGCCTTTGGAGTTGCAAAGATATGTCTACTAACCTAGGTACCCATTTTCACAAAAATGTAAAATCAATCTTTTCTGCATTCATCAGTGGGTCAGTGGAATTTTGGGTAAGATATTTTGTTTCTTATTCTCATTATTTTGGCAGCAAGTAAACTGTTATTTTCAATACTAGTCCAAGAGGTTCATTTAACCACTTGAAAACAATTAATGATGTTCACAAAAACGGTGTTCTGCAGGGCAAAGTTTAGATACTGGACATTAACCTTTTAGGTATATTCATCTTCCGTGAATGAAAGACATCTATTGATATTTTTCTACCCTCTGGTAGCAGTTTAACATTGATAAATACCGATCATTAACTTTGTCTCACTGCTGTGTATGCTGCTTTTGCTACAGCTCATGATGGATTTCTTGGTGACTCTTCTTGAAACTCTTCTTTTTGTCTGTCTCGGGTGAGCTGGCATAGGCACTCCCCCCCCTTCATTAGAATGCTTTTTAAACCATCTTTTGATAAAGCAGCTCACTCAGGTTAAAAGCCAACCAGAAAATTCAGATTGTTCCGCTAAGTACTGTCCTGCCCATTCTGGGGTCTGGTCCTGGCCCATGAGCTAACCATCTGGATGACATTTACCAACGCAGTTCTCTCTTCCGAGGATATGTCATCACTTCATGATAAAAGGGTCAGAGTTAAAGCTAAGATACTGTTCAGAGTTGAGAGGCCCCACAATTTCCACTATTTCTTTGATCGTGATGAACATCTATTACAGTCATGATGAAAGGGATCGAGAGATCCTAAAGCACTATTTCACTGTGATTTGTTGTTATTACTAATTTTTGCATTCAGGTTCCACTATAGTAATGCTTTTGTTTCTCTCTGCTCCTACCCCACACTGCTGTGTTTTCTGTGTTCTTACTTCTCCTATGTGTACCCTTTCTCCCCCCACTTGTCACCAGCTTGCACTTCAACTATTAGTCTACTACTAATGCAGCCCTGTTCTGCCTTCTGATCTACAGACTGCTGGAAAAGTATCTCACTGAACTTAACACAATTATGTATAAAATCAAAGTAAGGTGGCTCTGAGTGGCAACCTGCAGCACGTTCCAGTAATGAAAGTACAATAGCTTTACCATATGTACTGTCTACCTTTTCCCTCAGAGTTTGGTCTGAGACGAGACAGTCAGGTTGTATCTGTGTTCTCCTAAGTAAGCAGGTATATATGCATGAGAGCATGGTTAGAACTGAGCTCCAAGTGAGCATAGGCAGCAGGAGTTATAAAGGCAATCACAGGGTGTGGGGTGTGCTCTTTCTCAGGTCATTCCTGGGCTGGGTAGTTTTTCAGAACTGGGAGTTGATATGAATCAGTCTGAATTGTTTATTTGGCATTGCAGGGGGCTTCAGTATGCCAGTACTGCAAGAAACTTCTGATGTGCCCGGCGAGGAATCCTCAGTTTTATCTGATTCCCAGGTCAGTCCAGCTTCTTCTGGACTGCAAGGGAGCTTGAGCCAATCAAAGGGATTAGTAAAGTCTTCAGCTATTCCATTTTCACATTCTGTCCTGGTTGAGAGAAATGCCAGAGGCCTTCCTTGCACACAAAGGGGAATGGCCACAGATGGCAGAGCACTAAGAGCCCAGAGCTAGGCCTATGGACTCCAAGATAGATCATGAGCAGGATAGAAAGCATTCCATAGCAGGAAGGAGAGATTGAGTGAGGCCTTCCATCTGGAAGGATAGGAGCTAAAGATTACACAGCACTGAGTTGCCGTGCCTTGCTCCCTCAGCTGATTTCATCCTTCAGGTCCCCTACTACTTGGCTAATCTGATCATTAGAAGGAAAAACTGCCATCACACTCATAAATCAAAGCCTTGGTGGTTAGGCATATAAAATTGTTGAGGTTGGGAAAAGGGACCCCAAAGTTTGGAGTCCCAGACTGTGTTGGGAGGTATCTCAAAATAATTTGCAGGCATCTCCTTAGCCAGGGGGCAAGCTTTATTGCAATAGTAATGCCATTACAAAGCAGGCTTGAATTCTAAGGGAAGTCAGCAGGGAACAGAAACAAGAAGATATGTTTATCCAGTTTTCAATCATAGGTATGCTAATTCTATGGCTCAAAGGTAGGAAGGAATGGTCTCCAGAACTTGGTTCTCTTAACCAGATTATTACTGATAAGATGACCAGTCAGCAATGAATTGAAGAGTAGCCTATTTACTATTGTCTCAGAAGTTTGAGCTGTGGGAGTTTCCTGAGGCCAGAAGCTAGCTGACTAAGGAGTGGTCAGAATCAGACAGATTGGGAGTTTCCTGAGGCAGAAAATCTAGAATTCATGACTTATTGCCAGAACAGGAAACTTCTTCCCCCCCTCCCCTCACCACCGCTAAAATCAGGGGACCACAAAATCATATTGTATCAAAAGAAAAGGGAAAAAAAGTAGGATAGTATACTCAGCCTTTCTTCAGGCTCTTTGGACAACTGTCTTTTGCTTCTGTCTCAATTTTTGATTTTCTCCTATACAGTTTAGATTGCTAAATAGATGAGTTGTTACTATAATTGTGAGAGGCTATATTATACTTGAATTGTTTTTCCATCTCCTCATTTCCTGGTTGGATATTCATACAGAAATGTTGTTTGTCCTTCATTCTCCACACTGACATCAGGGAGGTGATGTCATTGATGAGGTGTGGGAATAAGGGGGAGAGATCCCCTCTGTTTGGAGATGCAAGTCCAAATGGGAAAGAATTCAGGAAACTCCAAAATATGTGGCAAAAGGAAGTTTTATCATTCCATAAGAGGGAATTCCCTTAGTGGGCAGATTCTTACTGAAGAGATTTGCAAGAAGTGAGTAAAGAGAAACCTATTTCATGAGCAAATCTTGGCCAGGGGGTTGGGGGCAGTTTGAGCTGATTATCAGATGAAGATCTCCAATTGAATGAAATTACTTTAGAAGCTTTTTTCCAGAGTTTGGAATTTCCTGAAGAAGGTCTGGGCCACCCCAAAAGATCAATGGAGGGTGCTTTGACCAAGATCTCCAATTAAATGATGCCGCTTAGCTTAGAAAAGACTTGTCTGGAAAATATGCATTTTTCTCCCAGACTTTTTGGAGTCTGAGATATAGTTTCAGGGTTCACTCTCGTCACCCTGACCTGTAAGTGGGTTTGATTTAAGTGAGGGAGAGCTGGGCAAAGCTGCATTTTCTCCTTCAGATCTGATTCATGTGGCAAGATATAGATGGAGAGAGCTGAAGAAGGGCCTGGATGCTGTGAGCCCTTGGCCTTTTTAAGCTAAGGTCTTTTTAACTGCCTCACTTTGATTGAGGCAGCACCCATTCAGTGATTAAGCTGAGATAAGAATCCCAGTCCTCTTTTATCTAGTCAGAAAAAAATCCAATCTGGGAGGAGAGGACCCTTAAGGGTCTGGCCAAAACAGCAACAATTGCTATTTACATTCACTCTGAATCTATTAGGGGCCAAACAATGACCAATTGGGGCTAGGCCCAAGATCTATTGTTGGACAGCCTTTGAGAGCCTTGCATCTAAGGCTTATATCTGAAGTGATTAAGGAATAGTCTTTGGGAATCTTCCAACTTTTCCTCCATTCTCCATATGCCAATATGTACATATATGAACCAGATTTTACTTTACCATATTCTTTGGTAAATTAATCTCCTGGGTACTGCTAAGATATTGAGTATACTTAGATGTTTGCCTATGTATATTCCCAAGTGAGGTATAATGTGGCAGATTTTAGTCTAAAAGGCATATTGGCCATCAGAAAAGATAGCAACATTTGCATGTCAGTGCTATAAATCTTGGGCTGTTTTCCATTGTTAGTTACTGTGAGTTATGTCCACTGCCCTGAAGCTTTCCCCTCTTTAGAAGAATCCCGGCACAGATGAATTACTCCAGCCCTGAAAAATGGCCATGTCAATTTGGTAGAAGACTTTAAATGCACACCCTTAATTATTTGATGCACTAATGCAAGTGTAATAAAGCTTTCTGTGGGGTTAAAGGCTAATTCCCTGGTACCATCTAGTTAATTCCTTAAAGGATCTCTCCGCTGCTTTTGAAAGAAGCAGAAAGCAATAGATCAACAGTTAAACACTGCTGAATTGGAACTCTATTAATCAAAAAGCTGGGCCAAGCAGGTGTGGCTGAAACTCAAAGGCCGCCATTCAGTCCTGATTAATCATCTGCTGCTTCTCTGACTGACCATATGTCCTGGAAGGTTCAACATTTTCCTTCTTTTCCATCCTCCCTATCACCGCTGGCCTCCTTCCTGGACAAATATCTGAGAAGTGGGAAATACTGGATCTCGCACAGTTTGCACGAGAATGGGAAACTTTTCATTGCCAGTAGGTACACAGTAGAAGTAGCTCTGATCATTTGTATCCACTTAGTGTTGAGTTTGGTAGAGTGAACCCAATATGCATTAATTTGCTAGTATATGAAAGGAGAAACACTACAAAGTTCCATTTTACAAACATTAGCTTATGCTACTATTTCTCCCTTTTTACTGATGAAGAAAGTAGGCTTAAATGGTTTGAACTAAGGCATGCAGGGAGTAGATTTTGGAACATAATTTGAACCCAGGTCTTCAAATTAATCTCATCTAAATTGGAAAATGCTTGAGGATAAAGACCATGTCTAGTTCTTCCCTACCCTGGGTCATGCTCAGCATATAGTTAATATTTAGTAAACACATGTAAGTGGGTCAGTACCATGGACAGGGAAAGACACACACACACACACACACACACACACACACACACACACACACACACCCACCCCCTTAGTCTCTTTGCTAGAAGCATAGAGTCAACCTATTCTGTACACCCCAGCTTCCTTATAGGGAGGATCTTGTGGTTATCTAGTCACCCTCTCTATCTGTAAGGATCTTTGAATGAAAGCACTCACCAAATCTTTTTAACAAACAAATGACTTCACCTCCCCCCAATCATGATCTTATCTCATCCCTACTTTGCTTCCTTTTACTTCTTACTCACCTCTGTCTTGTACAATCCTGCCTTCAAAGCCCATCTAAGTTGTTTCCCACAGGTTGCCTTTCATGATTTATCCACTTAATGATCTTTACCACTTAAAGTTATTTTTGAATTGTTTGTATTTTTGTACTTTTAAAATTCTTATCTATAGTCATCAAAATGTAAGCTTAAAAAACAATTAGTTAAATTTTTCAATGTAAGCTTCTTGAAGACAGCAAAGATCTGGTATGTCTAGCAACTGGCATAGTGACTTGCACGTGCTAAGCATTTAAATAGTGGCTGTTGTTGGTTGTAGAGTTAAGTTGCCAGTATGGATATTCTCCTAATACATACTTTCTTGCTTTATTTCCTGCTAGATTTAGCAAATGAGTTAGCAGATTTTGAGTACTTGTGAACCTTAAATGTTATATGAAAGCTAGTGATGATGATGACAATCTCAAGCTAAAAGTGTTCATTTTGTACAATCTTCATCATGAAAACAAGTCAGTGTCTAGCTTGTTATGTCAGTATGTAAATTTCTTTAGAAAGGGCACGTCACACTTTGGGTTTCTGCCTCTGAGACCTTGTAACCTCATATCAGCTTCCCTGAACTGGAGGTGTATAGATAAGATATAAAAAAGATGAAGATAAAATCAGAAAGTCAGCATATGTTTGGACTTTATGCTACATTGATTCTATATGGATGAATAGCAAGTGTGATATGTCCTCTGACATTAGGATGGAGACTGGACAGAGGAAGCATAGGGTCTCCTTGTTCACATTGTTCATGCTCTATGGTCTTATGTGGATAGGCAGTGGAACTCCCACTAGATTGTTTCAGCTTGTACCCGGTAGTGCTTTTGCCACCCTTGTTTGGATGTCTCTACTCTTTAACTGTTAGGCCAGAATATATTTCCCTATGACATGTTGAGAGACAGAGGGAATCTGAATTGATAAGGACCTCCAGTGTCATGTAGAGCTGCCTATCCCTGAACAAGAAATTTTTCTCTACTGACCCCCTAAGGTGAATATGCAACTTCTACTTGAAAACCTCCAGGGTCAGAGAATTGCCTATATATATATATATATATATATATATATATATATATATATATATATATATATATTTAACTTTTAGTGATACTTGTTTCTGAAGAATCAAAAGAGTTAGCAAATTACTGTAGATTCATCAGACTATACACACACACACACACTCACACACACATACACACACACACACACACACACACACACACACACACACACACACTTTATTTGAAGCTTTAATGATGTACAGTATAATACAAAAGGAACCAGAGACAAATGTCCTTTACTAGATGTTATCAGATGTCTCATTCTAAAGCAACAAGTCTATTCCCCAAGAATGATATGGAAAGTAAAACTGAAACAAATTTGGGAGTCAGGGTTGGGCAAATGGATCATCACCTGTTCTCCCAACCCCATTGGAAAGTGCTTGTAAAGAGTTTCCTGTTTCACAGTGAATATTGAAATATCATTTGAATAGTTTCCTTAAAGCCTGGGGAAGATGATCAGGTGCTGGAGGTAGATGACCTACTCCATCAAGATCAAGGATTTAGCCAAGACTGGAATGTGGGTAAGCACAATGACTGCCTGGTCAAAGGGGCAAGATGGAGCCCAAATTCATTGGCATTCTTCATGCTTTTAAGAGTTCAGGAACCACTGTTAGATCTTAACATGAAATTCATTTTTAAGAGAAAAAAGTATAATCTAACACCCTCAAACCTTCTACTGTTTCACTAGGCACAGGCATCTTGGGAATGTTTGGGCCCAAACATGACATTGAAAACAGCTTGGATAACCTCAGTCTTTTCCCGCCAGAGCATCCCTCTCTCTCTCTCCTGCTCTTGCCACTGGTGAAGATAAAGCAGCAGAGTTTGGTCTTGAATATATGTATAGTCCATTCCTCTTGCTTTGTCTTCCTTCACCCAAATGTCTCAAGAATCAGACTCTCACACAGATCTTTGTATGGTGATAAGTCTCCAAAAGGTACCAAAGTGTGCTTCATGTCTCCTCCCTTCTTTCTCCCAATGACAACACCAACGAACTCAAAACAGTATTCTCTCTTCTTCCTCAAAAGAGTGTGAAGCCCCTGGAGGGAAAGTGGGTCCCCAGGAATTTATGGAAACTGGGCTTTCCCAAAGGGAAAGATGTTCCATGGCAGAGTGGAGGTAATAATGGGGCTAGTTCTCAGTTTACTCCTGTCCAAGTTATGAGGTCTTCCAATGCATTGTCCTGGTTGTTGCTGTATAATGATAAAACTTCCTTAATGTGTTTCAGTTCAAAACCCATTTCCTTTTATTTACTCATTAACTGAAGAAATTCTGTTATCTTTTCCTCTGAACGTTGGTACATTTCCAAACTCCTTCTAGAATGGGATCAAAGCCCTTTTTTACAGAACTCTCCATGTGCAAACAGTCAAGAACCTATTCTATATTTCCTCCTTTCTTTTTCTTTTATTTTTTTCCTCCTTTCTTTTTCATGGCACATCCATATGAGTAGCACATGGTGACCACTTGCTCCACATATTGGTGCTCATTGAGATTCAGTACTTGCAGGTCCGACTAGGTTGGGGTCTTAAACCCTGGAAATGGCTTGGCGTCACCAAGAGCATTGTGTTTGGAGGTGATGGCTCTTATACACACTGACAAGACAGACAAGAAGGCAGTTCAAATGGGGGGACAATGTGGGGATCTCTTTGCCATTGTCTATATTAAAAGCTGGAAGTTCCACCCTAAGCTGTCTATTGAGTTTACTAGCATTGTTCTGGGAATACTATTTTAAGGAATCAAAAAAGTGTCATTGTGGAGGCAGGTGGTGTTGGGAAAAGTGCTTGCAAGTCTTAATGTCTTCTGCTCACTGTCAATTGAGTCACATCTGAGGAAGGAAAGAGACTTGATTTTGCTCACAGTAATAGTCAGATGGAGGGCCATTTTGGAAAACAGTGACATCTCTTCACAGTGACCTAGCTGTGGTAGAATGAAAAGGCCACTGGATTTGTGAAGAGGCATGACACCCAGTGCAACAGACCTAGAGCCTCCTTTGGGTGACTTATTGTCCAAGATCTTAGCACAGTAGATCCATTCTACCAAGAATGTTTTTTAATTCTTCTTTCTTATCGGTAGGTTTTAATTCTGTTATCTAATTAATCTTCTTCACATTCAAAGTCAGTAGGTAGGGTTGAAATCTGCCATTATATGAGGTGACTGAGAACCTTCTGGTTTATGGCATTGCTTCTGCTACGGGTTGGGACGAGAATATCATGCTATTAGCTGGCAAGGATGGGGTTAATGGGAATTGGCAGTGTGATGCAACAGTTCGTCTTTGAGAAAGCCATTTTACTGTTAACCCTCTGGGATGCTTGGAATTCACTTCAACTTCTGCTTGTTCAGCCTTTTGCTGAGCTTCCTCTTGAGCTTCCTGGATTTTCTGAATGTCTTCTGCCCACTCGATTGTTTTTGTTTTCCCAAGGAAAAGTGACTGGGTTTTGAGGTGCTTTTCATTTTAGTGGAGACTGGTTGCACCGATGTTTCCCTCATGTTCCAGGTAGGTTAAGTTTAGTGTTTGTATTTCCCTGGTGGCTTGTAACAATCAGGAAAGGAGAATCTAATAGGCAGACCAACTTTAGCTTGTGTATTGAATTTTTCTCCCGTTTTAAATGGGTTATCATCAGGTTAACTAAAAGTCATAGAAAATGTGAACCCAACTTCTTAGATAGAATCGAAGTCTTTCCCCTGTCACTAAGGTATGGGCTCGCCATCTCTTCATCTCAGCTTCTAGCAGTATCTAGGGAGAATGCATGGTCTTCCTTTTACTCTGTCCTCTCTGGGCCCAGCTGCCACTGCCACTATTATTGTGTGCCTACTTCTTTATTTTTTGGATGCAGGAAATATTTATTTTGCATTCTTGCAAGAATGGGTGCCTAAGTTAGTAGACACATCTTTGAAACTTCAAAGGCAGGATTTTATTTCCTATCCTGAAGCACACTGTCTCTCCCCTGATTTCCCATCAATTGGGTGTTACAGAAGTTACCTGACCTGAATCTCCGCCCCTCATAGCAGCCAATCTCTGCCCCCAAGGAGCTTACATTCCTTTGGGGGGAAGATAACTAACTTCCACCCTTCTTTGATATCCTTTGAGTTTGAATTTTTCTAGTTCAAGTTTCATTTCTCCAATTTAATTTTCATTACTGTGGAAACTAAATGAAATGCTCATCCATTTCTCACAATTTCCTCCTTTTCAAAATAGTTTGGTTTCCACATATTTTCTAACCCCTCAAATTTCACTAATACTTTTAATCCCCCTTCATAAAAATCTAATAACCCCTGCACAGGATGGATAATTAATTCTTGAATTCTCTGTTAATTCTTCTGACAGGGCTGTATGAGGAGTATCCTTCTTTTCCTGCCAATAACCTCTCCAGTCATTTTTTCCCTTGCCATTCTGCTAGGGGCATCTAACCACTCTGCTATTCCTTTCACTGCCTCTCTGGTTTAATTTGTCCAAAAAATTTACCCACCAGAGTAGGAATGACTCAAATCCGGAACTCGATTTCTAGCCTTGAAGTCATCGGTTACTCCTTGACTTAATTCTTCCTGATTCAGACTTTTTCTTCATCAAATGTCAGAGTAAAAGGAGTAGCCAATTGGATCGATGCACAGGTGCCCACTCAGTTCCCAGGCAAAGCAGATTGGAAGAGTGCTGCTTCTATAATATCCTAGGTTTGCTTGGTTTGCTCATCCCTGAGAAACTGCCAGACCTAGTCTCAGTTACATTCTAAACTTGGGTACATGTCACTACAGCCCCTAGATTTGGGAATCTTTCAGCCCGTCATGAGAGGCAAGCTGATTGATCTGCAGGGCCGAGATAAAGGGCTAGTTAGGATAGCCTGGTTTATTCACTCACACAAGGGAGTAAGTGAGACAAAGCACTACAAGTCTCTGGGGGGGGGAATGTTATTTTGGGAACAAAAGGATCTGACACTTGACAAATTCCCTGCTTCTTAAGGCGACCTCATTCTACCTTTGTGTATATTGTTATGTATATGTTCTAGTTTCTAGAACATATATAAAGAAATTGTATGTGGATAGAGAGATATAATACATATGTATACACATGTTTATATATATGTGCATCTGTGCACCCACACTCACAATATGCATATATATATATATATATATATATATATATATATATATATTTACATAGTCATATGCATATACATACACATACATCAAGGCAATATTTAATTCTCATTGCCTTCTTGGAACAAACAGAATAAATTTATTCCATGATGTTACCCTTCAAATATTAAAAGTTGTGCATCATTACCTCCATCCCCCTCCCACCCCTTAGTTTATACTTCTCTAGGCTAAACATTTCAATTGCTCTTCATATGGAAGGAACTCTAGGCATCTACCTTTCTATTCTGGATGTCCTCCTCTCGCTTCTTTCTGGATCGTAAGTGTGAGGAATGATCAGTCCTCCAGACGTGGCCTGGCCAGTGTGGAATAGAATACTATCATGGTCTATCTTGTTCTCCAAACTCTGCAGTTTGAGACCACATTAGGCAAGAGGAGAAGCAATACAGCTGTCCAAGTTACTCATGAGGTTTTTATCTTGAAGTTTCAGTCAACAAATATTTACTGATTCTTCATAGAAATATTAGCAATGCACTGGTCACACAGGGAATTATCAGCTTTCCAGTGAACTTTAGAAATGGTTGATAGTTGCTTAGCTCAGAATAGAGCCTAGAGAGGCTAGCTGGATGGCATTTTAACTGACCCTCGAGCTGGCATCCAATATTGTGTCCCAGGACCCTGGCACTTTCCCCTGAGACCTTGAGAGATCTTAGGTATTTCTGATGATAATTAATAAAATGTGTTTCCAAAAGGAAAGGAGGTGAGAAAAACTGTTTGCAGAGGGGAATTAACTCTACAAATGTTCCCTCCAAAGAAAGTAGGCGAAAAGTGATTTCCCAAGTGATGGACATAGTGCTTTCTCACAGAACAGCTTCACTTAACACAGTGACTTACTTTGATTTCTTATTCCCTTCAGCTTCTTCACTTAGTGTCTCAATATAAGTTTCTGTGTCTATCTTTTCCTCCTATTTGTGCCATGTCTCCCTCAACCCCCTTCTCTCCCTCTTCTTTTATTACCACGAGCAACTCAAGCATAATTCCTTCTGACTCTGGGAAAATCAGTTCAGAAAATTACATCTTTATTTGTTTGCCTTTTGATATGGCCCAAATTCATTCGGATATATCCCTCTCCGGTTCACAAAATGCATACAGAAAGATATTGCCACCCTCCTAGCAGAATGGCTAAGCAGTCACCCCCATGGAGTTATTTGAGGAATCCCAAGAACATCCCTCTGCCCATTACTATGTGCCACTGTGTCTGAATTTCTAGAGGTAGAGAGCTATTTCTTTAGATTAAGCCTTGCTCAGCCAAGTTTGTCTTTTAAAGTGCAAATACCCTTAGGGTAGGTAGCAGTTAAGTCTGTAACACTGAAATATGGAGGAGGTGAATGGTTGCTTTCCTTCTGGACTGGAACTGAGTACTTAGGGTCAGAGTCCAGACAGCCATTACCGAAAGAGATAGGTAGCTTTCAAATAGGGCTTCTAAATGCCAGACTAGGACTGTGCACCAATTGAATTGGATTAATATAACTTTCAGAGCTCAACTCATATGCCACTTACTAGAAGGAGCATCTTCTAAAATGCAGCTCTTGAGAAGGCTCTCCCTCCTGATGCTCACAGAGGGCTTTCCTTGCTGTCCATAGGATCCCCTTTTTTGCCTTTAGCATGGGTTGCGATCAGAGAGGGTGGGGCTTGTTTCCCTACTTGTCTATAATCTTCATGAGGGTAGGAGCCAGACTTTGTCTAAACTTTGTATCTACCCCTAGTACTGGGTAGCGCATTCTGTACACATTCGATTTTTTGCGTATCTTTTATAAATGAATACAAGAATGACAATCTTAGGGCTGAAAGAGAACTGAGAAGCTGAAAGGCCATCCAGTCTGACACTCTCATTTTCGCAAATGAAGGAGCTTGGGGCCCAGAAAGGCTGCAGGCCTTGTTTCAGGTACCATGGGCAATAAGTGTGATTGTTCATCCTCCTGTACTCTACTCTCTCTAATATAGGAGAATGCATTCAGTGGGGGGAGGAAGAGAGGAGAATTTCTGCTTGGTGGACATTTTGTCCAAATTGAGCCCCATTGTCTTACAACTATAAACATTTTATTTTTCCTACTTCAAATTTTGGTCACATGCCCTTGTCCTGGGTTGTCAATTGTGTATAATGTAAGTATTGGACCAGAGAAGTGTTCTGCAAGTATGGCATTTTAATTAACTATTCATCCTCCCTATGCATAAGAAGCATTTAATTTACTATAGTTATTTTAAAGGTGACCCATGAATGGAATTTTAAAAAACAAGAGCGACTGCATAGTGACTGCCATAAATCACCCATTAGAAGTGATTCTCCCTATTTGGAATACCTGAAATTGCCTATGTGAGTGTGGTTGGTTCCCCCTCCTCCCAGACCTGAGAATGAGATTTGGAGAAGAGATTATCTCAAACAGAAAATGCAAAAAGGATAACTGAGATAATCTAGTATCAGAGCCCTAACCAGCAAATTTATCACCCAGAGTATGTAACATCAGACATACTGAGGCAAGCAGCAGAAAATGGGCCTTCAAATCAACCTTGTAATTCACAATGTGAAAATAGTACAAGAAGGAATTAAGACTAATTCACTTTAGCAGGAGGGGAGCTAGTTACTTGAGTAGTTTCTATTTTGGTAAATGAATACATGTGTTTAATTTTTATCCCTGCTAAATTTCAGTATGCTGGGATAAAACCCTGATTGGTACATTCCAGTTGCATCTCTCTTCATTATGTTATAGCAAACTCTGGTTTCCATGTCCCTCTCTATCTCCCTTCCTCAAATTTTCCCTATATTGATCATCGTATAAGTTTCTAGAATAAAACTTTCAAACTAAGAATTTTCACTAAGTCATTTTGCAATTTTTTCATTGTTATTTCTTTTTTGGGGGAGGTATCATGTGATTTCAATGGTGTAGGGACTTCTTCTACACTTTACATGGGTACTTCATAACAGATAGTCAGAGACATTGGCTTGTCAAATTGAGAGGTGGAATGATTTTGTTCCAGGCCATACAGCTAATGAGCCATACATGGACATAGGTTCTCCTTATGTGATGGCTGGTCCTCCATTCACTATGGCAATTGCACTTCACCCTTTTCCTCCTAATCACCAGAGGGCCAACTGACTCCCTAATGGGCAGTGGGTGGTTGCCATTTACTATTTTTGCAAAGTTCTAACTATATTCTGAGACTATTGAATAGACTAACACATTCCCCAGTTTTTCAGTTCCTACACCTTCTCTATCAGACTGATGACAAACCTACTCACTCATCTCGTTACATGCCTTTCTATTATAATCAAAACCACCTTTTAGTTACCACCTGGACATTCAGATTTTCCCAAAAATTTCCAAGATTGATGGTGGTGGAGGAGTATAATGTTTGTCTCTGTTGGCATTCCTGCAGGTACCACAACCTGTTTTGCTATAATATGCTGTTGGGGAAATAGATAGACAGTGAAGTTGCCCAAATTCCCATAGCAAGTGAGCGTCTCAGTTAGGATTTGAACCCAGGTCTTTTTATTCAAATTATGGTGTTCTTCCTGTTCTACCAGGCAGAACTTTGGATTGCTGGGGTCCATGGCAAAATATATCCAGTACTCCAACCGAGGAGCTATCTTTGAAGACAGAGAAGATGTTAATCTCATAGGTCCCAGAAGTGCTTCTGCAAATTAAGAGGTTTTCTGTTCTATCCAAATATTCTGGGAACATTGTTTTTTGGTCAGTCAGGACCTGGTGCTTTAATAGAACTACGATCACATCCCTCCAATAGTAGAGTTCAGTAACCCATCTGTGCCTTCTCACCTTGGGCCTCAGCTCATCTGTTACATTCTCCAGTGCTTCCACCGTGGTTCTATCCAATGTAGGCTGGGGGCTTTCTACTGGGGTTCTTAAACCCATTTTGGTTAATATTTTGAAAATATGCTTTCTTTTTTGTAAATTTATTTATTAGTTTTTGACATTTACTTTTATAAGATTTTGATTTCTCTTCAAGAGGGCAATCGATCTGATATAGGTTATACATGTACAATCATATTGAACATAGTTCCACATTAGTCATGTTGTGAAAGAAGAATCAGAACAAAGGAAAAAAAAACACAAGCAAAAAGTGAAAATAGTATGCTTCAATCTGCATTCAAGCTCGATAGTTCTTTCTCAGAATGTGGAAAGCATTTTCATCAAAAGTCTTTTAGAATTCTCTTAGATCCTCATATTTCTGAGAAGAGCAAATTCTATCATAGTTGATTATCTACACAGTGCTGCTTTACAGTGTTCTCCTAGTTCTGCTCACTTCACTCAACATCTGTTCATATAAATATTTCCAGGTTTTTCTGAAACCCACCTGCTTGTCATTTTTATAGAACAATACTTTTCTATTACATTAATTCATCACTATTTGTTCAGCCATTCCCCAATTGATGAGCATCCCTCAATTTCCAATTCTTTACCATCACAAAGAGAGCTGTTACAAACACTTTGAACTTGTGGGTCCTTTTCCATTTTTTATGATCTCCTTGGGATACAGACCTAATAAAGGTATTGCTGAGTCAAAGAGTATTCACAGTTTTATTGTTTGTTTGATTTTTAGAAATTCAATTGATGTCATTTTAATTTTTTTTAGCTTTTTTATTTTTCAAAATACATGCAAAAATAGTTTTTAACATTCACTCTGGCAAAACTTTATGTTCCAAATTTGTCTTCCTCCATCCTTTCCTCCCCACCTCACCCAGACAGTTTGGTTGAGGGACCTATCACCTTTCACTTAAAGTGGTACACAACAGCAGCCTTATAGATTCCCACTTCTCTTTTAAACTCCATTTTTGTAGGAAACTTTCTTGATCCTCCCTTCCCCCAAAAAACTAGCTCACATTTAAACGTGGCATATTTGTGTACTTTATATTTGTTTTGGTTATTCTTACACATTTACTTCTTGTGTCTCCCATTGAAATCGGGGACTGTCTTATTTTATCCATTTATTCCTATTGCTTGGCACATGGTGTGAAATAAAATTTTGTAGATTGATTAGATCCTACATGATATGATCTTAGACAAGTTACTTCCCCTTTCCTGACCTGTTCCTCATTTGAACAATTTCCTTCTGTGATTGTTCCAAACACATTTCTCCTGCTCAATAACAATGACAAAGATGATATGTGCTCTGGCTAGGCAAAGGCTAAAAAGACATTCTTTGGATTAGTTGATCTTAAAGATCTCTTCCAGCTTAAATACTTTTGAATTCTTCTTCTTTTTTTAAATTTTGTTTTTGTGGTTTTGAAATATTTTTTATAACTTTTTATTGACAGAACATATGCATGGGTAACTTTTTACAACATTATCCCTTGCACTCACTTTTGTTCTGACTTTTCCCTTCTCTCCCTGCACCCTCTCCCCTAGATGGCAGGTAGTCCCATACATGTTAAATATGTTATAGTATATCCTAGATACAATATATGTGTGCAGAACTGAACAGTTCTCTTGTTGCACAGGAAGAATTGGATTCAGAAGGTAAACAATAACCTGGGAAGAAAAACAAAAACGCAAGTAGTCCATTCTCATTTCCCAGTGTTCCTTTTCTGGATGTAGCTGATTCTGTCCATCATTGATCAGTTGGAACTGGATTAGATCTTCTCTTTGTGGAAGATATCCATTTCCATCAGAATATATCTTTATACGGTATCATTGTTGAAGTGTATATGAATTCTTCTTTTATATCAAGTTGGGGTGGGGTGGGAGAGCACCTGCATAGGCTGTTAACGTTCTGGTCCTTAAGAAAGTGTATTATTTAAAAATGAACTCAGTCTCACAATGAAAGACACATTATTTAGGGGCAGCTAGGTGGTGCAGTGCATAGAGTACCAACCCGAAGTCAGGAGGACCTAAATTCAAATATGACCTCAGACACTTAACACTTCCTAGCTGTGTGACCCTGGGCAAGTCACTTAATCCCAACTGCCTCAGCAAAAAAAAAAAAAAAAAAAAAAAAAAAGGGGAAAAAAAAAAGGGGGGGGGGAACATGATCAATGTCATATCCCCAAATTAGAAGAGACATTATTTAGACAAATAGATCCTTGTTATGGGGGCTCTATCTTGCAAATAGCCAAAGGTTGTTAGAACCAGTGAGCAAGTCCTCTCATTCCAGGCCCTCCATTTCTCCTGAGGCTTTGCCAACTGTGAGAGTCAATGACAGCATCTCTGCTCGCATCTTACCTTTGTTTCTGGGGCCTCCACGCATAGTTATTTTTAAAGTCAAAAATTTCTTACTTCCAACCCATCTGACCCTGGGGGTTGTCCCAGGAAAGTTCTCTCTTGCTCAGTGGCAATGACAAAGAGACAAGGCTTTTAGGCTGTCCCTTTTTCTCCAAATCTGAAGCCAAGCAGGGATGAATCTTTGGAAGGAAAGTGTTTACAGAGCCAGAGCAGGTCAAACTGGAAAGCAACAACCTTATTTTTTACAGAGGAATTGCTGCTATATATCTTGCTTTCTTGTCAGGAAAAACTGAATTATCTAAACACAAATTGAATTAAAGCTCAACTTAAGTGCCAATTCCTCCAGGAAATACTTCTCAATCCACGCCCCCCCTTCCCACCACCCTCTCTCCACCACTTGGTAATGAACTTGGACCTCCTCAGACACTTTGTTTTGTACTTCTTCGACATATATTGCATATTATCAAGGTATCAAGGTAATCATGTCCTACTGAACTGTAAGCTTTGTGAAGGCAGGGGCTGTGTCTTTTTATCTAAATTTTGCATCTCTTCCAGTGCATGACACAGTATATGGTACCAACGAAACTTAGATCAAAACTTTACCAAACCCTGTCTCCAAACAGTCTTAGGAAGGCAGGGCTGTTACGAGGGGTATTGTGATCCCCATTTTAAAGATGAGAAAAGTGAGGCACAGAATGGTTAAATGACTTACCCTGCTCTCACAAAGTAACTGACAGAGGTAAGTTTTAAATCCAAGTCTCTTGACTGAAAGAATAATGCCATTAGTGGGGTGGGGGTGGAGGGGTAAGATAAAGAAGACTGGAAGGATGGTGATAAGGAGGAAGGTTATAAAAGAATTTGAATACCAAGTTAAGGATTTTGTTCTTGATCTTGGAAGTGATAGGGAGCTACTGAAGTTCATTGACTTGGGAGTGAGGGTAACATAGTCAGACAATCTGAAAGCTGAGTAGAGGAAAACCTGGAATTGGGAGAAATTTGAACCAGGCAGACCAACTAGGAGGCTGATGCAGTAATCCAGGAGTGAGGAGATGAGGGCTTGTACCAGAGTCATGGCCATACCAGAGAGCACAGGTCTCATCTAAAACCAAATAAAATAATTTTTAAAGAACTACAAACTGGTGCTTAATAACTCCAGAGAAAGCTAGTAGGATGTAACGAGCTGTCGTCTCCAGAAGCTGCCGGATCACTCTCTGGGAAGAGATCTGCTGTGTCTACTCAAATCTCTCAGACAGATTCTTCTTCCTGTAACGAACCGTTGTCTCCAGGCAGTTGCTGTTAACTCTTGTCCAAAGAAGTGACTTCCCTTCCTGCAGAGAGCCCCGTCAAGCCTGATGCAATTCAGAGTCTTTCTTCTTGAATCCTGGCTCTGAATCTCCTCCAGCTCTTATCCTTCTCCAGGCCGATCTGCTCTTCAGGCACAGTGCTCTCTCTTTTATTCTCCCAGAGAATGGGCGTGGGATAATGCAAGGGCTTCTGGGAAGAACCACCCCAGCCAATGGGCTTGCTCCTTCTACCAAGTCAACCTGAGTTCTCACCTTGTAACTATCCAGACAACCTCAGTTCTCACTTAGTAATCCCAACATCTCCCCCTTTCTTTTGATTTAGAACATAGGACAGTCATGACCTTGAAACATAAATCCATCAATATGGGAAGTATTACAGATAATTACATAAATTACATAAGCACATAGTAACATAGTAACGTAACACATGCTAGAAGTATATAACATAATCATAAATTGAAAATTTATAAATGTCCATAAGTCCATTGTCCATTAGTCTCATCTTGTGTGAGGAAGTCCAATGATTCCTGCTGGTTTTTAAAGTTCTTTAACAGTCTTCTTATTATCCATGCTCTTTCAGTGTCAGATGTTTCTTAGATCTTCTCCTTTATTTTGAGGCCTTTCTCTTTTTCTGTCTCTCTCTGATGGACAAGGCGAATATGACTTGTTGGCACCCATCTGATTCCTTCTCCAGCTGAAGAAATACAAGCAAACCCTCTCTCCCAGGCAGTTAACCTATCTAATTACCTTCTATTTACGACTTTCTAAATCTCTTCTCATCATCTGGCAATTACATTGGAATTGTTTGCACTGGACACAACCATGTTGGTTTAAAAGGCCTGTATTCTCCCCAAGTGTAATCCATTTTTGCAATCTGATTGCCTTTTGGCTCACTTATCAGGTAATCCCTTTCTGCCATGTGATTACTTTTCTGCTGATTGATTAAATCAGAGTCCTGGCCTTCTAAAAGTTCTTTGGGTGTAACATCAGCTGCCATCATGCCCCAAGTCTTTTTTGCCTGGGGCCCTGGATCTGGGCCCCTCATCCTATTTCCCTGAATTAGTTTACACTCTGATGCCCAATGGAGTCCTCTGTTGCATTTTGGACATGGGGTTTTAGGTCTTCTCTCACCCTGTCTTCTCACTGTATCTCCATACCTACACTGAGCTCTTAGATGTCCAATTTTTCCACATTGAAAACATCGCCGAGTTTCTCTAGAAGTCCCTTGCCAGGAGGGACCCTGCCTTTCCACATTCATCATTGTCCGGGTGTAAAAAGCATTTGTTCCCACTGTAGCACAGCGTCTTATGATCTCCTCTAAAGGAGCATCTTTGTCTAATCCCCATATAATTCTTTTGCAAATCTCATTGGCATTTTCCTTAGCCAGATGTCTGGTCATTATTTCTGTAGCTGAATTTTCTCCAATAGTTCTTTTGACAGCAGTTTGCAAACGTCCCACAAAATCTGCAAAAGGTTCATTGGGACCTTGCTGTATTTTAGTGAAAGCCTCTCCGCGATCTTTCTGTCCAGGGAGGACACCCCAAGCTTGTATTGCAGCCTTAGCAATTTGCTCATATATTGTCATGGTATAATTAATCTGTTCCGAATTCTCTCCATACCGACCTTCACCAGCCAAGTGCTCAAAAGTGAATTGTGTGTTAACTCCTATTTCCAAATTGCATCTGACTTGAATTTTACATAATTCATGAAATTCCGCAAGCCATAATAAATTTTCTCCAGGTTCCAGACATGTCCTTGCTATGGATTTCCAATCATTCGGGGTTAAGACTTCATAAGACAAACCATCTAGTAACATTTTGACATAAGCTGATGTAGCCCCATAAAGGGTACAACCTTTTTTCAAATCCTTAATTTTATTCAAATCTAAAGGTGCATATCTTCTCCTTTTTTTACCTACAGAGTCAGTATTTTCAATCACAGGATATGCATGTATAAAATCACTTATATCCTGTCCTTCTCTCTTAGCTTTAACCAATGCTTTTTCTAATCTTGTCATAGGCTTAGGCTTCTTCACAGGCAATTCTGTTTGTGTTTCTGCCTCTTCCCCTCTTTCTTCCTCCATCTCTGAAGGTGGGGTTGATGTGGGCCTGTCAATAATCTGTTCTCTAGGCAGGGTTGAAGCTTCTTCAAGAGAATCATACCATAATTCCTCATTTAAATCCTCTTGCTCTAGGGAAAGATCTTGATCTTTCCTTTTTTCCTCACACTTCCTCCTCTGTTCATTTTTAGAACTTTTCCTTCTCCTACAACTTGCTTGATAGTTTAAGGCTAATTGAACTATGTTGTAGATATAAAATACTTCTGCAGAAATTGAACGAGGCCCATTTTTTGCTTGAAATTCTTTCATTTCATATCCCACTAGCTTCCATTTATCTACATCTATCTTTTCTTCCTCTAAGAACCAAGGGGATGTACGTATTAATGCAGCCAAGAGTTTAGCAATCTGTACCCAGGTTACAAGTAAACTCTGCTCCTCAATTATGTTGATTATACTCTCTATAGTACCACTCCTTAATGGAGCTGAGGTTGCATCTGGGGCTGAGGTTGAGTCGGCTGAGGTCCAGGGATTGAATATAGCTAACATGTGCCCCATTTCAGCTATAAGAGATTCCTGGTTTAGCCCTTAACAAGTTAAGTTCCTTATTTATCTATTAGCACGCTCACTTAATCTTTAACAAAGTTTCCTCGTTACTCACGGTTCTGGGTCAGAGAGACTGAGATCTAGATCGGAAGCTTTTCCACTGGAATCAGGACTGTGTCTGTCCCTGTTCGGGCGCCAGATTGCGAAGGTCTGGTCTAGCTCCTCTTGTCAGGATAAGCAAAAGTCCTTGCCCCACGTTGGGCGCCAAATGTTGCGTGCTGTCGTCTCCAGAAGCTGCCAGATCGCTCTCTGGGAAGAGATCTGCTGTGTCTACTACTCAAATCTCTCCGACAGATTCTTCTTCCTGTAGTGAACCGTTGTCTCCAGGCAGTTGCTGTTAACTCTTGTCCTTAGAAGCGACTTCCCTTCCTGCAGAGAGCCCCGTCAAGCCTGATGCAATTCAGAGTCTTTCTTCTTGAATCCTGGCTCTGAATCTCCTCCAGCTCTTATCCTTCTCCAGGCCGATCTGCTCTTCAGGCACAGTGCTCTCTCTTTTATTCTCCCAGAGAATGGGCGTGGGATAATGCAAGGGCTTCTGGGAAGAACCACCCCAGCCAATGGGCTTGCTCCTTCTACCAAGTCAACCTGAGTTCTCACCTTGTAACTATCCAGACAACCTCAGTTCTCACTTAGTAATCCCAACAAGGATAGGTCATCATATGGAAAATAATCTTCCATTAATAATACACTGAGGAAAAAATGAATAATGGTTTACACATGTCAGCTGCTTTATGATTCCAAGGCACTTTCAGATTTATTACTTGTGATGATCCCTGCAATAATCCTATGTGGTAAGTCACACATGTATTGCCATTCTCATTTTCAGACAAGGAAACTGAAACTCAGAGGTGAATTGACTTATGCACATGGTTAGTGAGTTTTAGGGCTAGAACTAGAATCTAAGCCATAAGACAAAGAAATAATGAAGATGACAGTTCCATGACTCTTTTCAATCTCTCTTTCTCTTTTTAATTAATTTGTTTTTTTGCTTTTTTGAGGGTTTTTTGGTTTGGCCTTATCATTCATTGGTGTAACATGCTTCTTGTGTACACACTCTATCTTCATGCATGGGGATATGGGCAGCAAGGCACCTCTACCTTATTTTTTTTTAATTTTATTTAGAATTTTTTCCACAGTATATATGCATGAGCAATTATTAAAAACATTATCCCTTGTATTCATTTTTCCAAATTATCCCCTCCCTCCCTCCACTCCCTCCCCCCGATGGATGGCAGGTAATCCCATACATTTTACATGTGTTACAATATAACCTAGATACAATATATGTGTGTAAATACCATTTTCTTGTTGCACATTAAGTATTAGATTCCGAAGGTACATGTAACCTGGGTAGAAAGACAGTAGTGCTAACAATTTACATTCGCTTCCCAGTGTTCCTTCTCTGCGTGTAGTTATTTCTGTCCATCATTGATCAACTGGAAGTGAGTTGGCTCTTCTTTATGTTGAAGATATCCACTTCCATCAGAATACCTCTTCATACAGCATTGAAGTGTACAGCGATCTTCTGGTTCTGCTCATTTTACTCGGCATCAGTTGATTTAAGTCTCTCCAGGCCTCTCTGTATTCCTCCTGCTGGTCATTCCTTACAGAGCAATAATATTCCATAATCTTCATATACCATAGTTTACCCAACCATTCTCTAGCTACAACAAAAAGAGCAAGGCCCCTCTACCTTATAAAGTCAGAGCTGTCCAGGGTATTGAGAGGTTAGGGGTCTTGATTATATAGTTAATTTGTTCCAAAGGAAGACTTGAACCCAAGTCTTCCTGGGTAAGTCTTGCTTTCTTTCCATGATGCTTCGCTGCCATTTGTTCCATCTTATATTTCAAAACATCGAGCTTCCTTTAAAGAAAATTGACCTAGCTATACTCCATGGATGTCACTCATTACAAATGTTCCAGAAAGAATGAAAAGGCTAAAATTATGTCCTGCATACTTTCCCTTCCTGCCACACACATGCACACAAAGGCTTTGGGAGTCAGCATAGGAGCTGTGTGTTGTTTGGAAACTGATGGTTCTAAAATGAGAGTACTTAGACAATTGTGTGTGTGTGTGTGTGTGTGTGTGTGTGTGTGTGTGTATAATTTTAAAATCTCTTACAGAGAAAAACATGAGAGTTTTTGTCAGTGGTTTCAGCTACTGTTTGCCTGGTTTTCCTCTTTCAATCATGTTATTGAGAATTGAATCAGGAAGCAACCCGATAGGGGACATGGAGCCTCAGTGCCAGAGTGATTTTGTGTTGCTGTTGTGGTTGATGATGATGATGATGATGATGTTGTCATTGTTGTTGTTGCTGTGTGTGTGTGTGTGTGTTTTCCCCAACACATTGATTTCTTGAAAGACTAAGAGATAAAAGGAAGCTCCCTTTCTTCCAGAGAGAACACACCTGTCTCCTCCTGCTTAATTCAGGAACATTCACTTCAAAATATTCTCAGTAGAGTATTTAGGGGAGATGGAGATCAACAACCCCAGAGCTGGGCTTTGTCAGACATTGGTTCCTCTTAATCTTCTAATAAAGCACATGGAAATATGTATTTCAAAGATAGACAAAAAATGAAACAGAGCTTTCTGGAATAATTTTAAGATATATTGATTGCTTTTCCATTTCATTTACTTCCATCTTTAAAAAACAGTAATAAATTATCACTGTCAGATTACTAAGGAAAAAGAATCAGCAGTTTATTTTCTAAAACCAATAAAACAGGTAAGTTAGCTCTTTGATTTTACATATATATATATATATATATATATATATATATATATATATATATATATATATATATATATATATATATATATATATATAGTAAATATCTCTTCTCTTTTGGCTCTGGGAGAAAATGGGGTTCTTTTTCTCTATCCCTTTTTAGGGATTATTGGAACAGAGAACATAGTAATTAACAGGGAGGTTTAAAACAGGGACAGCTTGGCGTGTTCTTAATCCAATTTGTATACAGGCACAAGCATCCAAGGCCTACCTTGATGCAACTTGGAAGGTCTGCCTTTTTTCTCCCTCATTTTACAGTGTTATGGGCCATGCTGAGATAAGCAGCAGGCATTGAGTATAGTCAAAGTCTGCTGGTTAAAAGCAGATAGCTTCTTTAGGAAATAGAAGTCAAACTAATATAACCCACATGCTCTGGGCTCATACAAATTAGGTCCAGTCCTGTGAGCTCAACCCTAGAATAAAATAATTATGGCTCTTTAGTTCATTGTCCCACCTGGAGTTCTCTGGATAAATCTTTTGCATTCGATTTAAGTATATCTTGTGTCTAGACTTTCCCAAATGTAGGTAAGAGAGTACTCAAGCTCTGGCAGACATATTCCGTAATGGTATAGGGAGTGGGTATTTATTTTACCTACCAAAGAAATTACATAAGATGCAGACAACTCACAAGTGCTCCTGAATAAATTCTGAATCACAAATCACTCAAGTAACCAATTTCTGCTTACTCAAGAACCTCGTAATGTTAATCTGTTTGAGGGAGAGGGTTGTCAGCTACTCACAATTCACATCAGAATTGGCAATGTCCAGATATCTTGTCCCCAATGGCATGGCTTTAGGATTTTAGATGTCAGACGACCCCCCTGATGATGGTCCTCTTTTTGCTCCAAAACACATGCTACTGAGGAAAGTAGCATGTACTTTCAGTCTCTTGGAAACTCTTGAACTTGGGGTTACCTGTGAGAAAGTATTCAAGACTTGGGAAATCAGTTCTCAGGAATTCTAGTTTCTCAATTGGCAATTGAAACATAGAAGATGACTTTCAGGAACAAAAAATGTAGGAACTCCCCTGCCTCAGGTTGATCATGAGGTTCTCCTACAATTTGCCATTCCCCCCTTGTTGAAGGAATAGAGAAATCTCCCTCCTCTTCTGCTGCACTGCAGTCTGGGAGTCCAGGGAAGAAAAGGGAAGTATCTTCCTTTTATGGACCATGGGGGAAAAGGCATCTCTTCCAAAGCCAGTCCACTACACTGACTCAGTTTCAGTTCATACTTGCTATGGATAATGTCCCGTATTCTGCTTGATGTTTCTGAGTCATCACTAACAATACCCTGCTGCCTACTTATAGCAAGCCAGTATTATCTTTTGGACGACCTATCGTTTTGATTCTTCTGAGATTGTTATGTTCTATTATTGGCAGTCATTGAGCATCACTGGGAGTCATAACTTTGATCCCTCAGTGGATCTGTGATCTCAGCAGTGTGAGTACCACATGTGGTGATTAAGATGGTAACTCACTCATTCCTTCTTATCTTCTGCAACAATTGTCCGTGCCCAGGTAAATCATCCCCAGGATATCTACCACAACATGCTAGGGACAGTCTTCTCAATATCTTGGTATCGTGTGGATGCCAATGGAACATGCCATTTGTCATTTTGCATTAGGATGAGGGGTCAACTACTCATATGTGGAAATCTGACAGTGGAAAGTAGGGACAATGAGTAAAAGACAGGCTTGAGTATGTGGGAGTTTCTCTTCTAGACCCATCTCTTTGAAGGTGTAGAGATTAATAGTAAAGTTCCCTACTATAGCCCCCCCCCATCCAGATCAATTATTATTCCTGATATGAATGATAGCAAGAGGAACAAATAAAATCAGTGCAGCATCTGAAAACTAGCTGGTTAGTAACGAATGTATCACCGGCCTGACCAATCCAGTGCTTTCTTTACAGAACCCAGCTTTTAGAAAACCCTCTAGTACTTAGCATTTTGACAAATCAAACCACTTTCCATCCTTTTCTCACTGTCCCAAGTTCCAGAATATAGACCCAGGAGAGAGACTCTGATTTCTCCTATTTTTGGAGGGATTTCTTCTGAAGATGACAGATTGGTGGGCTGGTACAAGGCTGAAGAAAAGAAATGTGACTCCTAAATTAAGGAATTTCCACATTGGAAAGGTCTAGATCCTGTGACTGAATGAAACTTATATTCTGTGTTACATATTTCTCAATATTTCTGCTTTGAGTATGCACTTACTACCCTAGTTAACCCATGTTTTTAAATATGGCCCCAGAGAAGGCCAATAAATGAAACAACATGAAGAGGGAGGAAGGAGCGAACATTAAAAAGTGTGTGTGGATTGCTCTAGAAATTGAATGACTAATGTTTGTTGTTCAATCCCGTTCAGGCCTGTCTGACTCTCTGTGACCTCCTTTAGGGTTTTCTTGGCAAAGACACTGGTGTGGCTTGCCATTTCCTTCTCTAGCTCATTTTACAGATGAGGAAAATGAGGCAAACGGGGTTAAGTTACTTGCCCAGGGTGAGACAGTTAGAATCTGAAGTTGGATTTAAACTCAGGAAGATGAGTTTTCCTTCCTCCAGACCCATCACTATCTACTGCAGCGCCACCTAGGTGCCCACAGAATGTATGATTCTCCTGGTTAATAATGTAAGGAAGAAAGGTAGGTGGTTGTAGAGAACAAGGGACAAAGTCATGGCAAGTTGTTGGGGTGAGTGAGTGACTGACTGCTCATGGTACCCAGAACCATTGCCATTAAATATTATGTTTCACTTTTGTATAGACAAGAGCTTTTGAACTTTCTTTTTCCTTGTTCTGGAGCCATGTTTTTTGATATATTTCTTTTTCCTTTTCTCTCCTATGTGTATGTTTGCATTGAGGCTCCTCAGGATTAAAGTATAAGCTGATTTAATTAGGAAAGGGTTGGGCCTTTTTTTTTTTTTAAAGCTTTTCATAGAATTCCTCTACCTTTTCATCTTCTGTAGCAGATGGTGGCACATAAGCTTTATGGTGGCCTTTTTGCAAATACTTATCATGAGTAGTGCAATAAGATATGATTTAATAAGACATCACCTGGCAGAGTGGGTAAAGTGGTGTACTTGAAGTCAGAACGATCTGTATTTTGTTCCTGATTCTAATATTTCCCAGCTAATTTCACTGGGAAATTCAGTTCACTTAATGTCTCTGAGCCTCAGTTTCTTCATCTATAAAATGAGGACAAAAATAGCGCCTACCTCACAACATTGTTATCAGAATCAAATGAGATAACAGAGGAAACACTATTTTAAAAAACCTGAGGTTTTGTATAAATATGCCCGATGATATGATGAAGTAATCCAGATAAACTCCTTGATTTAGGCACTTTAAACCTGTGAGCCAACTCTATTTAGCTAAAACTTCCATTTCTCTTTGGGTTTTATTCTTCCTCCTTCTCATCTAGTTCTTGGCACATAGTAGGTACTATCTAAGTGCTAAATAGAATAACAGTTATTATTATTATAATTATTAATAGGGGTCATGAGCCCCTCTGTATGTAGTTACACTAGCATTCAGAAAGCAGATCTAAGTTTGTTGCCAGGGTGATACTTGAAGGCCTTCCACAATGGTTGAAGTGGTCAGAGCTTGGGTTCAACTAGTATCATCATGAAGTATTGCACTGAGACTTTGTGGCCAAGTGTGATGGTAAAAAAGATGAACTTTTTATGGAAAGAAGAAACTCAGGAACATAAAAGAAAGAGCCATGTAGTAAGTATCTACTATGTGCCAGGTACTAGGATAAAAGTATTTTATAAATATTATCTTATTTGAATTACATAATGACCTAGGTGTTATTAATATCTCTATATTATTAATTGAAGAAACTGAGGTAGACAGAGGTAAAGTTACTATTCCATCTCACAGTTCTAGTAATTATCTGAAGCTGGGTTTGAAATCATGACTTTCTGCTTCTAGAACCAGTGCTCTTTCCACTCTGCCCACCTAAGTGGAATATTGGACACCTGAGGACCATTTCCCAAGTGTGCTATAAGTTGTTCTTTTCCTATTCAATGCTCACCACAGCTCATTGCTTATCCAAGGACTATGTGCTATTTATTGTTCAGTTGTCTTTCAGTCTTGACCCCATTTGGGACTTTTTAGGAAAAGATACTGAAATGGTTTGCCATTTCCTTCTCCAGATCATTTTACAGATAAGGAAAAGGAGGCACACAGGGTAAAGTGACTTGCTCAGGGTCACACAGCTAGCAAGTATCTGAGATCAGACTTAAAGTCATAATGATTCTTTCTGATTTTTAGCCCAGTGCTTGATCCTAGCCAAGGTTTAGTGCAATGACTACAATGACGTCTGCAAACATGCCCACAGGTAATCACTCCTTTAGGTGGGTTTGTACAAGATATCATCCATGGCAGCAAAATTCATTGTTGCAAAGCTCCTCTTTTAATACTTAATTTAATGTTTCTAATAAAAGTATTGAAAAAAATCAGCCCCAGAAGACAGAGCCAGGAACAACGCATAGAACTTTAGAGGGGTAGATTTAGATTTAATGTCAGGAAACTCTTCTTTCCATTTGGAACTGTCTCTAAGGAGTAGTGGATTCTTTCGCTAAAGATCTTCAATTAAGGTTAGACTCTTGCATCTATCAGAAACTATTACATGATGGAAAGATATACATGGGAGACTCTTTGGTTGAAGAGAGCTTTTGAAGGTTATGTTTTGCTTTGAGAACTTTATTTAAAAAAAACATGAAAACAATAAACACATTAGAAGAATCACCTACAAAATACTACCTGCTCGTCTCTTACATTTTCTTCAAAGGTGCCCTCATATAAACAAAAAACACCCTTGGAAAGATGTTACAGAGGTAAGAAGGTAAATGCATGAGCTGGTAATTACTGATATCTTCTCTTTTGTTCTTTTTTTTTAAATGATCAAAAGCATTTTCTTTTTTCCATTTTTCTGAATCTCCCTTCTCACACAAACACTGGAAATTGTATGGCCTTCGGCATAGATTTCTTCAGTATGAATTTGGTCAGAAAAAGTTTTACTTCATGACTTCATTTTCCTGAGTGGCAATTGCTGTTTTCTCACAAAGTTTGGTATTATGCTTAATGCTCACACCACTGGTTAATTTCTTTCTAAAAGGACTGTTTGCTCTTATGTACATAAGGTATTGTAGTTATGACATTTTCGCCCTCTCCAATAGTTTAGAGGAGGGGAAAATAGTAAAAGATAGATGGCAAAAATACTAAGTCCCTATGGGGATTCTTTCAAATAAACCCTGAGTTCATACTGGATAGGAAACTCTATCTGCGTTTTCTCACTTGGAGCAATCACTTGATTTTTTTTCTTTTTTTTTTTTTTTTCATCTCACAAATATCTAAACATTTTTATGATATAAAAAATCCTCTTAAAATACTGTCATTGTAGTACTATTTCTTCAAGTGCTAACATTTTCTCTCTCCCGAAGAAAGACAAAAATAAATTCACAGGCTTCTTAGAGATAATTAAGAGTAACAACAACAAAAAAGTCAAAGTTATATCACCCAAGATATACCTCAGGAAGAATTTGGGTAACTGTGACAAAATACTCTTATTCTTAGTGCAGCTAAACATTTTCCACTATAGCATATTGCTTTCTTTAAGCAACTGAATTTTATTAGATGGATTTTTTTCCCATATATTAATAATCTGGAGGTACAGTTAAAGCAACACAATGTTCACCTGTTTAAACAATGCATTTAGGATGCACATGAGTTATGGCAAAGGAACATAAACACTAACTACAATTATTTCAACTAAATATTAAAGTGATATAAATCATTCTCCTAAAGAGTATCTTAGACACCTAAACACTTGGCTTATTTTTCAAAGATGGAAGCCAAAGATAGCAATGACAGAGTTTAAATGCATTTGTAAGAGTTCATGGAAGATGATGGAAGGTCATCAACAATATTGCCTTATAAAGCAAAAAGAAGCAGAGGAAGGTAAAACCAGTTTAAATATAGCTTGAGTAGAGAGCCAACTAAGCAAAGTCACCCTGAGGGCACTTAGGGACGAAAATGAAAGGACCACAAATAAGGAAAAATGGAAAAGATTTTCAAAGACTTTTCAACAAAAATTTTTATACCATCAAAGATACTAATACCACCCTACTTTAACTCAAGCATAACAGTCCTGGAAGTGCTTATCAAAGAGGTGGAAATGACATCGAAGAGCACAAAGAGGAGAAAAGCAGCCAGATTTGACTAAGTGTACTTAAAGGGAATCTGTCCTGAGGTGACACAGTTGGGATTGCTTTGAAGGGTCCATTTACGAAGGTACTTGAAGGAGGAAAAGATACCAACAACAGGGGAAAATATCATCCTTTGTTAAAAAACAAAGTGACAAATGAAGGAACATTAGTAACTATCAACTTATACATCTACTTTTCTACCTGTATATAATTGTTCTTCGAATTGATAGGGCATCCTTAATGCAGGCATTAATAGAGAACATGAAGCCTCTTGCCAGTGATTTCCCATAACAGACTTCTACTGTCTCATAATTGGTTGAAAGATGTAAAGAATTGAAGATCATTGTGATTATTGTTTGTTGATTATGGAAAAATAGAATTGATTCAGTACAACAAAATGCCAACTTAAAGGTTTTCTTCTAACAAGATGTCATCTGGCCACCATAATTATTCAAGGTACCTTGCATGATATGATGAAAAGACAAACTTCTTCAACAAATCCTCTTTGGTCAGAAATAGCAAATGAGGCATAAAACAATTGTATATATATTCACCCAATGGCATAGAAAAGAATTGTCACAAAAATAGAAGTTGGAAAGGGAATCTCTATGGAAGTTGAGAAACTTCAGGTGTTCCTGTTAACAAAAACAGACAAACAAACACTCCCAAACAACTCTGTTGCTTGCGTCAGATTTGGCAGTATCACATGGCTTCCAGAATGACATCTTTAATTGTTTCAAAGAATTTGTCCTAACTCTGCACATAGGAATAACCAGGTTGATGACAAATACATTTTATCCAGAATATGACATGAAACTAGATGGACAACTTGATAGAGCTTTTTAGTCAGTAAATGTACCTTGAGCAATAATGCAAATGGATGACGAATTGGCCCCAGAATTACAAATGAGAGAAGACCAGGCTGAATTCTCTTGGGAAATTGCTTATTTCTTTTAATGACCCCAGTCTTCTCCCAGAAAAAAAAAGGGCCTATATTTTTAATACCATTATCCTACCCATGTTTCTGTGTGAATATGAGTCATAGAACAATATAGTCTCTGAAGAATGCAAAATGAATATTATACAGGGGGCAATGTAGAGTTGCATGGTGAGTGTGAAAAAGCAACAAAATAAAATGTTTTAATGAGTTTCAGTGGTAAAGGATGCCATATGGGAGAAGTATGATTGATAAGGAAGATATGCAGGGTGGAAAGATTGAGGGATAATAGATAGCACAAGGACTCCACTGGAGTCCTTGTGCTATCAAGAGGAAGTAAGGAAGGCTCTTAAATCACTGGACAGGCTCAGTCTAGTGAACTTATGGGAGGACATAGGAGTGACATAGAATGGATAGGTGGCTAGGCTATGATTTGTACCGTATGAAGAACCAACCAAATATTTAAGATCACAGAACTATTTCTTCAGTATGCATTTTGCTGCATTGAGTGTCTGAGTATTATTACTAATCTAAAAGTAAAAATTATATGTGATAAATTTAGACCTTTGCCTCTCCTCTTATATGCCTGTGTTTTCTGACTTCTTCCGGGATAGGGCCCTTCACACCCATAACTCAACTCCTCTCTACTGTAGTAAGAAATGTTTTGGAATCAGTATAGCCACAGCAGTCTATGTAGGCCAAATTGCATATGAGCCTCTCTGGTCCGTCCAGGCTGGTCTGTAGCTGCCAAATATAGAGCATACCACTGTCCTAGCCTGGAAGCCCTTTCAACTTTATTGGGACTGCTGGGGCTTATGCTGTGTTGATAAAATCTTTAAGGACATGGGGTCGTGTTCACCCCCTCCCCCTGATGAAGCATCAAAGATTTAGTAGAGTGGAAATTCCTATTCCTAAAAATTATGAAGAAAAATGGATCTGAATTTATATAAAAGCAATGCACTAGAAAAGCATGTCCATTTATAACAACAAAGATATTTATGGTGTGGTGGTGGAAAGAAATTAGCTTTGAAGACCGAGAGTGTTAAGTTTGAATTCTGACTAACTTCTCCTCCCTAAGTCACCTTGGAGAAGTCATTGAGCCTCTGGATCTGTGTTTGCTTGTCTGTAAAATGAACAAATTAGATTGAATGACCTCCATTCCAGCTCCAAATCAATGATGTTATTATTTCTCTCAACAGCCATTCCAGAGAAAACACTTAAAGTAATATTTTAGAAATCATGTGTTTCATTTATCCTAGGAAATGCATGGTCCAACCAAGAGCCTGAGTGAAGGATTTCTCATCCTGACTAGAAATTAAATCTCTGAATTAGAGGAAAGAGAATGACCAGTCAGGATTGATTATAATAACAATTGTTTTATTTTCTTGGATGGATTTTCAGGAAGCTTATTTTGACCCAGCTGACTTTAATTGATAAAAATGATATCCTCTTCATCACCAATTCATGAGAGCAATTTTATGAATATTGATGATTAATTGTTCAATATCTTTGCTGCTAACTTGGTTTGATGTTACTGAGAAAACTTCAAATGGAAAAGAATGGCATAGATGAGCTTAAATATTTCTGTTGCCTTCATTTTGGGATTCTTTGCAATATTGTCTTTGAATGAGCCCTCTTAGTCTGTAGTTCATCTTAGATGATCTATGTTTATCAAATCCCAAAATGGAAACAATATAAGTTCAAGTAGGAAGCTGAGACATGATCAATGGATTTCCCTGTGGGCCTAATGAATTTCAGAGTCCACTACAGGGTGACCAGTGAAAGAGGGAAAAGAGATCTTTTGTTATTTAATTTCTGCCTTCTAGATCCTTAGATCTACTAGCTACACAACAGGACCTGTTTCCTGTCTCTGTACATAAAAATGAGACCAGAGACAAAGCTCTGTTATTTTACTAACTCCAAACCAGTCTCTGAGATACTGAAAATAGAAGGCAGCTTCTGGTGAGCTCATCCAAAGTTAAGCCTACGCAGTTCCTTTTCTGCACAGAATGACTTGGCTAACATTCCAACCAAGGACCATAAACCAGCAGTGTGCATAGGCACTGAAGAAGGAGATATTTTTAGATGGATGGGATGGGTTTAAGAGAACCAAACCATCTGTCTTTAAAAGAGGTCCTTTTTTCTAATCAAGAAAAGTGATTGGGCTTTTCAGAAACACCAAAGCATTTTAAGATGCATGTCACTACAGAAAAGCTTATTAGATCTTCTTTTCTCCTAACATTCATTGTTTTTGTGTCCAGGAGGGCTTACATTATATTGGCAGTCATTTATGTTTAAATGCTGTATTTTGAGAGGAAGTTATGCTCACTATATCTCAATGCCCCATGTGAGTAAAGACAACCAGAGTGAGCTGGTAGTATCTGAAGTTGAAGAAGTGTAGCATTTTGAGAAAGGATGAACTGATATACTCTAAAGAAAGTTGAAAAGATATCTTTCTCAGAAACTGAGGCTTAGGTCACTTGGAATGAATCCTCTGTGGCTGAAGGTGTTCATCCTTGAGTGAGTGATAAACTGTGGGACAGTCTCTGGAAAAGAAAGCTTCTGACTTTACATTTCTATACTCTCTACTCTGAAATTTTTCTGTGGATAAGCTCGTGAGGGTATATCCAAGTTAATTTCTAGTCAGAGTTAATTATAATAATAATTATTGTAATTATAATACAATCATAATAATAGCAATTACATAATAACAGTTGTTGAAGTGACAGAAAGTTCCATAGTCTTGATGGGGTTCTAGTGGCAGTCAGAGAGTTGTGGAAATCCCCTTTTGGTTGACACAGGTCCTTCGTGAAAGAATTCACGAACCTGAAGAGTTTTAGGTCAGAAAAATGGAAGTTTATTGTTGGATGAGAAGTCAGCCTTGCTAGAAAAACTGACTTCTTCAGTGGCAAAGTCCTATTAGGGAAATAGAGGCTGGCACTGAGAAGAGAATGTCTTCTCAGCAGACAGGAGTGCTGGCAGGAAGCTATGCCCTACTTGCAGACTTCTACAAAGAAATGAATAAACAGAGACCTATTTTATGAGCTGATCTGGGGGAGAGGGGTGCTGGGGACAGTTTGAACTGATCAGACAAGGGTCTCCAAATTGAAATTACTTTGAAGGCTTTTTCAGCCTGAATTTGAATAGAGATCTGGCCCAGTCGGATGACGCCACTTAACTTGTCTGGGGAGATATGCTTCCCAGGAGGGCCTGAGACTTGAATCTCCCTTCTTTATAGATCAAAGGGTACACAATTTTAGAGTGTTAATTTTACAGATCAAAAGGGAACACAGTTTCACACCCCCATCAGTCTTACTGAACCAGGAGATATGTGAGATTATACTATATATAATATTGGAGATCCTTCCCAACCTATAACTTCCATTTTTCTGGGTCTGGCTTATGACTGCAGAAGGCAAGCACCAAATCACCCCCAGGTACTCTGGAGCCATGAGGGAATAACTCCCAGTAGCCAACATTAGTAAATCTATTGTAAGATTGGATCTGTAAGTGACTTTGAAGACCAGAAGGTAGTAGCATTGAAATAAATAGTGTTTCTGCTTTCTTGTTATTAAGATTAATTATTATGTTATTAATATTTCTTTTTTTTAATCAACTGACAGCTAAACTGCTTTTTAGGCAGGGAACCACCACGCTGTCCAGCAGGGTACATTTTCTTAGTTTTCTGAGTAAGACTTAAGCCAAACAAAGGTGTGATACTCTTTCAAAAGGGAGTCATAAATGATGCTTATTCCAGATTATTCAAATCAGAACATCTTTGCTTTCTGTTACCATGCAGTGACCTACAAAAATGGAAAATGACATATGTGATGTTGGGAAAGTCAGTTCCTTTCGCTGATCCTCAGTTTCTTCATCTGGAAAATGAAAGGGCAAAAATAGAACACTTCTACTTTATTTTTAGCTCCAAATCTATGATCTTTTAATTCATTAAACAATAATTTATTAAATCCCTACTGATGAGGTCAGGGGGGCAATTTTTAGTTTGAAATTAACATGTGACAAATTCGTGATGGTCATTCTCTTTGGCAAAAGGTGGGTTTATTTAGGCAAAAAGGTTACAGACAAAAATAAGAAGTAAAATAGGCACACTAAGAGTGGCAAATATGAAATAGAGTTGGGAGCGCAATAGGGTTACCAAGGAAAAGAATTTGGAAGAATCCATTAAAGGAATATGCCACGAGGCCCAAGCATGCCATTTGACTGGCGGTTTAACTTCGTAGGGGAGTTTAGCACATTAACCATAGTTAGCTATGGTCAGAAAAAAGACACATTATAGGGAAGGCACAAGGAGGAGGGAGAGAGAAAGTAACCTTATAGTGGCCTTAGTCCTGAAAAGGACTTAGCAAAGAGCTTCATCATGAGCATATCTTTTATTAAGAAAATGCTCTCTTCGGGGTTTCTCAGGATCTGAAAAGTAAAGGCCAGAACTCAGAGGGAGGATCAAGGAGAAGCCAGATGGAATAACTGACCGACCACATCCCAGAGCTGTCTAAAGATATGCTAATCAATATCTCAAAGGGTGTTTAAAGATGCTCAGAGGTTTGAGGAATAGACAATAGAGGCTGATAAAGAGTTCCACCTTCACAATCACTCTTTCCAAACTGGATAGTCTGAGGATTGGCTTTGCCTGATTATATCCAGATGGGCTTCTTCCTGACAGGGAGAGACAGTAAGTCCACATCACTCCCATTTGTCACATTTTACTAACATATTATGTCTTATAAAATGCTGTCATTTTACTAGAGGGGTGTCTTGTATGCTTCCATATGTGTTTTAATGGTGACATGCTGGGGGCGAGTCATTTGAAAATGACTAACATGTAAAAACATATCTTAATATAATTGTTTTTAATAAAATGTGGAAATCAGATGGTTGTATCCTTGATTCTACTAACTGAAGGTTTCTTCTCTATGGGGATCAGGTGAAAGATAATCACAGATTGAAATGTACTTGTTCTGCAAAGGCAGAACCTACTGTTGGCTGACTTTACCTTGGGAGAAGGAAAATTGAGAGGCATTTGTGTAGTGTATGTTGTGCTCCGGATTGCCCTGCTCCTCCCAAAGTGATAGCACAGGAAATGTTTGCTGAAATAGGCAGGAGAGAGAGAGAGAGAGAGAGAGAGAGAGAGAGAGAGAGAGAGAGAGAGAGAGAGAGAGAGAGGAGAGGGAGAGGGAGAGGGAGAGGGAGAGGGAGAGGGAGAGGGAGAGGGAGAGGGAGAGGGAGAGGGAGAGGGAGAGGGAGAGGGAGAGGGAGAGGGAGAGGGAGAGGGAGAGGGAGAGGGAGAGGGAGAGGGAGAGGGAGAGGGAGAGGGAGAGGGAGAGGGAGAGGGAGAGAGGGAGAGAGGGGAAAAGAGGGAAGGGGAGAGGAAAGAAGGGAAGGAGGAGTGAGAAGAGTGAGAGAGAAAATCACAGATTTGGAGAAATGTTACCAGAAGGCTATGAGGAAAAGCTGAGCTTTGCACCACTCATTCTGATTCTTACAAAGGGTTACCCAAAGGTCTTTCTAATCCTCTCTTTGACTGCTACTATGAATTGGAGTAGAGAACAGTTAATCCTAAAGCCATTGTTGAAGCTTGAGATAAAGAGCTAAAGTTGTCCATATGTAAATAAACCTCACACAACTGTATTTCTCCCTAGTTGTCAGTCAGTCCATTGCTGTTCATCCTGCCTTCTAGAAGAGGAACACTGACCTCAGGAGGGTAGTGTTTTGACTTGAAAGTGAATTTGATTTAAATGAAGCAGAGCTATGTACTCTCTTTCCTCCCAAATCATCAGAGTCCAGTGACAGGACTGGTGATGACCCCTGAAGCCGTGGGAGACCTTAACCTTTTTAAGCTAAGGTTTTCCCAAGTCTCCGTTTGTCTGAGGCAAAAATATTCAGTAATTAAGTAAGAACTGAAGTAAACTGGTAGTCTAGTAGAGTTTGATAAAATAATCAATCTGGGAACACAAGACCCTCAGAATTTCTGACTGGAACAGAAACAATTGCTATTTAAACTCACTGGTGAGCTATTAAGAAAACAACAAACAATGAGCTAGGGAGACTTGGACGGGGCCCTGTTATTAGCCAATCTGTGAAAGCCTAAAGGCGAGAAAGATTGAAGAAGATAGTACTCTTTGGAAAAGATCCTGATGTTGAGAAAGATTGAAGGTAATAGAAGAACAGAACCACAACGGGTGACATAGATAAATAGTGTCAGGGAAGCAAGGAACATGAGTTTGGACAGACTTTGGTAGATAGTGAAGGATAGAAAAGCCTAGTGTGCTATGGTTCATGGTGTCATAGTAAGTGAGACACAACTGAACAACAATAACAAAAATAAGCACACATGAGACTGGGAGTCAGAAGAGAGGTTCAGGCTAGATAAGTAAATGTAACAATCATTAACATAAAGATAATAACCAAATAAGACTCCCAAGTGAAAGAGTATAGAAAGAGAAAGGGCCTACATCAGAGTCTTGTGAGAAATACATGATGTTGATTTCTATTCATGAACTCTTTTCACCTGAAAAATTTTTATGTGACCCCAGGTATATGGGTATATAAGATGGGTATGCAAATCAAATATTTACTGATAACAAATCATAATTCCATGTAACTCCAAAAAGAGTTATGACTCACAGTTTAAGAAGCTTTGATCTAAATGAAGATACATGGCTCTATAGATATCTAGCTACCTATCTAGATAAGAAGACAAACAAGAGAGTACAGTTTCCCATAAAACACAGAAAGAACACCTGGGAAAAGTGAGTAATAAATAATGGGAAAGGCTATATAGATGTCAGGAAGGATGAGGATTGAGGAAAGGTCATTGAGTTTTGTGATTAATATTTATTTCATTTATAACTTTGGGGAGAGCATTTTCAGTAGAATAAGGTTAGAAATCTGACTGCAAAGTTCTGGGGGTGGGATCAAGATGGTGGAATAAAGTCAGGAAGCTGTTTGAGCTCCCCTAGTTTCCCTTGAAAACCACATGAAAACAAGTCTCTGAACAGAATCTGATGAAATGAAACCACTCTCCAGCTCAAGGTAGACTGAAAACACTTCAACAAAGGTCAGTCTCACTGCGGTGGTAAGAGTATTCAGCCCAGCTCTGCCAGACTCTGAGAAAGCCAGTAAGAGAGTCTTAATCACAGCAAATCAGCAACTAAGATCCTAACACCTAGCACAGTAGAGGAGCAAATCAGTAGGGCATCTTCTAGTTCTAGCTTGTAAGGCAAACTCTGGGAAACTAGGCTGCTTCATGAACAGAACAGGCAAAGCTATTCCCTACAAACACAAGGCATTCCTGTGCTCAAAGCCGAGGCCCAGAGTTGCAAAGAAAGCTTGGGACAACGTTACTTTTACCCTAGGAGTAGAGCTTCACCATAAAAGTAAAAAAAAAATACCAAAGAAAAAGAAAGAAAATGAGCAAGAAACAAAAGAGACCTTTGACCATAGAAAGCTACTATGGTGACAGGGCAGACCAAAACACAAACTCAGAGGAGGACAGAATGTCCACAGAAGAAATCTCAAAGAGTGAGATAAATTGGTCTCAAGCCCAAAGAGGCTTCTTGGAAATGCTCATAAAAAACTTCAAAAGGTAAATGAAAGAGAGAAAAAAATGAGAAAAGAAATGAGAGCTATGCGTGAGAGAGTCAACAGTTTGGAAAAGGAAGGGAAAAATTTTTGTCTGAAGAAAACAACACTTGAAATAGCAAAATAAAGCAAATGGAAAAAAAAAGATACAAAAGCTAACTGAAGCACATTAAAAACTACAACAGGGCAAATGGAAGCTAATGACTGTGTGAGATAGTAAGAAGCAAACAAAATAAAAAGAATGAAAAAATGGAAGAAAATGTAAAATACCTCACTGGCAAAGCCGCCAACCTGGAAAATACATCCAGAAGAGACAATGAGACAATTTAAAAATTTATTGGATTACCTGAAGGCCATAAACAACAAAAGAGCCTGAATAGCATTCTACAAGAAGTTATTAAGGAAAATTGCCACAATATCCTAGAAACAGCGGGGGTAATACTGTTTGAAAGAATCCATTTCCTTTGGGAAGACAAGGAAAACCCCAAGGAACATTGTTGCAAAACTCCAAAATTATAATCTCAAGGGAAAAATACTGCAAGCTGCCAGACAAAAACAATTCATTAAGGGATGGGAAAAGGTCTGTACTGAAAAAAGAGGAAATAGGAGATATAATGGGACACTTAGTTCACAGGAAGATATGCAAAAGACCTATTACAATGGAGGGAAAGAAGGAAGGGAGATGACCATTGTCTGAAGCTTGATCTCATCAGTTTTAGCTTTAAGAGGGAATAACTTAATCATTCAGTTGGCTATAGAAATTTATCTAACCCTATAAATAAATAGAAGAAAAAAAGAAAAGGGAGGGATAGGGTAGAAGGGAGAACAGAAATCCTAAGGGAAAAGGTAAGAGAAGAGAGGAAAGGTTGATAATAAAAGATAAGGTAGTAAGTGGAGTGAGTTAAAAAACACAATTAAGAGAAGAGGGAAGGGGTAAAGGTAGATAAGCTAGTAGGTGAGATGGGCAAAATAACGTGACTAAAGACAGGGTAGAAAGAGAGAATAAAAGTATATAGAGGGGAGAAAATAGGATGGAAGGAAATACAGAAAGGTAATCATAACTGTTAATGTGAATGGGATAGACTCTCTCATAAAACAGAAGCAGATAGCAGAATGGATTAAAAAAACTGAATCCTCCAATATTTTGTGTACAAGAAACACATTTGACACAGAGAGACACATACAGAGTAAAGGTAAAAGAAACCTGACTCTAGAGAGTTAACAGAATGAGAAGAGCAGCATTAGAGGCACCTCTTATAGACAGTTTTCTTAAGGAGTTTAGCCACAAAAGGGGAAAGACATGAGTTTATTTGCAGCAGGGATAGAAGGACCAAATGAGAGGGTTTTTTTTGAGAATAAAGGAAACATGGGCTGATTTATGGGCTATAGAGAAGAAGTCCGTAGAAAGGGAGAGATTAAAGGTAAGTGAGAGAGTAGAGATGATAGCTTGAGTAGCTTACAAAAAGGGATGGGTGGAATGGCATCATTTGTGCAGGTGGAGGGGTTTAGCAAGAAGAAGACAGGGGTGAGGGAAAAGATAGTATCAGGGTATGTTTTGTTGATGTGAGATAAGGCAGAGGGGAGAACAGGGAGCTCTGGGCAAATGGCCTCTGATTTTGTTCAAAAAATAAGAGGCAAGTTTCTCAGATGAGGAGAGGAGGAATGGTGGTAGTTTCAAAAAAGATTGAAAAGCTTCTAAAAACCTTTATGATAAGTGAAATAGGGAGTTAATTAGGGATGCTTAACAAGATTACCCAGTAGCAGTGAGGACCCAGTTGAGGTTGTGATGCATAAATTTGTAGTGAACCATCAGGATGGTTGCATGATTTTCTCCATGTCTCTTGGTAGCACATGTAGGACAGTGAATGTTTGAAATGATCCGGGGTTGAAGTTTCCCAGGGAACAATTGGTTATATGATGAGGTAGTAAGGGACTCAAGAAAAGAACACAGTATACAGTTGAACTGTTTCACTAAGGGGCCAAGATGAGGAAAAGAAGAGAATATGGATGGTGCTGGGGTGATGACCCCTTAGGGAACTGAGGAGTTGTGATATTAGAGGTCATTGTATAGAGGAAGAACAGTTTCATATTGGTAGGTAAAGAGAGAGAGAGAAAAAAATCAATAGATAAGGACATTTCCCAGATTATGAACATGGAAGTGGTACATTTGTGGATGAGGGTAAGACCATCTTTTATGTTGTGAGGTGGTGGGATAGAGGAATAAGTTGTGGGAAATGATTAATTTTTGATATACTTGGAGTTGAAGATGTTTGGGGGAAGCTATCAATATGCATATTGAAATCTCTTATGATGGCAAGAATTGGCAAGTAGCAAAAGGAAGTAAATTGGATGCCAAATTCATTTCAGAAGGAAGGAGGGTGTCCTGGAGGTTTATAGACAAGAGCTATCAGGATCTTAATTGAGTAATAGATGTGATTTGTGAGAATTTCACAAGAAGAAATTGCTAAGTGATCAGTAGATCGAGAACTTGAAAGTGGCAGTGGAGAGCAAGGAGTACTCCAACTCTTATATTAAGTTTATATTGCTTGGTGGTATGTTAGATATACAAATGTCATCCCCCATCCTGTCCATCCCCAGTATCATCTAAAAGTCCTAACCTATTTATGTCTAATGGAAGAGGATAAAGGATTAAAGTTCCCAAATAAAAGTCTTCTCTTCAGGGAGAGAGAGCAATCATCAATAGAATCTATTGTCATCAGTGCTAATTTTCTGTGAGGTTTTGGGAAAATCTCACATCAGTGTTTGTGAATTAATTATTAAATACTTGACTAATTAAAGCAAAGTAAAACATCAATACATCAAGAATCATTGGCAGAGAAATTCCTTTCACAAAACCAAATTCCAAACCATCTATAACTTCAAATACCCCCTTGGAAAGTTGCAGCTCAAATTAAGAGATTTGCCAAGCGCAGTGCTAGCATCAGAGGCCAGAGATGAGTGTAGACCTTTCTGACACCATATAAGTACTGGTATATTTCTTGTTGTGGTGATGGTGGTTGTTCAGCTGTTTCTCATTGGTGTCAAGCTCTTTGGGGTTTTCTTGGCAGAGATAATGAAGTGGTTTGCCATTTCCTTCTCCAGCACATTTTGCAGGTGAGGAAACTGAGGCAAATGGGGTTGAGTGACTTGCTCAAGTTCATACAGCTAGTAAATGTCTGGGGCCAGATTTGAAGTTAGGAAATTGAATCTTTCTGACGCCACACCCAGAACTCTACACACACCACCACCTACCTAGATAATATACTGCTTCTCAAATATAATTTTATTACTATTACTGCAGCAGGGACCTCTAGCTTTCCTTCTGAAATTTTTCCTATAGTGATGTCTCTAGGCACCAAATAATCATAGTCATAGTCAGAACTACCTAGTTTAACCTTTAAATAATTGCTGGATTAGAAAAATTTGAAAATTATTTTGGAAGGAAGGTCAAATGTGGATATAAATTCAAGGAATTGAATTCCATAACATTTGGTGGCCATACTATGTTCATAAATTCATATGTAGAATAGACCTTAAAGGCCATTTAATACAACATTGTCCTTTTAAGGTAACTGAAACAGGGAAAAGGGCTATGACTAAGCCAAGATCACATGGGTAGGAAGTGACAGAGCTGAGATTAAAACCAAAGTTTCCTGACTCTAAATCCAAGTATGATGTTTCCTATTACAGCTTCCATTTTGATCAGCACCAAATGGTGAAACGAAAGGAAAGATGAAAATTTTCATCCAAGGATTAGGTGACAATACCAACGTGACATCTGATTAGTTTCCAAGCATTTTGTAAAATTTCATTTCTTCTATTGCTGTATTGATAAAGTCAATGATTTCTTGTAAGTAGTCTTCATTTTGGAGTTTGAAAATGCCAATATACTCACCCTATCCCTCTATCCTTATCCTTGTCACATCCTTAATTTCAAAGATCTTTAATGTGTTCTGTGTGGGACTCTTCACTGACATCATCTGCTTTTGGGCCCCTCTGTTCTCCTTTTCTGTATCTTCCGTTGGGCTCTGGAGATAATCAGTTCTCCAGATACTGAGCACATCATGACAGAAAGTCCAAACTACAGAGGTAAATTACTTGGGTTCTTTGTAATGCTACCCTTTTAAAAGCTTTTTAGTGTAATATACACTGTCATGGACAAGTATTATTTATTACAACTTGCTATTTGTATGGAACGTAATATTTGAGGTAAGAGAATGTTCTCTGTGTATCTTAGTTGCAGAAATACATGGACAAATTCATACGCTTTTTCAAATGTGAGGGAAGGCTGGAGGCCTCTGTCATTAAATAGATCCCTAATGTTTAACCTATCTCCCATAGGGAAGAGTTTTGGATGTTGCATTTATCATGGCCGTATTCAGAGCACTGATCATAGTTTTCACTTCTCTAGAGAAACAAAATACAGGAAAACAAAACCGTCCTGCTAGTGGAAATTGCCCCACTGGGTCTCGTGAATCCTATCCAAGGGATTAGTACTCATATTCAAAGTAGTTGTCAGACTTCCAAGAATACCTGCTGGGACTGTTCCTGACCTGGAGTCCCATTTAGCATAGACCAAATGGTTTGAGACATTTGACATGAAATCCCAGCTATTAATCTCTATTCTCTCAGTTTCTGAAGTATTGTTTCTGATTGTGCAGAGATAAAATATGGCACTATTAAAATATTTTATCTCCTGATAGACAATAAGTCCTTTGAGGGGAGGTACCATATATATTCTCATCATTATATATATTTTTAATTTTTCAGAGCTTCTTGTATACGGAAAGCACACTTTGAAAATTGTGTTGCGATATTTAACATGTATTGGTCAAACTGCCATCTGGGGGTGGGGGAGAAGGAGGGGAAAAATTAGAGCAAAAGGCTTGGCAATTGTCAATGTTGTAAAATTACCCATGCATAAATCTGCTAAATAAAAACTATTAAAATAAAAAAAAGAAAATTGTGTTGAGTTACAAAATTGGTTAAGCAATACACTTAGTGTCTCTGAGTCCTCTAGGGATTGGACTAGTGATTTCTAATGTCCTTCTGCTCTAAGTCTAAGGTTCATTGAAAGTGTTTCTTTAGGGTCATTGTGTTAGAAGCATTTGTCTTGTTCTGCTTAGTTCCACAAGGCCAACTAGGAACAATGGGTGTTATTGGTAGAGAAGCAAATTCAATCGTGATAGATGGAATAAGTGCTAATGGTGAGAATTAGTTTAAAATGGAATAGGAATATTGAGGAGACATCTCCATGTCAGATTAGACAGTTGATTACTTTAGCAGGGGAAAAAATAGTCATAGGATCATAGGGTTTTAGATGTAATGGTAGAAGAGCCTGTGCTATAATATGTTCCAACTTATTTTTGTTTACATGAAAGAGAATGGAGAAATTCAACTTGATTCAAAAAGCATTTATTAAATTTCTGCTACTTGCAAAGTACTGTGCTAGGTGGTTCTAAAACAAAGACAAACCTGTAACAAGCCTCTGCCTTCATGTAGTTTATATTTTGCAATCAAAATGTCAGATTCCCTGAGTTCATTACAGAAAATAAGCATTAATGTACCTTGCATTGTCTCCATATCTAACTGAAAAGACAACAGACAATCCTCCATGTTAAAGTGCTGGGAAGGGAATGCTTTGTAGATTTCATCTTCATAGATTATTGCCACTGAAGTTCCAGGCAGGAGAAAATGATCATCCCCTCACTCTACTCTCTAGGGTTCTCTTTGGTGTTTCAAGTTGCTGTGGTCTTATTTGTTGAATATGTATAAGTAACAGCATTAGTATTAAAGATTTGTCTTTTCTTCCACTTTTTGAAACTAGATTGTTAACCTTAAATATATCTTGAAAAGATCCAAAAGAGAAAACACAGGAAATCTTTAAAAATAAAATTATCCATCCTTAAATAGCATTGATTTTCTCCATTTCCCCCCATCTGTGCCCCAATCTTCAATAGATGCAATAGCCAGAGATGCTATGATTTAAAGAAAACTTTCTTAGATAAAGAAAAGTCTCACTTGGGATTTAGGGACTGGATAATGAGGAAATGGATATAATCCTATACATTGTAACAATCTTGGGACCCTCAAATGAGAGGACTTAGAAACCTGTCCTTTCTTTCATTTAATATATATCGAATTGGTACTTCCCTCTTTCTGTGTTAACTCTGCTTTCCCCTATGTACTGTTTGGAGTATACGTTTATTCCTAGAAATGACACTTCCATAAAGGCATACTACTGGGAACTGTGACCAAGCCAGAAAATTGGCCTTCTGTTGCTATAACGTGATTCCTATACTGAGTAGCAACCTGCAACAGTGCCTGGGGGGTGACAAAGTGTATGGTTGGCTTGTCACCACATCCAAATATAGATTCAATTTTTCCCTGAAATTTGATTATATTCACAAATCAATCTTTCACCCATCCTCTCCTATCTCAGGATTTATAGCATAATTACTTCTCCCTATCTGGCCCAGGTCTACCCCATTCTCTGTGTACATACAATGTGCTATAAGGATAGATATTACTTTTTCCTCTAATAGATTTGGGTTTGTTTGATTGTAATAAACAAAATACAAATTCACTGAACATTATTACCTAGGGCCCATTTTTATGCAGAGCACTGCATAAATGGAAATGGTGGTGGGACCAATGCAGGGGCACAAAGTAATACAAATATATGGAATCCATTATCCTACTCCTCTTGAAGGGATCAAGGTGGGGTATATGACACATACACAAATAATGGAACCGAGAATTAATAACTATAACCACAAAAAGAAAGCCTGTGCTGTATGGTCCTCACTGTACCCATATGTAACCATGAGTCATTCTGTTGCTGTTGTTTGTCCTTCATTCAGACATCCATGACATCAAGGTGGTGATGCTATGACATGCAAGAGAATTGGATTTAAGTAAGGAAGGGCTGTGCAAAGTCATTAGCCTCACTTTCTCCTGCAGAGTCATTTGGGAGCAGTAACAAGATATAAATCAAGAGGACTACAGATGACACTGGATACCGTGGGAACCATAATGAGTCAATTACAGCCAGTCAAAATCTAAATCTTAGGGATAATTCTCTGTCTCGAGAAGATATTTTGCGAAGATCTCATACTCCACTCACAATAATCTCTTCCTTCTATGTTTCTTTTCCTTCATCGGTTTGGAAATCTGAAGATCCTTGTGGATTTGTCTGTTTCGCACTCCATATTTAATCTATGGTCAAACCCTGTCAAGTCTATTTCTGAAATAGTGGACATATCTGTTTCCCCTTTTTGATTCCTACTTTCTGTACCCACAGAAAAGTGGCATGTCATTACTTTTCTAGGTACTTGGCTACTTTTGCAATTATTGAGCTCAAAGGTCTAGGGACCTTTGGTTTTTCATTGTTACAGTCACCATGAAATTGGTTGCCTTGGTTCTGCTTTTTCATTTCCCATCAGTTCATGCAAATTTTCCCAAGTTCCTTGGAATTTCTTTTTTTTAATTTGAAAACAAAGTCACTTTATTATAATTTTTGACAGTATATATGCATGAGTAATTTTTTTATAACATTATCCCTTGTAATCATTTTTCCAAATTATCCCCTCCCTCCCTCTACTCCCTCCCCTAGATGTCAGGCAATCCCATACATTGTACATGTGTTACAGTATAACCTAGATACAATATATGTGTGTAAAACCAATTTTCTTCTTGCACGTTAAGTATTGGATTCCGAAGGTATAAGTAACCTGGGTAGAAAGACAGTAGTGCAAACAGTTTACATTCAATTCCCAGTGTTCCTTCTCTGGGTGGAGTTGTTTCTGTCCATCATTGATCAACTGGAAGTGAGTTGGATCTTCTTTATGTTGAAGATTTCCACGTCCATCAGAATACATCTTCATACAGCATTGAAGTGTACAGCGATCTTCTGGTTCTATTCATTTCACTCAGCATCAGTTCATGTAAGTCTCTCCAAGCCTCTTTGTATTCCTCCTGCTGGTCATTTCTTTTTTTTTTTTAATTTAGAATTTTTTTAATAATATTATCCCTTGTATTCATTTTTCCAAATTATCCCCCCTCCCTCTACTCCCTCCCCCCGATGACAGGCAATCCCATACATTTTACATGTGTTACAATATAACCCAGATACAATATATGTGTGTAAATACCATTTTCTTGTTGCACATTAAGCATTAGCTTCCGAAGGTATAAGTAACCTGGGTAGGTAGACAGTAGTGCTAACAGCTTACATTCACTTCCCAGTGTTCCTTCTCTGGGTGTAGTTGTTTCTGTCCATCATTGATCAACTGGAAGTGAGTTGGCTCTTCTTTATGTTGAGGATTTCCACTTCCATCAGAATACATCCTCATACAGTATTGTTGTTGAAGTGTATAGTGATCTCCTGGTTCTGCTCATTTCACTCAGCATCAGTTGGTGTAAGTCTCTCCAGGCCTCTCTGTATTCCTCCTGCTGGTCATTTCTTACCGAGCAATAATATTCCATAACCTTCATATACCACAATTTACCCAACCATTCTCCAACTGATGGACATCCATTCATCTTCCAGTTTCTAGCTACCACAAAAAGAGCTGCCACAAACATTTTGGCACATACAGGTCCCTTTCCCCTCTTTAGTATTTCTTTGGGATATAAGCCCAATAGCAGCAATGCTGGATCAAAGGGTATGCACAGTTTGATAACTTTTTGGGCATAGTTCCAGATTGCTCTCCAGAATGGTTGGATTCTTTCACAACTCCACCAACAATGCATCAGTGTCCCAGTTTTCCCACAGCCCCTCCAACATTCATCGTTACTTGTTCCTGTCATCTTAGCCAATCTGACAGGTGTATAGTGGTATCTCAGAGTTGTCTTAATTTGCATTTCTCTGATCAGTAGTGATTTGGAACACTCTTTCATATGACTGGATATAATTTCAATTTCATCATCTGAGAATTGTCTGTTCATATCCTTTGACCATTTATCAATTGGAGAATGGTTTGATTTCTTATAAATTAGGGTCAGTTCTCTATATATTTTGGAAATGAGACTTTTATTAGAACCTTTAACTGTAAAAATATTTTCCCAATTTGTTACTTCCCTTCTAATCTTGTTTGCATTAGTATTGTTTGTACAAAAGCTTTTTAGTTTGATGTAATCAAAATCTTCTATTTTGTGATCAATAATGATCTCTAGTTCTCCTCTGGTCATAAATTCGTTCCTCCTCCACAGGTCTGAGAGGTAGACTATTCTCTGTTCCTCTAATCTATTTATGATCTTGGAATTTCTTATGTTTCTAATGCCCTATGGCATAATATTCATATACATTCCACAGATGATGGACACTTACTTTATGATTCTTTGCTGCCATGAATATGTGAGTATTTATTGGATTTTTTTCTTTGACCACAATGGGTTCATGAATAATAGAGGGATTATTAAAGGGCATGGACAGTTTAGTAACTTCTTTTATTCCCTTCATATTCTTGACCTTTTGTTCTTCCAAGTGAATTTTCTTACTGTTTTTCCTAGCTCTACAAAAATAATTCTTTGGTAGTTTGATTAGTGTGGCACTAAATAAATAAATTAACTTAGGTAGAATTGTCATTTTTATCTTATTGGCTCAGCCTACCCATGAGCAGTTAACATTTCTCCAGCTGTTTAGACCTGTCTTTGTGTGAAAGCTTTAAAAAGGAAGGGAATTCCTTAAACAATACAATTGGCCAAATGCAAAAAAAAAAAAATCCACTGAAGAAAACAGATCTCACAAATAAAAAAAAAAAAAACCCAAAGAACATTGTTGCAAGACTCCAGAACTACAATCTCAAGGGAAAAAATACTGTAAGCCACCAGACAAAAGCTATTCAGATACCAAGGAACAAGTGGTCAAGATTTCTTAGCATCTGGCAGCTTCTACAATAAAGAAAAGAAGGGCCTGGAATACTGTATTCTGAAAGGCAAAGGGCCTGAGGGTTTCACAAGTATATCCACCTAACACTTAAGAAACAATTCATCCCAATATTATATTACCTATTTGCAAAAATAGGCAAAAAGGAGTCCGAGCAAAGTTCTTTTATGACACAAATATGGTGCTGCTATCAAAACCAGGGAGAGCCAAAGTAGAACCTATCTTTATTATTTTTATCATTGGTCTTTGATGACATCTTGTGTGTTGAATCTCCTTTATGGTAATATATTGCAACCTTCTACCCAAAATGAGCTTTTCCATTGCCCTAACAGTTTTCAGTGTGATTTCAAGGTATATAATTCAAGCAGAGAATAAAAATTATTCCTATAATATTAGCTATAGACTTCTTTGCTTGGTATTTTGCCTGATAGCCTATGAAGTCATCATTATTTTTTGCATTGTAAGAAGAGGGAAAGCCCACAAAATTGTCTTTATACCCACTACACCTGGAAAAATTGAACTGTGTAATGGCATCATGGGAATTTACCTTTCATGAAGGTGCTTCATTCTATAGGAATTTCATTTCTAGTGTGCCCATCTTGTGACTTTTGGAATGTCACACTTGAATGTAAGGTCCAGTAGGATATAAGTTTCTTAAGAATGAACATGTTTCATTGTTATCTTTGTATAAGAATGGGGTTCAATGAATAAGTCAATCATTTCACCCCATCCCACCCCAAATCAGTAATAAATGTCCTAATAGATTAATGTGGCAAGAACAAGTCTCAATCAGTAAATGGAACATTCCAAGTTAAGTGGGGAATTTCCTTGAATTGATTTTGACAAGAAGAAGGTTTGGACTGTGTTGGACTTTACTCTTCAACAATGAGCTGATTCAAGGCAATTTCAGCAGAGTTGTGACAGAAAGCCACCTGCATACAGAGAGAGTACTATGGAGACTGAATGTGGATCAAAGAATAGCATTTTTACCTTTTTCTTGTTTGCATGGTTTTTTTTTTTTCTTTCTTGTGCTTTTTTCTTTTCTTTTCCCTTTTGATCTGATTGTTCTTATACAGTATGACGAATATGGAAATCAAGTTTAGAAGAATTGCACATATTTAACCTGTATTGAATTGCTTGCCCTCTAGGGGAGGGGGATGAGATAGGGATGGAGAAAATTTTCAAACACAATGTTTTGCAAAGGAGAATGCTGAAAACTATGTTCGCATATATTTGGAAAATTAAAAAGCCATAAAAGAAAAAATAAGGAGAATATTTGGATTGGCTAAGAAAATAGACACATCCACTGTGTTGAGAAGAACATTTTAGAACCCACCTCACTCTAGCATCTGCTAGAGATTTTGATTACAATGAATAAGGAGTCATGCGAGTGACACTATGAGCTATCTGAGCTTTAGCCTTGTTCTGCTCCCTGATCTACTTGTTCTGAGAGTGACACTATGAGCTATCTGAGCTTTAGCCTTGTTCTGCTCCCTGATCTACTTGTTCTGCATAGTACCTTGCAAGTTTCAAAAGATCCAGAGGATTTTGACCTTTCCATCTTCCCATTGGTGTCCTAACACTGTTGCCTGAGGACTGCAGAAACTGGAAATAGTGTCTGTATCAGGAGCTAAGGGCAGACTGAACAAACATTCATATCTCTACAAAGAAAATGAGCAACATCCTGCTGATAGACAAATTCTTGAGCACCCCACAAAAGGGAGAAATTTTTTTTATATTTTTAAAATTAATTTTATAATTATAACATTTTTTGACTATACATATGCATGGGTAATTTTTTACAACATTATCCCTTGTACTCCCTTCTGTTCCGAATTTTCCCCTCCTTCCCTCCACCCCCTCCTCTAGATGGCAGGCATTCCCATACATATTAAATATCTTATAGTATAACCTAAGTACAATATTTATATTTGCAGTACCGAATTTTGTTGTTGTTGTTGCAAAGGAAGAATTGTATTCGGAAGGTAAAAATAATCTGGGGAGAAAAACAAAAAATGCTCACAGTTTACACTCATTTCCCAGTGTTCCTTCTCTGGGTGTAGCTGATTCTGTCCATCATTGATCAATTGGAATTGGATTAGCTCTTCTCTAAATTGAAGATATCCACTTCCATCAGAATACATCCTCATACAGTATCGTTGTTGAAGTATATGATCTCCTGGTTCTGCTCGTTTCACTCAGCATCAGTTGATGTAAGTCTCTCCAAGCCTCTCTGTATTCCTCCTGCTGGTCATTTCTTACAGAACAATAATATTCCATAACCTTCATATACCATAATTTACCCAACCATTCTCCAATTGATGGACATCCATTCATCTTCCAGTTTCTAGCCACTACAAAAAGGGCTGCCACAAACATTTTGGCACATATAGGTAAAAGGGAGAAAATTACTCTTAGTAATGAGGAGATTTGAATTTTCCATTTATGTGCTTCTTTGTATGAGCCTACTTTTCCTTGGCCTTTATCTGTTTAAGTGTGAGAATTATCAGTTAGCTAGAATTAGGGTCAGTGGCTTAGAGATTGCACTATATTTGTAATGCCATTTCTGGTACATAGTAGGTACTTAATAAATGCTCATTTAGTTGTACTGAATTTAAGTGGGAAACAATTTAAGTGGGACAACATTTTGTGAATTAGAAAAAATTGCAGCAATTTCTGTCATCCAACAGCAAGAAAGTATTAATTGCTTTGCCTTAAACTGTGTTCATAAGATTTTGTGTCATTTTGTTTTAATTTTTTTTCAGGTGAACCTCTTTCCTGTAAAAGCATTTTGGGTGCTATCATCAAAGCTCTATTGGAGTCTGAAGCTCATATCTTCCCATAAGGCTTTTCCCTTCTCTTTCTCCCCCTTCCTCCATTTTTATTTCTCACTATGGCTATGTCCGGTTCAAAGCTAAGTTATTAAATTCTAATCACTTGGTTGAACAAAAGCTTGCCCCATAAATCATTCCTTAATAGCCTGTCTAAAATTTTCTTTGGGGTTCTGCAGCTGTGTACCAATGCTTGTTTAGCCAGTGAGTCCAATTATTGAAATTATACAGGCAGCAGTAAATATATACCAAATGGCTTGTTTGGTTTGGGTCAGGGAGACTCATGCAGATTATTTTTGTATTTAGCCCAGTTGAGCTGCTGCTGTATCTGATGTCCATCGTGAAGCCTGCTGACATGGAATAACGTGTTTGGGTAACTGCTATTCATTAAGCTTATACCCAGATTGATGTTTCCTAATCTGTTTCTAGGGAGGAAAAAAGCTGACAATTGTTAATGTTTCAATAGCCTTCATGATGCCATTAGGTGGTTGTTGTTGTTGTTTTTACTTTGTGGAAAACTCCTTAAAATTAAAAAAAAAATAGTATAGCTTTAGTTATGAACAAACATGACTTTTCCAAAGGGTTGATTGGATTTAAAGATACAATTAATGGTAGTGATCATCTCCTATGAAACTAAGTAATTAGGTGCTCACTGATTTATTTTACACAACTTGGGCCCAGGACTGAAAATACTTTTATAAAGATATTTGTATTAAGTGATGGAGAAGTATCTACAAGTGATAGTGAATAGACTTGTTTTTGAGTCCTAGCTCTGCCGTTAACTATCTGTATGATCTTGACAAATTACGTAACTTCTGTGTCTCAGCTTCCTTATGGGTAAAATGTTCCATAAAGGAATAGCAATAGAATAAAATGAGGTAATGAACATGAACACCCTGCCCCTTAACCCCAGGGTACCTGGAGTTGGCCCTCTAGTTAGTGCAGATGACTCATTTGTATAGTATTTCAAACTTTATATTGATAGTTCTGCATATCCCCATTTTCTTTGTTCAAAATGATATTTTTCATATGCGCTAGCTGCGTGCCAAAGTCTATGTCTGCCTGGGAGTGCCCCAGACTAACTGTTAATGAGTGTGCCAGATGTTTCAGAAGCTTAGAATGCTATGGGACTGAAAAAGGAAAGGGGAAACATATACATGGCACATTGCAGGGCAGATACAAGAGAAAGCAAGGATTGGCAAGTCCAGAGAAAACACATATTTAGGGGTGATCAGAATTCTCAATATTGTTCCCTGAAAGTCTGCCCCAGCTCCATTAACTAGAGTGATACAAGCACCATCTCCATGGTATTATGGGTATATTAGTCAGGATAACAAGTGGACTCCTACCCCAAGGCCTTCCTCCTTTCCAAACAGCAAAGACTATCTTGGTCATTCACAATTCATACATATTTTATTTGGCAGATACTTTGGAAACCCATGGTACCACTGAAACACATTTCCATGTTAGGATTTGGATGGCCTGGGACACACCGGTGCCTTCTTATTTTATGTTGCTCCAGTCTTTGACTACTTCCCCTTATCTAATTGATTTGGAGTAGTAAGAAGGGATCTGCCACAGTGTCAGCAAAGAGATTTGAACTGAGATCTTTCTGACTCCAAGTATAGCAGTCTATCAATTACGCCACATTTAAAATCCAGGCTTATTTCATTTTATGTTAGCTTGTCCTTTAGTGGGGGCAAGAGGAGTGCAAGTAGAGATGATGAACCATTACCAAATCACATCGCTGTTCCTTCCATACAACTTTTCCTTTTAACTCTGTTCATCACAAGTTCTTCCTATCATTCTCCCACTGAGGCAACATGGCATGCATTGTGGAGTGGTGTGTGTGTGTGTATGTGTGTTTATTTAATGGACTTGGGATCAGGATGCCTAATTCTGAAACCCCCTCCCCTCATCCTTACTAGTTATATAATCAGGGCAAAGTTCTCTTACTGAGTCTATAAAATAAGAAGAGGGATTGGGCTTGTGTTGTATCAGAAATTCCTCAATAAGAAAATTCCCCCTACCAATGCAGGTTAGAACCTTCTCTGCAACTTCTAGTCTTAGGGAGTTAGCAAGAATATTGAGAGGGTTAAGTGACTTGCATACTCACACAACCATCCAGTCAGAAACAGGACTTGAATGCACATCTCCTGAGCTCTGAGGCCAGTTCTCTAAACTCTAAGAACCATCTGTAAAATCAGGATCCTGATCCTGACACTGCCTGCCACGCATGGGGATTGTGATTTCAAAGCACTAGGAAATGTGCCTTATCATTATTATTCCCATGAAACCTCACTCTGTGATTTCCAAAAAATCAACTCTCAGAAAACACTGTTACCTTGCTCTGTGTTCTCATTAGAAAAAAATAGTCCTAACACATTCTGTGTACTCAGTGACTCCTTTCATGATAACCAGCCTCCTAGCCTCCTGGATTGTATATGAAGCTTTTGAGTAGAAGACCAGGGTGAACTACTGAGATAATAGTGAGATCTGCCTCCTAGAGTGACCATAGTAGTGGATTGCCTTGGAATACTTTTCGGACTCTAGACTAAACACCTAGGGCTATAGAGCTAGGTGAGGGCCTCATATTAAATTTGAAGCTTGCAAATAACCTATCACCTGGATGAACAGTTTCATGTAACCTGCAGAGCTCTGGGCCATTATCCAGCAGCAATTTGAGGAGTACTTACCTATTGTTGTCAGTAGGGATTTTAAACTATCCTGCCCTTAGTTCAGGCTAGATTTTGAGATGGAATGAGGTATGTACAAATCATTGAACATTTAATTAAGGAGTTTTACTTTGCCCTAATGTAACAAATATGTAGGAAGGATAAGATGACACTTACATTCATGTTTGGTAGACTCAGTCCCCTCACTCTCTCTTAGAAATATGTCTGATCAGCAGGTCTACAGAATGTGGCTTTCAAAGTCTTAGATACATGCCAAATCCGACAGGCCCCAAATCCTAATGGCCAGAGCCTTTTACTGACCCCAGGCCAGGAAGCTGTGCTGGAGAAGCTGGCATTAATCAGTTTTATGTAAAAGGAGGGAGGAATATAAGGGAGACTAAAGGAAGTTCTGTAGAAGGAGGAAGCTGTGTCAGGGAATCTGGAGCTGAAGGAAACTCTATAATGACTGTATTTGGGGAGGAAATTGTATCGGTGAAGCTCAGGCCTTTGGGGGTCTCACCACATCTATGAATAGAAGAATCAGAGGAATAGCAATTTACTTAGAAAAATCATGTGACCAAACTGTATAAAATGATGAAAGGAACTTCCAAGGTTCCAACTTTGCATCCAATATGGATGTTCCCTAGTCTTAGGCAGCAATAAAATCGCCAAGCTTAGAGATGATGTTCCAGCTTCCTCTTTATTACCCAGCTTTGCAAAAGAGGCGGGATATTAGAATAGGTTCATCATAGACCCTGACTGATGAGTGAAGCCACTTCCTGTTGTCTGGTAATCCTTCCAGCAAGATGGTACAATGAGCTGATTTCCCCCATTCTCAGTAGCCCAGAGGGATGAATTAGGCCTAATGATGAAACTCCACTCTCTCCTGAATGTAGATTAGAGAATCCCATCCCTCTCATGGCGCACTATCCCCTCCCCAATCCCCAGGCAGACCACATGAACTCACACCTCCGGACGGTGCAGAGCTGGCCACCAGATGGCTGATAGCAGGATATCAGCCAGGCATGGGAACATTTCAAATATATTATTCTGCCCAAGGCTGGCTGATACATAATCCAGTAACACTGAAGAACAACTCAGCAGGCTAGGGGACTAGAAATTGCAGTCTATAACTAGTGGTAAGAAGTTGCCACATGGGTGATTAACTGGCTACTGTCTCTGAGACCTACATTCAGGCCCAGCTCCCACTGACCCAAGTGAACCCACCTGCACCATTCCTCTCCTCCCTCTAGTACTTCAAGAATTTATAAGTCCAAAGAAAACATATATTTAGAGGTGATTGGAATCCTCAGTATGCTTTGTTGCTTTGTACTTCATCCAAGGTGGCCAGTTTCTTTCCTATAGTGTTGTCCCATTACCAATCCACCATCACAGAAAATGACTAAAGTGTGGGTCAGTTAGGTACTAAGCAGAGGCAGTATTCTCATGCTTCCTTCTTGCCTTTCTTCACCATTTAGTCCTACTTATTTCCCCACCAGTATCACACACATACACACACACAGAGCACAGCACAGCACAGTCATATCTGGGAAAAAGAAATGCTCTTACAGGAGAAAACTAGAGAGACTAAATCTGCCTAAATACAACTATTTTCTCATTTCCAAGAGAAAATCATGGAGGAAATGCCTTCTTTCCATTTAAAATGATTGGCTCCATGGGTATCAGCCCCCTACACCACAGTCTTTAGCAACTTGAATTGAATATTTTTCTTGCAAGCAGTTTTGTCCCAGTGATAGTGGATTCTAAGCTTTGTTACTTTCTGAGCTGGAAGACCTATAGAAAAGGCTAAATGGGTGACCTCAGGGGGAAAAATGGCATTCCCTCTTATTTTAGAATAGATTCCTGTACGAAAAAATTGCTACTCAAGTTCACTAAATTTAAGACCCTGGCACTTAACTGGAATTGCAGCATTGACCATTAGTGTTGTTTTTAACTACTTTCCAAAGATTTTCTAAGAAGAATCATCTATACAGAATTCTGGTAAATGTACTAAAAGCAAATGACATTTCTGCTGCTGTCTCTATGGAGACCAGGATATTGTACTGTGTGGTAGGAGTACATAGAACTAAGTGAACTTTAAAAAAATATATTTTTTTCATTTCCTGGGTGTGCTCTCCTTAAATTATAAGTATCCACCATCAGTAGGATATAGATTTTGAAATATTTCCCAGTAACAGATATCCCACTGTTACCAGCATGCCCAAGCTGAACTCATCATCTGTACCCCCATTTAGGCTCCCCTTGAAGATCTCTCTATATTTATCAGAGGTCCCATTCGTTCTTTTTCTATTTTCCTAGGGATAGAACACTTGAAATTATCACTAATTGTTCTCTCTACTTCGTCCTCTTTCTTCCTTCAAAGTGTTTTGTTTTTTTTTTTTTTTGTATTGGTTCTTTATTTTCAGTTCTGATCCCCATCTCTACTGCCATGTGCTTTGGTGCTTTCAGCATTTCCCAGGTGCAAGGCCATTGTTCCCAACCTTGCTAGAAGATTAGTTCAGAAAATCAGAACTAGAAGAAATTTTTAAAATTATTGAGGTCCAACTTCTAATATTCTCTTTTTCAGCAAGCTCTGACAAAGCAATATCTGTCCTCTTCTTGAATATCTTTAGGGTCAAAGGGGAGAGAATTTATGACCTCATGGCAAAACCTCTCGACTTCTTTTTGTATGACTCTGGTTTGGAGCTCCTCCAAACTAGACCTTCAGTATTGTCCAACTAAAGAATCATACAAACTCACAAATGAGACGAAATGCAAGAGGCATCACCTTAAGTAGAGCAAAGTAAATTGGACTTTAGGCCAAGATACTGAATATGAATACTGCTGATGTCACAGTCCCTCAGCAGCTTAGAGGCACCAGAGTTCAGTATCTGAATAAAAAGATTCAGGATAGCTAGCTAGTTATTGTGAGTTCCTCCTGTTATAACCCTTTCCTGTTTTCCCTCCACTCACTACCACCCCCACCCCCCGCCCCGTTTTATTCCACTTTACTCCAGCACACAATTCCTAGTTTATGGCTCTATTCAGACATTACTGAGTCTAATCTATGCATAAATAGCAAACCTTCCTCCAATATTTTTAATAAGTGGTAATTTATCCTCTCATTTACAACTTCTTGTGAGGATGGAGTATAATCTACTACTTCCCAAGGCAGCTTATTACTTTTGGGGACTTCTATAATTGAAGATTTTATTTAATCATATTAGAAAGAAAAATATATACTCTAAAAGGACAAACATATTAATAGATGCAGAAAAAAGCTTTTGATAAAGTATTGCACATGTTTATGTTTTTTAAGCCTAGAAGTTGAAGGCTTGAAAGAGTTATTTTAATGTGATAAAAATATATATAAATACCAAACTAGCATTTTTTTTTGCATTGGGGAAAATACCAGTAGTTCTTCAGAAAATACAGAATACAGCTATTCTTTTGCCAATACTCTTTCCCCAATTTTATTTACAGTCTCTTAGATTCCTTTCATTTCTTCCTTCAAAGTGGCTCTTAGATATATTCTTTACTTTCAGTTCTGATCTGCTACCTGATCTCCATCTCCTTCTACCTGCTTTGCTGCCACACGACACTGACTGACCTAAAATATTTAACATAGATCCAGAAATATTAGCTCTATTAATGAGGTAAGAGACAGAAATTTAAAACATACACATTGGTAATATGGAGGCAAAATTTTAGATTTTCCTTATATTTTGAACATGTGATAATTTGATGAGAACAGCCTACAATAGAAAACTAAATATGATAATTAATGTCATCATTTTAAAAAGGTGTTAAATAGATAAAAACCAAAATGATTTCTATAAAATAATATTGAAACACAAGTGCAAATAATAGGAATGGAAATCCCATTCAATAATCACAGAACACATAAAGAATATGAGATTCAATCTTCCAAGGTATATTCAAGACATATAAATACAATTACAAAACACTCTTTAAAGAACTAAAAGATTACTTAAAAATTGGAAAGATATCCATGCTAATAGTAGACTGTATCAACAGAATAATAGTGAGATTACTTCATTAAAGTTGCAAATTCATTTAAGTAACAATGAAACTATGAAGAAAGCCCTTGGAAAAGCTAGACGGCATAATAACAAAAATCATTTAGATAAAAAATCTACAGTGTCAAGGGGAAAAATTAAAAAGTATGAGTAAAGGAAGAAATAATACTTCTAGACTTCACATAATTTAATGAAGCTATAATCATCAAATAAGTGAATACTTGTTTAAAAATATAGAAAATCTGGTGGAACAAGCTAGATAAGAATGAATCTGCAACAATTCTGTTCAATAATATAATATTTGATAAACCTAGGAACATACATTATTTGTTAGAAGACTCTGTGTTTGACAATAACTGCTGAGGAAACTAAAATCAATTTGGCAGAAATTAGATTTAAACAGTCATTTTATACAAAATGCTATAATATGCTCTAAAATGATTTATAACATCAGCAGGAAAAGTCATGTCACAAAAACCAGCATATAATAAAAATAACCATATAATTAGATACTTTTCACATATAAGGCTAGGCAGAAATTTCTTGACTACATAGGGGATCAAATTGCTCACAAAATCAGTATAGTTAACAGAAGAAAAATTAATTGGATGAAATATTTGCATCAGATATCTCTGGAAAGGTCTTATATACTAGATATATAAGGAAGTTACTCAAAGAAATAAGATCAAGAGGCATTCCTTAATGGATGAGTGATCATGTCATGAAGAATTCTCTTAAGAAAGATTTCAGACTATTAAATGTGTGAAACATTTGTCCAAACCACTGACAACCAGGGGATTGGAAATCAAAACAACTCTGAGACTTCATCTCATACCCAGCATATATGCTAAAATGAGAACTGATGAAATAACTCAGTGTTGGAGTGGATATGAAAAGACAGTCACACTGATAGGCTTCTGGATCACGTCTTCTGGAAAGCTATTTGTAATTGTACAAAGAAAGTAATTAGAATGTCCATACCTTTTGACTCTGAGAACTCTAGGAAAGGGATCAATGGTCATGCCTTGAAGCACTTTTGTGGTAGCAAATAATTAGAAACAAAGTAAATACCTTTTGATTACCAAAGAGCTAATAAAATTGTAATACATGGTAGTACTATAACTTTACAATATCACAAGGGCTACATAAGAAGAATAGAGGGAAATGTGGTAAGATTGACCTGCATTTATACAGAGTGGAGTAAATAAAATATGGCAACAGTATGCAAAATGACCACAATGATATAGTCAGAATAAAACAGATAAATTAAAAGTTGTATAATTACGATGACAAAACTCTACATCTGGAAAATGTTGAAAAAAAATTGTACCTTCCTACCTTCAAAACAAGGGTAAGGTATAGGTGTGGGGTGTTGGATATAATATCAGACATAATTGATATTTTGATTGACTTTGTTGAACTTTTTCTTTTTAAAAGTATTTTTGTTTCAAAGGATGGCTAACTGAATTGTGGACTTACTAATTTTTAAATGAACTGAAGGATGTTATGTTTATCCTAGTTACTGTAAGTAAAGGTCCCCATTTTGAAAAGGTTCATGTAATGAATGTGTGCCAAATGGGATACTTTGGTGCAATTCCTTTAAACTTCTGTGCCTTTACGTTTACAAGCTTGTTTTCTTATGAAGTCTCTCTCCACATTTTTTAAAAGGTAGTTTAGAGAATGTTCTAAAATAACAATAAAATTGTCTAAAATATCTAGTTGGTTTGCTCCCCACCCCAGCCTGATTTAGGGGAAACCCATTCTGGCTTTTGATTGTCTTCACCTTTCTCATTCTTAAATCATAGACTTCTAGCTTTGCATATATATCATATTTAATTACTATATATGCTAATAACACTACCAAATAGGATAAATACACACATAGTCTTTAAAAAAAGTTATAGTAGGCTATAATAATAACTGTAGATGGGAATTTAAGTAAACATTTTCCTTCCCTCTCCCTCCCTACACCATTCCAAGAAGAAAACAAAAAGACAGGTGGTTGGATGGAAGCTTCCCTAAGCTGGACTCCAGGGAAAGAGGAGAAGGGAAAATTTTAGTTGTGGGGTAGATGTTTCCATCATTGATATAGCTGCTGATTCTCAGGCAGCTTTTTGGATTTTTTTTGGGGGGGTGCTAGGACTATATCTCACTTTCATTTCCTCCTTTGCTTTTACCATTCCTTGTTTTTGGCCATCCGAGCCCCATGCAGTGCCCTAAATTCTCTGCCAGGCTAGGAAAGAAAAGCCTACAGATGGACACAGTCACAGTTCTTCCGTGTACAAGGGTTTAGGCGTCTTCCCTTTGAAAGGAATTTCCAATGAAATCAAAAGCCCCCAGAGGCTTCAAAGCCCCTTCCTAAATTCCCAGGTGACTTTAGTTTCTCTTGTTTACGGGATGTCCATCTTAGCCTGAAGTCCTCTAGTGTTTAAGTGACATTGTCTTTGGGAAAATAGTTGTATTATATTAAATTTAAATTGCTTGGTTTTGGCTTAGCGTTACAGCTTGTCAATATGATTCTGAATTTTGATTCTTCCATGTAATGAATTATATACTCTGTGTCATTTGAAACTTTGGTATACCTTGATTTTATAATAATCCCCTGTTTTAAAAACTACAGTGGCTCATTGTCTGTCAATCCAGTCCATACTGCTCTTTCTGGCCTTAATGTTCTCCCATAACTAGCCCCACCCTACATATCTAACTTTATTTCCTCTAACTCTTTAGAAAATACAATAATAGAGGAGAACTACTTTTGGGAGCCATGATAGATTAAAAGTAAATTGTTGTAACTCTCCCATGTTCACTTCTAGGCAACCATAAAATAGCACCCCAAGACAGTTTCTGAAACAACAGAATCAGAAGAGATAGGGGGAAACAATATTTTAGCCCAGAAAACTTGGAAGCTCAGCAGGCAGAGTCTGTCTCATTCAGATAAAGAGAGATCCAGGACAGGAAGCTTCCCATTGAATAGGCAACAAGCCCCACCTCAGCAAACCATCAGGAGATTCTGAACCCCAGTATGGTAGAGCTGGGGAACACCAGTACCAGGACCTCTTATGTGCCTTCACATAGCCAGGGGAGCCATTGGACTCCAGATGCAGGAACCACCATGTGTTTCAGTGTAGCCCAGGGAAACAGGTCTTTCCACATGCTGTGATACAAATCTGGTCAAACAGATATCCTCCAAAAGCCAAACCATCATGTATTTCAGTGTAGCCTTTGTAAACTGGCATCTTTTTTAGGTCAGACTACCATGTGCTTCAGTGTACTCCTGAGAAACACCGAATCACCTCAGCAGGCTTTAGAACATACCACATACTACCACTAAGACCCTGGCTCAGCACCGTATAAGCCGCCAGACTCTTACAGCCTTCAGGAGCACCAGCCACTACCACTTTACCCCCTGGTGCAGCACCAGATACAAAGGGCCACTGTGGGCCTCAGGGCTGCAGATAAATAGGCAGTGCCACTGGCACAAGGAATCTGGGACAGTACCCCTTCCATCCTGAGAGCAGAGCTTAAGCTTAAAAGAAAAGGAAAAGGCCAAAAAAGATGAGCAAAAAACAATAAAAAAGGATTCTGACCATAGAAAGCTATTATGATGACAGGGAAGATACAAACTTAGAAGAAGACAACAATAAATACCTATGGGCCAAAACCCAAAGAAAAATGGGACGTGGTCTCAAGTCCCAAAAGAACTCATGGACAAGTTCAAAAAAGGAGCTTAAAAATAATATGAAAAGGGAAGAAGAAAAATTGGAAAAAGAAATGAGAATGATGCAAGAGAAATATGATAAAGGAGTCAATCACATAGAAAACTGCTTAAAAATAGAATTGACTAAATTGAAAAGGAAATACAAAATACACTTAAAGAAAACAGCTGGCCAAATGGAAAAGAAAGAAAAAACACTACCTTAAAAATTTAGAATTGTGCAAGTTGAAGCTAATGATTGTATAAGACACCCAAAATTAATTAAACAAATTCAAAAGAGTGAAAAAAGGAAGAAAACTTGAAATAACTTATGGAAAAAATAACTGACTTGGACAATAGATCCAGGAAAAACAATATCAGAATCATTGGGCTACCTGAAAGCCATAATAAAAAAAAGAGGACCTGGGCAGCATCTTTCAAAAAAGTATCAAGGAAAACTGCCCTGATGTCCTAGAACCAGAGGGCAAAATAGGTATTGCAAGAATCCACCAATTATCTCAGGAAAGTGATCCCATAATAAAATCTCCAGTGAACATTATAGCTAAATTTCAGAACTATTAGGTCAAGAAAAAATTACTGTAAGTTGCATGAAAGAAACAATTCAAATATCAAGTAGTCACAATCAGAAATATACAGAAATATCTGGCACCTGCAGCTTTGAAGGATTGGAATTCATGGCATATGATATTCCAGAAGGCAAAGGAGCTAAGATTACCACTTAAAATCCCTCACTGGCAAAATTAAGCATAATACATCAAGGGAAAATGAATTCATTCAGCCAAATAGAAGGATTTCAAGCTTTCATAAATAGAAGAGCAAAACTAACTCAAAAATTTGACCTCTAATATCAAGCCCCAAGAGAGGCATAAAGAGGTGAAAAGGAACAAGGAAACACAAGGGATCCAGTAGAGATAAACTGACTACATTCCTATATGGGAAGATGATACTTGCAGTTCCAACCATAAAATAAGTAAGAAAGAAACTAAGGAGGTAAATAGAATATTATAAGAATTATATATGACAGACCTTTGGAGAAAACTGAATGGGAAGAAAAAAAAATATATATATATATATATTTTTTTTTTTCTCAGCTGCACATGGCACACAAAAATTGACCATGTATTAGGACATAAAAACCTCAAAATCAAATTTAGAAAGTCAAACATACTAAATCTATTCTTTTCAGATCATAATGCAATAAAATTAGATTGAACAAAGGGCAATGGAAAGAGATTAAAAGTTAATTGAGAACTAAATCAAATCCTAAAGAATAAATGGGTTAAAGAACAAATAGAAATGCTCAATAATTTCATTAAAGGTAATGAATACAATTAGACAACATAACAAAATTCATGGTGGGTTCTCCTAGCAGTACTTAGGGAAAATTTGTTTCTCTAAATTTTTACATCAACAAAATGGGGAAAAAACCAGATCACTGAATGGGACATGCAATTAATAAAAAACCTGAGAAAGAACAAATTTAAAATCCCCAATTGAGCACAAAATCTGAAAATGAAAGCTGAGATTTAATCAGACTGATCAAAATGAACAAACAAAAAACAACTATTGAGGTTATAAATCTAAGAGTTGGGTTTATGGGGGGAAAAGATAAACCATTAGTTAATCTGATTAAAAAAGAAAGAAGGAAACAAAAGTGAAAAGCTTGAAATCACTACCAATAAATGTTAGAGCAATCGTTAGGAAATATTTTGCCCAGTTATATGTCAATAAATCTGACAGAGTGAAATTGATGAATATTTATGACAATATAAATCACCTAGATTAATAGACCAGGAAATAGCCTAAATAACCCTATCATAGGGCAAGAAAGAATGCCCTAGGAAAAAATATCCAAGGTCATATGGGTTCACAAGTAAATTCTACCAAACATTTAAAGAGCAATTAGTTCCAGCATTATATAAACTATTTCAAAAGATTGGCAAAGGAGTCCTACCACACTCGTTTTATGACACAAATATGGTGCTGATACTTAACTCAGGAAGAAGTAAAACAGAAAAAGAAAATTATAGACCAGTTTTCCTAATGAATAATTGACAGAAAATTTTTGAGCAAAATACTAGCAATGCAATTACAGTAATATACCATAAGGATTATACACTATGACCAGGTGGAATTTATATGAGTTGGTTCAAAATTAGGAAACTATCAACATAATTGACTATGTTAATCACGAAACCATCAGAAATCATATGATTATCTAAATAGATGCAGAAAAAGCTTTTGACAAAATGAAACACTCATTATGCTTAAAAACATTAGAAAGCTTATAAATAATTGAAGCTAGCTTTAAATGATAAGTAACATCTACCTAAAACCATCAGCAAGCATTATCTGTAATAGAGATAAGCTAGAAGCCTCCCTCCATAAGTTCAGAGGTGAAGCAAGCTATACAACAAAAATTAGATGGAAAAAAGAAAGTTTCATTGAAGATCCATTGCCTTCCCTGAAAGATGCTGATTAGTCTTGCTGGATAGTTAATTCTTAGTTGTAACCTAAGGTCCTTTGCCTTCCAGAATATGGTATTCCAGGTCCCCCAATCCTTTATTTCAAAAGCTGCCAGATTCTGGGTAATCCTGACTGTTGCTCCTTAATATTGGAATTACTTTTGTCTGATAGCTTGCAGTATTTCTTCCTTGAGATTGTAATTCTAGAGTTTTGAAACATTCTAGAGTTTTGCAACAATGTTCCTTGGGTTTTTTGATGGGATCTCTTTCTGAAGGTGATCAGTGGATTCTTTCAATGATTAATTCCCCCTCTGTTTCTAGAATATTGGGGGAGCTTTCCTTGATGATCTCTTGAAGAATGCTATCCAGGTTCTTTTTTTGTCCATGACTTTCAGGTAGACCAATAATTTTTAAACAATCTTTTCTGGATTTATTTTCCAGGTTAGCTGTTTTTCCGATGAAGTGTTTTACATTTTCTTTCATTTTTAGTTTGTTTGACTTATTTTTGAAGTCTCATGGAGTCATCACATTTCATTTCTCCTGTTCTAGTTTTCAGTGTGTGATTTTCTTCACTTAGCTTTTGTATCTCTTTTTCCATTTGGTAAATTCTCTTCATGGTGTTATTTTTTCAGTGGATTTTTTGTTTTTTGTTTTTTGCATTTGGCCAATTGTATTTTTTAAAGAATTACTTTTCTTTTTCTGCATTCCTTTAATTTCTTTTCTCATTTTTTCTCTTACCTATCTTAATTGCCTTTTAAAGTCTTTTATGAGCACTTCTAAGAAGCATCTTTGGACTTCCAACCAATTCATATCACTCTGTGATTTTCTTTTTGGACATTTTGTCCTCATGTGCATTGGTGTTTTGGTTTTCCCTGTCCCCATAATAGGTTTCTGTGGTCTTTTCTGTTTCTTGCTCATTTTCTTTTCTTTTCTTTTGGTTTTTACAGTTTTTTTTTTTTTTTTTTTACTTTTATGGTTGAGTTCTACTTCTGGGGTAAAAGAAGTACTGCCTCAAGTTTTCTGTGCTGATTTGAGCTTTGGTAACTTTACCTGCTCTTTCCAGTAAACAGCCTGGTTTTCCAGAATTTGCCTTCTGAGCTGGGACTGAAGATCTCAGTTGCTGATCTGTTGGGATTAAGACCCTCACACTGGCTTTCCTAGTCTCCATCTGGCCTGGGCTGAACATCCTTTTCACTCCAGTGAGACTGAAATTTCTTAAAGTTTTTCAGTCTGTCTTGAACTAGAGTGAGATTTCATTCCATCAGACTCTATTCAGAGATTTGGTTTCATGTAGTTTTCTAGGGAACTAAGAGTTGGAGCAGCTTCTTGGCTTCAGGAAAAAGCTGGGAAACATTTTTTAAGCAAGTGTCTCTGGAGTTCTCAAATATATAAAGAACTGAACCAAATTTATTAGAATACAATCCATTCCTTGTTTCATAAATGGTCAAAGGATATGAACATACAATTTTCAGATGAAAAAACCAAATATATCTATAGGAATATGAAAAAGTGCTCTAACTCACTTCTAATTAGAGAAATATAAATTGAAATGGCTTTGAGATACCACCTCACATCTATCAGAGTGGTTAATGTGACAAAAAAGGAAAGTGATAAATATTGGAGCAGAAGTATAAAATTGGGAAACTAATGTGCTGTTGAAGTTGAAAATTGATCAAATATTTTGGAGAGCAATTTGGAACTATGGCCAAAGGGCTGCCAAAAAGTTCATATAACCTCCAATCTAATAACACCATTACTAGATTTGAATACCCCCCAAATCATAAAAAATGGAAGAGAACTTAACATGTGGAAAAATATTAAAAACAGCCCTTTTCAAAGGGCAAATATTCCAGTAGGATATTGAAGGTATGCCCATCAATTGGGGAATGACTGAACAAACTGTGGTATATAAATATAATGGAATATTTTTGTGTATTGAGAAATGATGAACAGGCAGATTTCAGAAAAATCTGGAAAGACTTCTATGAACTGAAACAAAATGAAATGAGCAGAACCAGAAATATATTGCATGCAGTATCTGCCACATTGTGTGATGATCAACTATGAATCACTCAGTTATCAGCAACACAATGGCTCAAGGCAAGTACAAAGGACTCACAAAAGAAAATATTATCCATGTCCCAAATAAAGAACTGATGGACTCTGAATATAGATTGAAGCATATTTTTTCACTTTATTCGTTCTCATGTTTTCCCCCTTTGATCTGTTTCTTCTTTTATAACTGTGACTAATAGAGAAATTTATCTCACATGATAGCTCATGTATAAACTCTAGCAAATTGCCTACCATCTTCAGAAGAGAGTAGCTGAGGGAAGGAAAAGAGAACAATTTGGAACTCAAAAATCTCATAAAATTGAATGCTAAAAATTTCCTTGACATGTTACTGGGGGAAAATAAAATTTGATTAAAAAAGAAAATATAATAATAAACAATGACTAACAAATGTATAGTTCTTTAAGGTTTACAAAACATTTTATGTACATTATCACAATTATTCCTTTCAACAATCCTGTGATGGAGTCCATTGCTCTTTCCAGACTGGTATTCCTAGTCCTGCCTTCATCCTTATTCATCCTTACCCCTCTTTCATCTATATTTAGTGTGAACCTTTAAGAAGAAGTCGTTAAAATGTTATTGTTCTATAAGAAACAATTAGAAAGATGATTTTAGATAGGCCAGGGGAAACTTACTTGAACTGATACTAAGTGAAATGAGATCATTGTACACGGCAATAACCAGATTATACCATGATTGATTTAGATGGACCTGGTTCTCTTCAACAATGAGAGGATTCAGATCAGTTCCAATAATCTTGTGATGAAGAGAGCCCTATACACCCAGACAGCAGACTGTGGGAACTGAATGTGGACCACAACATAGCATTTTCTCTCTTTTTGTTGTTGTTTGTTTGCATTTTGTTTTCTTTCTCAGTTTTTTTTCCTTCTTTGATCTGATTTTTCTTGTACAGCAAGATAACTATAAATATGGATACATATATTAGATCTAACATATATTTTAACATATTTAACATGTATTGGATTATCTACCACATAGGGGAGAGGGTAGGTGGAAGGAGGAGAAAACTTGGAACACAGGGGTCAGTGTTGAAAAATTATCCATGCATATTTTGTAAATAAAAAGCTTTAATAAAAAAAAAAAAGAAGTCCTTAAAGTGGTGGGGTAGAGTCTCAGACATCAACACATACTAGTGAATCTTAGACCATATCATCACAGAATCAAGTTTTATAGAAAAATTGACTTACATGTAAGTAGCAATATGAAGCTCTGCCATAAGACTTACCATGTATAGGGAAGGGGTGGGACTGACATTAGTGAGGACTTAGAGGCATAATTTTCCGTGACCCCTACAATTTGCAGACATGCTTTTCCCAAGCTCTGGAGGCTTGCCAGAAATAATATTTGTAAAGTGCTTGGCAAACTTTGAAGCACTACATAAATGCTAGTGTTGATGATGATAATGAAGAAGAAAATGTTGATTCTTTGAAGCTAACTCTCTCAACCAGTAATTCATATGGTCAAAAGACATTAATGTAAGCTAGATTTATTATATGATTATCTTTAATGCAACAACCCTCCTCAACTTAAAAATCTTAGCTGATTTTACCTGATCCAACCCCATTCCTCACTATGCAGCTTATCATTTTGACCCAACCATTTTTGATGTCCAATGTGTTCTTGACTACAGCTGGTTTGTTTTTCAATTGTGCTGAAAATCTATTATGTACTCCCTGTTCTTGTCTCATAATAATGTCACCTGACATCTATAGAATACTTTAAGATTGTGAAGATTCTTGATCTATACTGTCTTATTTGAGTCTCACAACAGCCTAGTAAGGTTTGTAATACAAGTGTTATTCATTTCCATTTAAAGAAAAAATTCAAATGCAGGTCCTTCTTTTCAGTAAGTCTAGAGTCTTTTGCACATCATGCTGTATGTACACTCTTTCCATCCTTGAAGTCTGATCCATTGCTTCAGTGATTTCCAGATCTTCTAGTCCACCATGATTTCTAATTTTATATTATACATCTATTTAACACTGTATGATTTAATACTCATGCCATTTCTACTGGTTAACAAATAGTTATTTTGACTTCCAAATTAACATGTAAGCATCTTGTGGACATAGACCATGTCTTTATTTCTTTTTTAAAAGTTTCCCACAACTCCAATTACAGTGTCAGTCAGTAGGCACTCAATTTGAAAGAGGATTTTCTCAGGTATATCTAAACTCTTTAGTCTGTCTTTCTGGTGTCCAAAGACATGCATGTACAAAATTTCTGGAAGAGAATTCAAGTCACTGTCAGTAGAATACAATAACTGGCCTGCCTGAGAATCGAATCCTTGACCTTGGCCTTATTAGTACTGTGGTCAAACAATTGAATCTGCCACTTAGAGCCAGTGTTGTATCTCCCTTGCAGTATATATATGTATGTATGTATTTATTTATTTATTTTAACTGTCATATCAATTGCTAAGCAGTACCTTGAATTTAACAACGTAAGGAAAAGTGGTTTTCATTTGCATGCCTAAGTATTTTTGAAGCTCTTCTGAAGCAATCTATTATCACTGATGAAACATAAGTGTCAGGCCTTTCCTTGTTAATTCAGATGAAGGACCTACTTTGGCTATAAGTTGGGGTGATCAAATAAGCACATGGCAAGCCATACCCTGTAAAATCAGCAACCTAAAACTTCTATCCCCACGGCTTATAGGCCTACAGATTGGTGCAGAACTGAATATATTTGTATGGCAAATCTATGTTTGAAGTTTATAGAAATGAAGAGATCCACATTCACCTCCAAATCCAAAGGACAGAAATTGACACCAGCTATTTGAGACAAGAATTTGGCTAAAAAGGAGACAGAAGAAACTAATTATGATTAGCAATCATCTAATGCCATCCAGAAAATTAAAACTGATAGCTCTGGTCTTTAAACTTGGTAAGTGTTAATTTAAGGGAATGTCTTTGAGTCACTCTATTTTGTGCTTAATATTCAAAGTTCCATATGTACTTGGTCATAGTTTAGTTTTCAATTGAATCTAGTTGAAGCGTACTTGGAAACATAATTACTTTTAGTCCTCGGTATCAAAATTGACTCAAGTCTGAACAGGGAGAGCCTCAGCCAGAGAGAGCCCAGCATTATTTCATGGTCTGAAAATCTACTTCTAGTCCCCAGATTGCTAAAACATGTTTCCTGTTGACTTGTTTTCTGCTTGGTAAGGAATTTAAACCTTGTACCATGCTGGGGAAATACCCAGTTTATCCAATGTCATTCTTGCCCAGCTTCAACACAAGGGTTAATGTGGTTGGGTTGACGTCACTGCTGACTAAAATTCTCCAGTTCTCCTCCCTCCACATGCACTTCCTTGCGCATTGTGCATCAGTGCATAAGTGTTGTGGCATTTAAAAAAAAATGCTTCCCATTAACGGTTCTTTAGTTGCTCTCACCATGCTATATTCTCCTTGCTATCTTTTCCCTACAGATGCTCTCTGTGCGTAGTGTTCCCTTTGAAGTCAGGCAGCCAGAAATCTTCTGGGGTGAGTCTAGCAAGCAAATTGCAATGAGTACAAGTTTGAACAGGCAGTTTTGCTTACGGTGTATGTGCTCATCTCTAAGCTGCCTGGTCTCTTTGCTCCCTGGCTCCCTATGCCTAGTCTTCACCATCACTAATAAAATCCAGCTTCCATATACTGCACTACTAACTTAGAACAACTTTGCATAAGTTTACCTTTGTTTGGCATTTGATAAGCGCAACCATGAGCAAGATTAAAAGGCTTTGTTCCTCTCAGATGTGGCTAGACACGGGTCTTTTCTCAAGTCACATTTAGCATGGAGAAAAGTACATAGTGAGGATGCTGAAGCACGATGCCCCTGCCCAAAAGCTCTTCCTAAAGCATCACTGTCTCTATTACTTTACTTCTCTATGACTCAGTTCTCATATCTGTGAAATGGGGCTGGTGATAGGAAAGCACATCATAAAATTGTTAGCTATAATAGAAGTAGAAGCACTTAGCATTAACAATAAACACTTATTAAGCATGTGCTGGGTGAAGAGCCTTATAATTAATATATGCTAGTATTTTTTGAATGTTTAGATAAGCTGCAATCTTTTCCTCAGAAAGCTAACAATACAATGGAGATAAGTATGACACCAATCCAGATAACTAACCTATGTAATAGTGCATATTAAGCATATTAGGAAGGTCTAAAGCCAAATGGTATTTCACGTAGGGGGGGGGAAAGATCCTTTCTGACTTTGGTGGCACAGAAGGCTCCTTGTGGAATGTGGCCTTTAAATTGGACTTTAAAGGAGGAGTGGAAATTCAATAGGAAATGAGGAGAAAGGAGGCAATTTAAGCATAGGGAACTGTGGGAAAAAAACATGAAGGCTAGATGGCAGTGGGAAAGGGAGAGGAAGTCTAGTTTTGTAGGAACAAAGAGTATGTGGAAGTGGTTGGTTTGAGAAAAGTGTGGAAAAACAGGTTGACACCAAGGATAGAGGACCTTGAATACCAGATAGACAAACATGAACTAAACTCACTAGATAAAAGAGAGCTACTGTTTGTTTTTGCTGAAGCAATTGGGGTTAACTGACTTGTCCAGGGTCACACAGTAAGTGTGAAGTATCTGAGGTCACATTTGAACTCAGGTCCTCCTGATTTCAAGGCCACTGCTCTATCCACTGTGCCACCTAGCTATCCTTTATCTGTGTGTTTTTTTTAAGTCAGTGCAGTAGCATAGTTACATGTATGCACTAGAAAGATGTTCTGGGCAGCCATGTAAAGGATAGATTGGATTGGGGCAAGTAGATGGATGAGAGAGCAACAATAGCCGAGGCAGACATGTAATGCCATATTGGTAGCAATGCAAATGGACTGAAGAAGATGGATGCAAGACATGTTGAAAATGTATAATTGATGGGCCTAGCCTAGCTAAGTGATTGGAGAAGGGAGAAAGGGTTGAATGTAATCCCAAGTGGGTTCTGAATGTGGGAGATAGGATGGATGATGGTGCCTTTTAAAGAAATAGTAGAGTCAAAAAGGAAGAATGCAAGCAGGGGAAGATTCGTGAGCCCACTTTGGGTCATGTGGAGCTCATTTTGTGGCATCCTGGTGAGGATATGCTGTGGATGATGTGTCTGAACACTGAGGAGAGTTCAGTCTTAGGGACATAAATGTGGAAGTCTTCTATATAGAAGTAGTCATTGAAACCATGAGTGGAAATGAGATTTGCAAGGGAACAACTAATTAAAAGATAAAAAAGGGCACCATGGAAATATCATGGGGCAAAAAAACTGCATCAATGAGTTGGAAATATAAGGAGATGCCACTGAGGGAGATAGAAAAGAGGTTAAAGAATTTAGGAAGAGAATGAAGAAAGTATGGTATATTAAATGCCAAAGAAAAGATAATATTTTTGAAGAAAGATTGGTAAGTAGCAACCAAAGATAAGATTGGGGAGGAAAGCATATTAAATTTCACAGGGTGCCAAATTTTGAATTAGAGTACATAAGTTCAAACACAAGGTGACAATCACTATCTTCGTACTTTCGACAAACAAATCACTCAGGGTCTCCATTCTCTATCTGTAAAATGAAAGACAAACCAGATTACTTCCAGGATACTTTTTGGCTTTAAAATCTAGGAAACTATGATTAATCTTATGCATTTCAGCCATTGCTTTAGTCTGTTAATATCAGTTTTAGATTCTGATTCTCTCGTCTAGACTCAGCTCAGCTTTGTGGCATTGAACAAATGGCAAAGGGATTCTATCTTTGTCTTCAATTTACTCTTCTATAAAACCAGGTTAACAATATCTTTTGGCATAAGAATCAAGTGAGATAAATTCAATTAAATAAACATTTATTCAGTACCTATTTCATTTAGTGTACTTTAGGCTAGGGCAATTTTGGGTGTAATGTAACATTTAAATAGGAAATATTGTATTAGAAATAACATTACATATAAGTGCTAACAACTACTTGCTTGGCAGTTATTTACATTTAAATGATTTTCAATGCATAAAGTAACATGACATTTTTTTAGTCCTTCCCTTCAAGTCCCACTTGTCCATTTTTATTTCTTATTTCCCCCTCAAGTGATCATAGTTCCAGTGCAGTTCTTTTCTTTGGTTTTGATTTTTTTTTTTTTTGCCAAAATCCAACTAGATTTATTTGTATTTGTAATTGTGCATCCTAACATCACTATATAGCATTACATTTTATAGATGTAGCACAATTTAATCACTTCTATATTGATGAGTATGTATGGTACTCTTAGCTTTGCTGTTATGAACATCTTCTTTCCCCCTTATTTTTGGAGGAGAAAAAAGTAAACTCATTCATTGCCAGTAGAATTGCAGAGTTGTTGTTTGGGAAAGAATGCTGATAGTATGCAATAAAAGTTGCAAAAATTATTATAAAATTTGACCTATAAATCTGTTATCAGGAACATTATCTTTCACCATAGTATTTCTAGTCAACTGTACTTTAGAGAATACAACTTGACTATCATTGGCAGAATCTGAATTTAAATTGTAATAGTTATTGCAGGCTTAATCTATAGGTCATAATCTGTATCTTCTGTGTTAGCTATTCAAAATACATAATGGTCTGTTGGTAATATAATACAGAATTTTCCCATAGAACAGGAGATAAGGTACTGATCATCAGAAATATATATATATATATATATATATATATATATATATATATATATATATATATATATATATATATATTGTTTTGGTTTTTGTTTGTTTTGTTTTGGCTGAGGCAATTGGGGTTAAGTGACTTGCCCAGGGTTACACAGCTAGAAAGTGTTAAGTGTATGAGACCACATTTGAACTCGGGTCCTCCTGAATTCAAGGCTGGTGCTCTATCCACTGTGCCAATTACCTAGCTGTCCACAAATTATATGTATTGTAATCATTCTTTTAATATTTATTTCCCACATGTCTGAGACAGACTGCACATTAAGTATCTAGGTAAATTGGTACCTGATAAATTAGTCAAAAAGAAAAGTAAAATTAAGAAATCTGATTAGAAAAATTCTGACAAGTTCTCTAATGTAATTTTCTACTCAGTACTTATCATTGTTTTACTGCCTTCTCCTATATTCTTCTACCCCCCCCCCCTTTTGCTGGTGGCCTTGCCCACTGTTATGGTTCACATCTTGTTTCGTTTCCAGTGGAATGAAGTTCATTCAGCTCTCTTAGCTTCTGGTGATGTTTGAGTCATATTACTAATGATCTATGTGACCTTGGACTGTGCTTCTCTTATGTGCTTCATGCTCCTTTCCTGAAAACTGTGAGAAATGGACTAGATCAGAGCTTATTAATCTTTGTGCATGTGGCCTTTGGCAGTCTGGCAAATCCCATGGACCCCTTCTCACAGTTATGTTTTTAAACTCATAAAAGAAAATGCATAGGATGACAAAGAAAAATGAAATTTTTGAAATATAGTTATCAAAATATTTTGAAATGCATAGTTGAAAGACACAAGTTTAAATATATATATAATCATTAAAAAGCTATTGAAATACAGTTATCAGAATACTTTATTACAGTATGCTTTTCAAGGTCTTTCTGTGAAGATGGTTGGTTGTTGTCCTTTGTCCCAAAGAGCACCAAAATGACATCACTATGTTAGAGTGAGTTACAGCGTGTCTGACTATGGCATGTCAGACTGATATGAGCTCGGAATGCTCTGCCACAAATCGTCCCTATGAATGTTTGGCTTTGTGCACTTTGTGTTTCTCCTGAGCTAATTCAATTCTGCTTTGTTCATAGGACACAGCCCCTTCTGTGATGAGTGTGCGCCATGCTGGGCCATCTTGGGCCAGGTCTCCCATGTCATACAATTGATTCTAAAATTCTTAAGAAATACTTTGAGAGTGTCCTTGTAACACTTTTTCTGACCATCTTGTGAGGGCTTGCCTTGTGTGAGTTCTCCATAAAATAATCTTTTTGGCAAGCGTACATTTAGCATTTGAACGACGTGGCCAGCCCAACAGAGTTGTTTTCTGCTGTAGAGCTAGACTGCTTGGCAGTTTAGTTCTAGAAAGGACCTCAGTGTTTGGTATCTTATCCTGCCCGGTGATCTTCAGAGTCTTCCTAAAACAATTCACATGGAAGCGATTGCGCTTCCTGGCATGGCATTGGTATACTGTCCATCTTTCACAGGTACACAATGATGAGGTCAACACAACAGCTCTATAGACCTTCAGTTTGATGGTCAGTCTGATCCCTCTCCTCTACCACACTTTCCTTTGCAGACTCCCAAACACTGAGCAAGCTCTGGCAATGTGTGTGTCTGCTTCATTGTCACTATGGACATCCCTGAAGAGTATACTGCCACGGTAAGTGAACTTCTTCACAGCATTCAGAACTTCACCATTTGACTTACCTTGGCATTATACTTTCCAGGGAGGTTGACACACTCAGTTTAAACAGAACTAGTTTCATAAAGAACCCCCAGACTAGATGACATCTCATAGTCTCCTTCAGCTCTAAAATCTTTTTCTTGTATTCTTTCATTTCAGCTAGAGGGCCCAGTGGACAAACAGAATTCAAGACCTCTTTTTAGTAAATAAACCAGGCTTAGACACAAGAGACCTTACTTCTCCACAGAACACTTAAATCAAATTTGGCCTCTTTCCCCCACTCTGTATTGCTAAAGCAGCTGTAGCGGTCAGGAGATTTGAATTCAAATTCAGTTCTTCTATTTGCTGCCTGAGTGATGTTGCTCAAGTTAATTCCCCTTTTTATGTCACCTTGATCATTTAAAAAAATAGGGATTAAAGATCATCTTTAAAGTTTCTTCTGGTTCTATATCCTGTGATCTTTTGAGTTCTCTAGATGGTAAGAAGCCCATGTCTGTTAGGTGGGTCCTAATCTTCAGTGAAGGAGCCATTTTTATTCCTCTGTATTGCCTGATGAGTAGTCGTCTAGACAGAGAACAAGCCAGTACATTAAGCACTGAACAGAAGCTATAAGGGTATATTAACATGTGCATTACACCTATGTAGCATGCTTCCATTAGCTCAGAAGAATTTTGTCACATTTGTCCACTATTTGGACCAGTGACACATGTACTAGCATCTTGTCACTGTTCGCTTATCTTGCATGTCTGAGCCACGAAATATCTTGGCCAAGCCTTCAGGTAGTTATAGTAATGTACATATCGACTATGTGCACACAAGGCCGCCTCCTTACCTCTGAAAATATAGTGGCAGGGGGTTTTTTGGAGTAAGCTAAGGGTCCAGAACTCCAAGTCAACTCCTCATGAATTTAAGCATTTATTATGCACAAACCATAGATTTTTACCACTCAGGTCTTCAGTGATCACCACCTCAGGCGTTTTGAGCTATTCATTTTGAAGAACAAGCCATTAACAATATCATAGTAGTATGGGGAGGTGAGGATTTTTTGTATGTAATGGGATAGCACAAACTTCTATACTCTGGCCACTGGACCTAGCTGTTGGTATAAAAAGGATCAATAGCAAGCTCAAAGTCAGAGACCCCAGAAAGCCTAATGATATATTCCCTCAGTTGGTTAAAGAATTTCTATAGCCATGTTCCAATGATATGTATTGACTTAAGATTAAAAACCAGCCTAATATCCCCTCCCTCATTTCATGGTAATGAGTCTGACTCAAAATATTTACGTTTTGGGCATTATTTTTATTTCATTTTTTCTGGTATGGTGATGGACTTAGTCACAAATCACCTCTTAGAAAGCATTTGCTATTTAATGGTGTAGAAAATTGACAGAGTAGCCTGTTCACCTCCCCCTTTTCCACAAAGCTGTTACAAACCCACCATTCAAGAGGACATCCTTTTCCATATGGGAGGCCTTGATCCTTGTATCTGATGGCAAGACAACCTTCTCCAGATAAGTTTGAGCTTAGTTGGAGATTTAAGATTATCCTGTGAATACAGTATGTCTTAATTCCTCAGTAGCTTTGAGGGCTTCCCAATACAGTTCATCAAACATTTAATTAATGCCTTCTATGTTCCTGGCATTGCCTTTACTACTGAGGAAGGAGAACAGGTTCTCAAATAAATAAGTTCAAAGTCTATTTTATTTGAAATAGAGTAGTTTCAAGAAAGAGGGAACATAGAGCCTTGAAGGAATTAGGACAGGCCTTGTAGAGTAGGTATCCTGTCAGTCATCTTTCTTGATCCAATCCTTCCCCAGAGCAAGGCTGGGTCCCAAACATTGGGGACTTTTCCCAGGCTGCTCAGGGGATTCGACAGACTGATGTACCAGAGTCATATGTAGAACTCTTTTAGAGAAGAACCAAGCCATTCTTCCCTGTGAAGTTGCCCTTGAGGGCAGGGAAAACAGATGCTTAATGAATATTGTCCAGTCAGGCCCAGTCACCATCATTGGTACTCTGATGCCCCTGTTTCTGCTCTGTGGTTTGCACGGAAACCAGTGTGAAAAATAGTAGGAACTGGGTTTGGGAAATGGGTTTTCCAAGCTTCTGAGCTTTATAAACTGGGATTTCTCCAGTGTTTCCTCCTCTCTTCTTATGGCACTTTTACATTTTCTAGTGATTGATTTCTTATTCTCAGCTTAGATTTCCTGAACAATGCTCAAAGTACATGTTTAGATGCATTCATTTTTTATGGCTTGCTCTGTAGTGATCTTAATAACACTACATTTATAGAGCACTTTTCCTTCAAAAACACTTAAACCACTTAACAAGGAACTATTTAACATCTCCCAACAGCCTTGGAAGAGAAACATATGATATATAACCAGGCTCAGCTACTTCAGCCTCAAAAAAGCACTTCCCTTTGAGCAACTTTTATTGGAAACCATATTTGAGAAGCTATCAGCAGAGCTTTCTGGATGTATTTACAGCCATTTAGACACTGTCTTAGGACAATCCACATGCCTCCCATGGGAGATTCTTATTTTTAATATGCTTTAGGATCTTATTTCCACTGAAAATCATAGGATCATACATTTCGAGCTGAAAGAGACCTTGGGTGTAAGTCAGTCCAACCCCTCATTTTACAGATAAGAAGGAAATTAAGTTCAGAGAGTTGAGTCACTTGGTCAGGGTCACATAGCTAAGAAGTGTTTGAGGAAGGATTTGAACCCTGGCTTTTGCAATGGTGAATCCAACATTTAGTCCTCTACCTGGTCCTGGCTATACCCTTTCTGTAAGCTAATGATGCCAAAGGAAGATGTTGTGAACTGGAGGGGACCATATCTGGACCCAAGTTATCTGTTTTTCCTTGACACCATAACATTGGTTTTACACAATCTAAGCAAGAGTTTATATAAATAAGGCATTCAGCTCTAACATACTGGGTTCTACTAGAAGAAAGAGGCAGCTAGATGGCACTGCAGTCAGGAAGACCTGAATTTAAATCTGCCTTCAGACACTTAGTAGCTGTGTGACCTTGGGCAAGTTATTTCACCCTGCTTGCCTCAGTTTTCTCATCCATTAAATTAGGTGGAAAAGGAAATGGCAAACCGCCCAAGTATCTTTGCCAAGAAAATCCAAAATGGGTGACAGTCAGACACAATTGAAGTTTGTTTGAACAACAAGAACAGAATGGCCCTAAAGTAGTGAGGCTTATTCTGAAATTAGTTTCCAAATGTTTAAATACTGAAATGTTTAAAGCATTGTCATCCTCATTTAAATATGCACAATAACCTCTCAAAGAGCCATGGTGCATTTAAGGATAAAATGATAAAAATTAATTTCAGTACATAATCCAAACATCTACCATTCTGGACCACCTGTGTGGCCTGCCTGTGAGCTTTAGCCAAACTATATTTTAACCTAATTATCTAGCACACAGAAACTAGTAGGCCAGCAGGACAGAGCCACCTGAAATTTCTGGCTATGTAGCCAAATCCTGAGCAATATTTTGGTCCACCTTGCTCTGTAAAAACCTTCTTTTCCATGAACCTGCTAAAGTGGAATCTGAGAGCAGCTATGAAAAATAGAAACTTCATGTCAGTGGTGAGTTAGACCCTATCTGCCTCCACTGCAGCTGGTTAGCAATAGTAGAAATTGGTCTCTTAAATATCATTATTATGGTCAGGAGCAAATGTGCTCCATGATTTGGGCTGTGCTTGAAACAGAGATCTAAGCTGTTAGCATGGAGACTGGCACATAGGCACTTAATAGCTATTTGTTGAAAAGAATCATGCTCTTTCTTATGAATAAGCTTTACTGAATTGTTTTTGATGACTTTTGTTTTACTTCTGCAAATTTATATTTATGAATAAATAATTGGCTAGCCATAAACTGCATAATTTTATGCATTGAATAATCCACGACTCCCATACTTGAACAACAAATGAAGGATCTTCATATACAGAGTTCTCAAATGTCTTAGTAAAGTTTTAAGCTATGAAATCCCAAAATATTAAAATTGTTAAATGGCGCTAAGACTTTTGGTCCAATCAGTACAAATTCTATGTATTTACAAAACATCTGTCTGCGGACTTGATAGTTCCTCCTTGAATATGAACTTAGCAACCTCACCCCAAGTCTCACTTTAGACATTTGAGAAATGGATTATTCTGTGTTTTTTTTTTGTTTTGTTTTTTTTACATTTTCAACTCATGTTGTTAATGAATCTGAAAGCCTAAGTTGCTCTTGGTTGGGCCAATGTTCCCATCTTTGTTTTGGCAATGGCCAATAAGCTGCCACATGGGCAGAATGTCATTGAAGAAACAAGACGCCTTTTGAATGGGGACAATCCACCATGTGCATTATTATTATTAAAGAGCTTCTTTGCTCAGGATAGCTATGCAAATCTAGCTATTATGATTCCTCCACAGTGAAAACTGAATGCTTTATAATAGGTAGCACACAGGTTATTTCTGAAAGGAACGTAAGAGTGGGTTACATCTCCAAGGCCTAGTTGGACCAGGCATAGTTCTCAGCTCCTATCATATAAATATATATATATATATATATATACACATATGTATTTATGTATAAGTGTATATGTATATATACACACACATGCACACACAGAGTGAGAGAGAGAGAAAGAAAGAGAGGGAGAGGGAGAGAAGGAGGGAGAGACCAGAAAAGACTGCTGCTGTGCCTAACAGAAAGGTATATGTGTGCAGGGGATAAGGAGAGGCATGGAGCTGAGATCCTTCTGTTTCCTTCCATACCAGACAAATGAGGAAAAGAGCCTTGTTCTCAATTATCCAATAAGGAAGAGAAAGGATTAGGAGCATCTACCTCTCAGGTTTGATTTAAGGATAAAATGAGTTGATATTTCTAAAATGTTTTGCAAGCATTAAAGCATTATATAAATGCCAGGTATTCATAATCTTCATCACTTCTGTTCTTGATGGCTACATCATACGTTCTGTATTCTAATCTGAGGGACATTTCTTAAGGTTTGTGTGTGTGCCCTTTAGGGGACACATCAGTTTGGGATCAAGGGAGCCCACCCTAGTAGTAGACAGAAAGTTGCCTGCACATACCTCATAGGTTGGATGAGATTATTAACGTTGTTATTCAGTCACAAACAAATCTTTGAGACCCATTTAGGGTTTTCTCGGTGGAGATACTGGAGTGGTTTGCCATTACCTTCACCAGCTCACCCAGCTAGTTAAGTGTCTCAGGCTAGATTTGAATTCAAGATCAATCTTCCTGATTCCAGGCCTGGTACTCTATTCACTGCAGCGCCACCTGGCTGCCATGGATAATTATTGACATTGCTGTATTTCTCAAATTTGGTGCTTCTTGATTCTAGAGTGCTGTCACTTGGCTTGCATTCAATTCTAAATTTTTCTAAAACCTGTGGATTTGGCTGAAGCTGAGCAGGAGAAGGGGGTGATTAGATCTCCTCATTCCAAATAGCTAAAAGGGAACATAATATTGCTAAGAATTTCCAAGAATGCATAATAAAATTTTATTTTCATATTACATTAAGATTTAAAACTCATTTCATATTAGGTTAAGATTTATCCAGAAAAAAAGTCTTCCTTGTTGGTATTGCCGTTTTGGTTTGGTTCTTAATTGACAGATAATATTCAATGATAACATGTATAATAAATCCACTGGGAATAAAGCACCTTCTTTTGAAAGTCCCTGGAATAGACTGGGGACTCCGTCTCAGGTTTAGCATGAGCACCATTTTGTTTTATTTTGTTTTTAAAAACAGTCAGCACCATGGCCAGGGGTAAGAGCAAGCCAGAAGACTATGATTGCATTGCAGTTCAGTTGAATTTAGTGAACATTTATTAAATACTTGCTCTGTAGCCAGTTCTGTGCCAGTGAGACATTGGAGATATATAGAGAGAATTGAAGCATCCCCTCCCATTAAGGAGCTTACATTCGAATGAGGCAAACAACATGAACAAATATACATGCTGTGTGTGTATGTACATATACATAGATATGTAGATATGTATAACCCACATGCACACATACTATATTTAATTGATTTGGGAAGAGGAAGGCATTAGCAGCAAGGGAGAGGAGGACTGAGACAGACCTTGTTTAGGAAGGGACACTTCAACTGTGCTATGGGAATGAAGCAAGGGATCCTATGAGGCAGCTGTGTGGTTAGGGCCATGTTGTATTGGATATTTCAGGAGCTGGGAGGACTCAATCCAATGCCAGTAGAATTAATTAAGCTTTCTGCTTTAAAGCCATTTGGATTGTCTAAGAGTAAAACCAGATGAGTCGCAAAGGAGGGGGCCTATGGTTCACTGTTTGTTTGGGTCTCTGGAAGAACAACTTCCGTTATGTATGTGTATTGCCTTGTCTATTTTCCAGTATACCATCCGGCAGGAAAGTAGCCATAAGTAAGAGCTTGGCGATATAGGGTGCCTGCGTGACCCAACACAGGTGTCAGCAGTTCTTTCCATCTCGTTATTCTGAGAAGGACTGGGTTGGTGATAAGAATACCATTTAACCATGATTCCCCATATTTGTTCTAAGGCTCCTCTCCATTACCCTACAGCTACTTAGGATTTTTTCTCAGAGCAAGCTCATTGAAGACATCTTCAAAAGACTTGAACATGACGTGTACAGTACCAAACTAGTGGCACAGTTAGATTTAGCATTCTTTATAAAGTGTGTCTCTATGTAAGTCACATAATCTCTTTGTGCCTCAGTTTCCTCATCTGTCAAATGAGAGGGTTGCCCTTCTGTGATCCCTTCTGCCTCTAAATCTCTGACCCTAGCCTGAACAAAAGATCATCTGATAACTCCTCACTTGTATTTGCTACAGCTGAGTTGCCCTCAAGAAAGCTAACCTGCAGGGTACAAGAGCTTGCCATAATGTGTTCTAGGTTCTCTGGGGGTGGAATGGACCCACAGAGTCGAGAAATTGGAACTAGTCTTCACTGTCCCTTTGAACAAGGAGAAAATTATCTGCCTTAGCATTTACTTGCTAATGCATATTGAAGCCAGGGAAAGTTTTGATTTCTCTCAAGCAGCTGTCTATCTTGACAGCCCCCCTGTATTAAATTATGGCTCTGGGAACAAAGCAGTGCCTGCTGTAGCAGAATGTTCCAGGGAAGCCCACTGAGAGAGAGTTCTGCTATAATGAATGTACTGTGGCATTTGGGGCCAAGACTCAAATGCTCTGTAGGCATAGTCTAAGGAAGAAGAGTAAGTTGTCTTCTTGACATTTTGAAAGATGACCAGGTTCAGCAGAGTCTTTTAAACCATTAATATTCACATGATTTTTATCAATTTAATTATTTGCCCTAATAGCTGGTATACGGTAAACTTAGTCCTTGCCACTGTGTTATGGATCCATTGTCAAAGGTAAGATAATAGGACCCATTACTTTCATGGCATTTATTAATGGCTCTATTGAAAAAGAGAAAGGGGAGAAAAACAAAATGTCAATTCTTCCAAGCATAATGGAAGTTTCAAAAAATCAATCACAAAAGTCACTATTTAGGTTTTTTTCTCATATTCATTTTCATATTCCTAAAAATATTTCTCATGTTGCTTGACCTTTGAAGAGAGAGATTTGGCATTGGGTAGACATTTATTTCACTACCCATTTCATCCTTTTCATTGACACTAGAAAAACTCTCTCATTCCTTTCTGTTTTTCACCAAAATATATTTACTGCTCTTCTGGTTGAATGAAATCAATAAATTATGGTGAATGAGGGGGAAAAAAGCCAAGAGACTAATGAAGCCTTACAGGTAAAATTTTCTTCCTTGTGAGAATGGCTTGGTTGTAATTTGCTTCCCTATAATTAAAGGATTAATTAGACTCATAAAAGCCCTTAGAGATAGGTGTTTTTAAACCCATTCTATACCTAGGAGAATTGAGGTGTAAAGAAACTCTAATTGTTCCCAGGTCAAACTACAATGGGATTACCCATATAGGAAGAGAACTCTGGAATTTATGGTGTCCAGTTTTCCTACAGAAATACAGAATATCATGGCAGAAGGGGAAAAAGAAATCCAGTGGTTACAATTGAGGACCCAATTTCAAACTGAGGCTCTGCTACTTGTCTTAGACAAGTTATTTTAGCATGTGCCTCATTTTTCTCATGACCAGGCTAGAGTATATAGTCTCTATGGACCCTTCTGGTTCAGGTGTTTAGTGTCTGAGGTAATATTTTCCCTCAGATTAAGAGTCTTTGATTCTGCCCTCATATTTGTGGAACCCAATAAGAGATCATCCTACTAGCCCAAGGATCAACTAGCATTAGAGATGAGGAAAGGGTAAGGATATACAGTCAGACAAAGGTAGTCAGATGAGACGAGGAGAGAAGAAATCAGCACAGATAAGCCTAACCCTTTCCCTAGTATACTCAGATGACTCAATTTTCAAGAAATCTCACTGGCTTAGGATTCAGGCAATCGGTGCCCTGGTACTAGCTGTGGTCCTGCCATTTTATTTTTGACCATGAGCAAGTTCCTTTTTTCTGGGTCTCACTTTTCTTCTCTTTCAAATAGAGAAATTGGTTTAAATGGTTTCCAAGGTTTCTTCTGGTTCTGACATTCTATAGTCCTATGATGATTTTATAAAATATAGCATAGTACTTCTCAATGCTTCATTAGAGATATATTAACATTTAATGAGTAAAAGCCTAGGCCAACTATTTTTGATTCATTTTCTTGTGAGGGAGAGCTTAGGGGAATGGGGTACCCCTCTTGCTATTCAGTATTCTACTTACTCAGTCCCACTTTGAGCTCTATGCTTCCTTCATATGTGTGGTGACTTCTGAGGGAGCTTCATTTTTTACTGGTATGGGTGTCACAGAAGCCAGCGTGTTTGATTCTGAGGATTCAGTCACTAGGCATTTACTGGTCCAGAGATTTATTGCCATTCTTGCCTGACTTGGGCAAAGCAAATAGAGGGTGTGCCTAATTTCCATAGAGGTGGGAAAGTGATGACAATAACAGAGAAGGCCCCAACAAACCTTGAATCACTTCTTCCTCTATAAGGAATGGGGAAGCCAAGATTGTTTTTGTTTGAAGGTTTTAAAATTACTATTATTAATAACCTTTTATTTTTCCAAATACATGCAAAATTTTTCTCCCTCTCTCCCCCTCCATCCTTACTTCTACTCTTTAGTAGCAATAGTAGACATTAAGCAATCTCATATAGGTTAAACATGCAGAGTTCTTCTACATATTTCCACATTCATCATGCTGTGCAAAAAAAATCAGATCAAAATGGGAAAAACATAAGAGAAAGAAAAGACAAGCAAACGACAACCACCACAAAAGGTGAAAATGCTATGCTTTGATCCACATTCGGTCTCTAGGGTTCTTTCTCTGGATGCTAAAAGGCTCTCTCCAAAATAAGTCTGTTGAATTTGCCTTGAATCACCTCATTGCTAAAAAGAGCCAAGTCCATCACAGTTGATCATAATGTAATCTTCTTGTTGCTAGTATATAATATTCTCTTGTTTCTGCTCATTTCATTCAGCATCAACTCATATAAGTCTCTCCAGGCTTTTCTGAAATTATCCCACTGATCCTTTCTTACAGAACAATAATTTTCCATAACATTCATATACCACAATGTATTCAGCCATTCCCCAACTGATGGGCATCCACTCAATTTCCAGTTCCTTGCTACTACAAAAAGGGCTGCTACAAACAGTTCTGCACACATAGGTTCTTTCCTCTTTTTATGATCTCTTTGGGTTATAGATTCAGTAGAGACACTGCTGGATCAAAGGGTATGCCCAATTTTATAGCATTTTAAGCACAGTTCCGAATTGGGAAGCCAAGATCCTTAATCTCTTCACTTTATAGTGTTTTCATCTTTTGCCATTTACAGAAATGTGAAGACACCTCATCCTTGACTTCTCTTTCCAGGGGAAGAAAAGAAATCATACTCTTGGCTCCTTACTGCCATTACTGCCTTCATGTAATAAATTCCTTTCCTTCAAGGATAATTCCATCCAGGCATATCACTATAACCCTCAACTCTTGTCATGATCACCTAGTAGTCAGTCCCCAGGCCATTCTCCCTTTTTCCTTTATGAATTTAGTACCTGCCTTAGTCTTCTTCTCTACTTCAACCCTTGTTCTCATAGTTGGGTACTTCAATATGCATGTTTATTTCTCCTTAAATACTATATCTTCTCAGTTCATCAACCTCCTCACCTGCCTCCCCTTTTGCTTTTCAGGAACATACATCAGTGGTCATATCTGTGATCTCTCCAGTACTGCTCAACTGTTCTTCACCCTCAAGATTAAAAAGAATGAAATTTCTCTCTTTGCTCACAGCTGCCTATATTTCCAGCTTTTCCCTTCTGCCTCACTCCTTCCGTACTTGTTGCTCTGAGTAACATCGACCTCTTTCCCCCCATTCCTCAACATTATCCCCATCTCTTAGTCACATTGTTCTCCTTCCCACCTCTGCAGGCTTGAACTGGTTAATTATGCACTATCTTTTTTCTTTCTGCCCTTTCTCTTACTATTAATTCTTTTTTGTTTCTTTCTTTCTTTTTTTTCTTTCTTTCTTTTTTTTTTTTTTTGGCAAACAGGTTTAAGTGATTGCCCAGGGTTACAGAGCTAGAAAGCATAAGGTGTCTGAGGCCGAATTTGAACTGAGGTCCTCCTGACTGCAGAACAGATGCTGCTCTATGCACTGCACTAATGAGCTGTTCCTTTCCTACTGTTCTTTATCTTCCCAAATTTTACACCTTCAACTCTGGCTCATGATCACTTTCCTTGAAGTGGAGGTTCTGGGAGAATCTGCCCACTCAGAGAAAGTGCTTCAGCAGAAGTGGGTTTACCAGGGTAGGACAACTATTGGGCCATGATAGATAAAGAAGTACAGAGAATTAAAAACAGAATGAAAGTGTGAATGTGGTTGGACTGAGAATTTTCCTTAAAATGAGATTTCCAGTAGAAATTGACCAATCACAGAAAGAGCCTGAAGGGCAGAGTTATATTCTAAGATGAAAAGGTTGCTGGGTCATTGTGAAAAACAGTCTGGATAATTAGGAGTAGAACCTAGAGAGGAATAAAATTGTTTTTCTGTGAAGTATAAAAATTCTTTATTCTTCCTTGATTATTTTCCCCCTTGTTATAATGGCTTGGAATACATACCTTCTTGTCTTTGCCCAGTGTTCAAAGCAACCCCCAACAGAAAATCTCATCTTCTACTTGCCTCCAATCTTCCAATAGAATTCTCTCTCCTAGATTTTCAGGGGTGCCTTCATAACAAAATCCATCAGCTTCTCAATCTTTAGCTTGACATCAATTCAGGACACATTTATTAATATGATGTTTTTACAGCATTTAGAATTTTCTTCCATTCTTTCCTTTGACAGTCTCTTACTCTTGATTCAGTTCTCCTCTCTTCCAGTTCTTCTTGTTTTGTTCATCTTCATCTTCATCATCTTCATCTTTCCTCATCCACATCCAGGTGCAGCTGTATCTCAAAGATGTTGTAGCACCTGTTTTCTTCTTTCCCTTCATTCCCTCTTTTGGTATCTCAGTTATTCTCTTAGCTTCAATGGTAAATGCTTTACAGAGGATTCCTTAATCTTTAGAGCGTAATGGTATTTTCTTTTTTTTTATTATAGCTTTTTATGTACAAGATCTATGCATGGGTAATTTTTCAGCATTGACCCTATTTTTATAAATGATACTGTCATCTTCAATTGGCATGAGTTAATTATTTTTCCTGTATTCTCAGCATCCAATTGGTTATCAAATGCTGCTGCTTTTACAATATTTTTCATGATGAACTCCACCCTTTCCACTTCTCCTGTACCAACCTCATTCAGACCTGTGTTTCATTTTGTACAGCCAATTTCTATGGCTACCTTATTGTTTTCGCTGTTTCTAATCTATCCCCTTGTTAATCTCTATGTTAATCTATACAGCTGATAAAAGAGTCTTCCTAGTACATAAACCTGCTGATACCAGTTTAATAAAATTCAGGGGTTCCCCTTTTCTGAGTTAAAATAGGAATTCCTTAGCTTAGTATTTAAGGCCTTCCTTCTACAGTCTGGCTCTAAATCAAGCCTTATTTCCTTCCTGTACTTTGCACTGAGTCCAGACTGGATTACTATTTCTTCCTTGATTTGGCCCTCCTCTCTCTATCTTCTACCTGGTCACCATGCTATCCACATACCTGCTAATCAAAATCCTTTTCTTTTAAGTCCCAAATCAAATACTGCTTCCTTTATGAAACCTTTCCTGTTATCCTCTGTCTGAAACTGTTTCTCCTTTCTCTGATTTAATGTATCACTTTTTTGGGCTGTTTCCTTTACTTTGATCCCAGTTGAAGTTGTATCATACAAATTTGTCCATATTTTGTATCACCCCTACTAGAAAGAATATTAGTTTCTCAGGGTGAGGACTGTTTCTTTTTGCATATATGAGAGTTAGCATAAGGTTTTGTAAATAGTGGATCCATGATTTAACGTGTTTTTTTTTGTTGTTGTTGTTGTTGTTGTTTGTTTTTTTGTCATTGAATGATTAGTTTTATTTCAATTGCTTTCTGAATTTAAGCCAACATTTTCTCTTCCTCTGATTTTTCTCTTCCCCAAATATAGCTTAATTTCATATTACTTTAGGCTTCTCAAGCTAAAATGTCCTTTTCAGGCCTAGAAATCACAATCCTCTTGCCTTTATGTTGTTGTGCTTACCTTTTGATAGTCCTTTCAATTAACAGTACTTCCTCTTGTGGTTGATAAAGAAAGTTGTCACTGGCTGAAAGGAAGCCCGGGGTCTGAGTCCACCCTGAATCCATCATCAAGGATTTTTAGGGTCTTATAAGCTAGATCCTTCTTGTTTTATCCCCTTGTTACCAATTAACTATCTGGCTCAGTAAGAGTTGCCTTCTAACTTTTTCATGAGTGGCCCCTGTGCCAAATTTGGGTTCCCAAGGAAATGCTTTTCAACATGCATTATTACTGTCTGAGAAGGACTGGGTTCTAGCTGAGGGATCATATTGCCTTTCTTAATGATTCTGCCTCTTATGTTATGATAGGTCTATAATTGTCACCTGATAGAGCTCTGCCTATAACAGTGCTATGATTCAGGGGTATGGATCCTGGATCTTGACTGCCATCTTTCAGGGTCATAAATAGTCTGCAGTTAGGGAGCTAATATGAAGAAGTGGACAGCTTAAATTTGGTTACAATTAATGAATAAAAGATCCATTAAACTGTCAGGCTGCTAATAGAAACACCCCATTCCATAAGATGAATGCTTGGAAAGGGGAAAAATTCTATGGGCTAAAACAATCCTACTCTATTTGAACAATTGGTTGACCAGGGATATAAAAGTTTAAAGTAACTAGTATATATTGATTAGACATATTACAGAGAAAAGATGAACTGATTATCATGGAAAAAAGAATTGATAGGCAGACAACCAGTATGTTCTATCATTTCTTTCCTGATATCAGGAGAAAGTGAGGAAGGACTCTGAGGTATTGGGAATACCTGTCCTGTGGGAAATTTTTGGAAGTGTATATATAAGAATTAAATAGGTCATTTAAGCATGGGTGGCTTATAGTCTGCCTCATTGACAGGAGATCTCATATAGAGTCACTTGAATATTTATATTCCATACTCTTGTGTCTCTGTACCCCTACCCATTATACTATTTAATGTAGGGAAATATGTTCTCTAAAATGATTTAATGACATATATAATCTATACCAAATTGCTTGTCATCTTAAGAAAGGAGAAGAGAATGAGAAAATTTGGAACTCAAAATTGTTCTAAAAATGGATGTTGAGAAGATTTTGGGAAGATAGTGGAGTAAGTCAGAAAAGTCTAAGCTCTCCAGATTTCCCCCACAAACAAGACAAAATTGCACCTCAAGGTGAATGTAGAATGGTTTAAAATAAATAGGAGTAGGGGTAGAGCATTGGTCCTCCTGGGATGATTGAAAATCTAAAGAAAGATACCCAGACTGAGCTTTAGCCCCTGTGAAATATAAATACCTTCAGGATAATTCTGCTGAAACAGCAAGAGGTGAGCCCTTGGGTTAGCTGTATTGAGAGGTAGCCTCAGCCTGAACCAAAGAAACTGTCATTTCTCATCCACTGTACGGAGTCGGTTTGAACTGGGGAAAGCCTCTGCTTATAAGGAAATAACAGTCCCAGTTGTGCCGCTGAAGTGAGGCCCTGGTTCAGAAGGAACCAGCACACTTTTAGTGAGTGCAGAAGCAGTAAGGCAGAGATGCTGCTGGCTGTGGGAATGTATAGGAGGGTCAATTTCTTTGTTTTGGGTTCCAGACCTAAGGGGAGAACTGAAGGAGGACCTGAGGTCAAAAGCACCATCTATCATATCCCAGGACTAGGAATAATTTCACTAATAATCTGCTACCAATTTAAAAAAATGAGTAGATAAAGGAGAAAGAACCCAACCATAGAAAGCTATTATGGGAATAGGGAAGACAGGAATTCATCTGCAGAAAAGGATACTCAAGTAAAAAGAAGATTTTCCTACCACAAAACCTAATGTTAAATGGTCATCTGCCCAAAAAGAATTCATAGACAAATTCAAAAAGACTTTAAAAATCAATTAAGAGAAATTAAGAAAAAACTAAAACAAAAAAATCAAGAAAAACAAGAAGATTATGAATAAAAATCCAACTAACTAGAAAAAGAGATCCCAGAGTTTTAAGAAAGAAAATGACTCCTGGAAAACTAGAATTGGGCAAGGGAAAGACAGCAAAATTATAAGAGATGAAGAAAGAATGAGAAAATAGAAAAGGATGTGAGACATCTCAAAAGAAAAACAACAGATCAAGAAGAGAAAACAAGAATAACTGGACAATATATGAGAAATAACTAAAGAAAACTGTCCTGAAGTATTAGAACCAGAAGGGAAAGTAGAAATAGAAAAAAATTCATCTAGCACCACTTGAAAGAGATACTATGAGGAAAAGGTACAGGAACATCATTGCCAAATTCCCCAACCCTAAGATGAAGGAGAAAATTTTACGATCAATAAAGAAAAACAATTCAAATATGCCAAAGCCATAATTAGAATCACCCAAGACATAGCAGCAACTACCTTGAAAGACTTCAGGTCTTGGAATACTACATATTGAAGAACAAAAGAACTAGGCTTATGGCTAGAAATATCATAGCCAGCAATGTTGAGCATAATCTTGATTGAGAAAAAAACCAATATTCAGTAAATTGCTAGACTTTCAGGATTTTCTTACCAAAAAAGTAAACCCCAAATCAAAAGAAAACCATGAACTTAATAGAAAAATTGCCATATGAGATCCAGGACATAAGGTAAAAATCAAAGACTAATTTCAAAAAGTCAATAAAAACAGACTCTATTTTTTATATATGGAAATGTAAATTATGTGTCTAAGATTAGTAATTGTATAATTTGGATGTTTGGGGTAGAGCTGAATGATCCTAGAAAAGCAAAACCATGTAGGAAAACATAAAAAGATCAATTATATATGAATGAGGTGCAAGAACAAGAACTGATAGAAAAGAATTAGATGGGGAGCAAAGTTAATACTTCTGGAATCCTACTCACATTGGGAATGGACTAAAGAGGGAATGACATATATATCTAGAAGTGTATAAATATCTGAATTTATAAAAAAAATATGAGGGGGAAGGAATAGGATGAATGGAGTATAGACAGATGTGTAGATTAATGAGAATGGGATAAAATGGGAGGGAAAGGGAGAGAGTAAGGGAGAGTTCTTGGGAGGGTGTAGATTAAGTAATAGCAAGGCAAGATAGCTGAGCATGTAGAAGTAAAGCAGAGGAGTCAGTAGGGATAGGAAATAGGAGATTACACACAAGCAATAACAATGATCAGGGCTAGTAATCGTCGATGTCAGACAAAGTTAAATCTAAAATAGATTTACTTAAAAGAGAAAAATAGATACTACACTATATGTCAGTTATATTAATGAACATTATTTTAGATAAGTAAATTTAAAATAAGTAAATAGTATGAGTAACTATTGGAATATTGCTGTGTTATAGGTAATGACGAATTGGTGGATTTAGAAAAATTTGGAAAGAGTTGGACTTACAAAAGATGATGCTCTACATCTTCAGAGAAACAGAGGGCAAATAAAGCATAGTATGTGCATATATATATATATATATATATATATATGTATATATGGGTATAATTATAGATGTCTATGTATGTGTGTGTGTGTATGTGTGTGTGTGTACTTAATTATAGCCTTCTTGGGGGAGGTGGGGGAAAAAGAGTAAGATAAAAAGTCCACAGCAGAGAAGGAAAGAACACTTACAAGGAAAAGATGGGCAACTCTGAACCTAATGTGTAGTTTTAAGAAAAAAGAAGAAAATAAAGGATGGAAACATAGTAAATTGTTAATAAATTTAATTGACAGACTGCATGGGCTAAGGCTATTCTTGTACCAGTGTAACCATAAAAATTCCAAGAGCAAAAAAAAAAAAAAAAAAAAAGAAAAAACCTGTTCAGTGAATTAGAGCTCTGCTAACAACTCATGATGTAGCACTTCCCAGTACAGAAGTCATGACTATAGATATTAAAAATGACATATGCTAAATATGATATATGCTATCAGATCCACCTATTGTAGTAGCTTACTTCATTAATTGTTTTTTGTTGTTGTTATTATGGAGGAAGGTTCCTTGACAGTGTTCTATGTGCCGTGATGAGGATTCCTTTTGGGGTTGAGGGTTGACCTGGAGAGTCAGTCGCAACTTTGAATTTCTGTGATTCTGCTGTTCTGGCTAACATGGCAACTAATTCTTGGACATCTAATCCATTCATAATGCTAGTGCTTCACACATGGACTCAATAAATGTTTGCTGCCCATTACCTGATACTTGACCTGTAAACAACTGTCGTCTAAAAAGATTTTATATGGAAAACAATTCCTGAATTTACCCATCTTCCTTAAAAGTCCCAGCTATATCTGAGGCAGCTCAAACCTTTATCAGGGAGTCTCAGGAAAATGTCTCTTTCTTTCTGTCTCTGTGTCTGTGTCTCTTGTCTCTTTCTCTGTCTCTCTCTGTGTGTCTCCCCATCTCTTACTATCTCTCTCTGTCTCTCTTTGTTTCTGTCTCTCCTCTCTCTCTCTCTCTCTCTCTCTCTCTCTCTCTCTCTCTCTCTCACTCTCTCTCTCTCTCTCTCTCGTTCTTGCACTCTGGCTCTGTTGTTTCTGTGTCTCTCTGAATCTGTTTCTGTGTCTCTCTCTCTGTGTCTCTGACTCTCAGTCTGTCTCTCTCCTCTCTGTCTCTGTCCCTGTCTCTTCTTTCTCTCTCTCTCTCTCTCTCTCTCTCTCTCTCTCTCTCTCTCTCTCTCTCTCTCTCTCTCTCTCTCTCTCTCGTTCTTGCACTCTGGCTCTGTTGTTTCTGTGTCTCTCTGAATCTGTTTCTGTGTGTCTCTCTCTGTGTCTCTGACTCTCAGTCTGTCTCTCTCCTCTCTGTCTCTGTCCCTGTCTCTTCTTTCTCTCTCTTTTCTCTCTGTCTCTCTTTGACTCTCTTTCACTCCTTCCCCTCCCTCTCTTTCCCTCCCTCCCTCCCTCCCTCCTCTTGGACATGGTGACTTAAGGGGTATTCAGCTGTTTGAACAGGCCTGAGTATCTTTGGCTGAACCATCTCAGGTTGGGTCCTGATGTGCCAGCTCCTCAGCAGCAGCAGGCTATCATTTTCTGCCACAATGTACAGATTTTTTAAATGACTTCTAACAAGCCTGATGTGAAACTTTAATGAGCATGACACAACCCTCCCACCCTTAGCCCCAGAATTTCTCAAGCAAGACTGAACTTGATTTTCTTGCAAATGACTAGTATCAAGTCAAATAATTGCCCTAATCCCAGGGAAAGGACAATCTCTACTTCTGGCAAAGTCACTGGAATTAAAAGAGCAAAGGGTTCTGGCACACGGATAGCAATCATGAAGAAGTACCCAGTGCTCATTAAGAGTACAGCCGGCCGAGGCAAAGGAGGAGGCCAGTCAGCAACTACACGTGAAGCACGAACCCAGTGCTCCTGATCAACATGCACTATTCAGTATTTCCTATGTGCTGGACATTTTGTGAGTGCTGGGGAAACAAAGAAAAAGCAGACAGACCATGTCTTCAAGATGCTTACAATCTAATTGAGAAGATAAACACGTACATAGCAATGTGCAGGAAACATATGGAATGCAATGGATAGAAAACAAATTTAGCAAAGAAGTCACTAACAGCTGGGTGGGTTGGAGTAAGTTTTATGTAAAAGTTAGGTTTTGAGCTAAGTCTGGAAAGAAGCAAGGGATTCCAGGAGATGGAGGTGAGGAGAAAAGATATTGTTCCAGTATTAAAAGCTTATGAGGTGTGTGAATGAATGAATTTCTGCTCTGCTTGGAGACACAAGTTGGAAAGAATTCATACTGCCAAAGATCCACTTTAAGAGCAAATTTGGGGCAATTTGAATTGATAATCACACCAGGTTTCTCAGTTGAATGAAAATTTAGAATTTCCTGAATGAGGATGTGACTTCCCACTAGGTGGATGGGATTTGATTTGCCTTTGAATAATGTAGCTTCTCTCATCCCGAGAGGATGGGCCCTCTCTCTAGACTCCTTGGAGCCTGGAAACCCTGATCTCTTCTTCTTTTGCAGATCAAAGGGGACATAGTTGCAGTGATTGCTTTACACAATTTTTCAGTGATTACTTGACACAATTTTTACAGAGCTCACTCCTGTCAAAGCTAGCCATGGCCAAGGCAATATAGGTGCTAGATGGAGTAGTCTGTGAAAGACAGCCAGTAAGCCAAAATGACTTGGCAATAAAATATGAGGAAGGGAACAATAAGTGAGAATATTAAAAAGAAAGGGGCCAAGTTATAAAGAGTTTGTTCTAGAGGCAGTAGGGAGCCATTGGAGTCTCCGGAGTTCTTCATAACCTCCATTGTCACTTCTTCTTTAAGTCAGCCCTTTCCATTTCTGATAGCCCTCATTGTGGTGAACTCATAGAATGTATCTACCCATTGGTTTCACTAATATTCTCTGGGATTAAACAGAACTAGTTTCATCCCTCTTCTTTTTTTTTTTTTTTTTTTTTCTGCCATTTGACTCAATTAATCTACAAAGCTCCACACACTCAGCCTGATCTCCCTGCATAGCCTTTCACTTCCTATCCCCCTTCCGCCTAAAAGAGAACTCATTTCAACTCTACCCTTTTCTTTTGCAGCCAAGCTCATCTTATCTTTCCGGGCTCTGTAGCTGATAACATAAAAGGAGAATTTCCACTCCAAACTCCATGTGAGTTTGGCCGTGCAGCTGGACACAGTATATTTTAGTTGCAAATCTCATTTGAAGCATTTGCACGATACACTCAGTTTCCCCATCTATCATCTTAGGATACTAGAACTCTGACTTGACCCCCACAGTTTCACATGGTCTAGAAGAAGATCAAAACATTGAAATATGAGCAATTGTACCAGAAATGAGGCCTTGCTGGGAGACCAACCAGAAGCTTAACAGGGCTTGGTTCAGGAACTAATTATCCTTTTGGAGAAATCTTTCTGGGGATAGTAAAAGACAGCCACATGGAAAAAAAGAGATTCGATTTGTTCTGCTTGGTCTGGGAGGGGAAAACTAGGAACAAAGGAAGGAATTTGCAGAGTCACATACAGGCTTGATGTTAAGGAATAAAAACTTCCTAACAATTGGGGCTCTCCAAGATAATAGTAATAGTAATAATGATGATAATCTCTGGCAATTAAGTGTCACTTAAAGATTTGCAAAGCACTCTAAGTCTATTATCTCAGTTAATCCTTTCAAGAATCCAGTGAATTAGTTGATGTTATTATCTCCAGTTTATGATAAGGAAACTGAGGCTCAGAAAGGTTAAGTGACTAGTCCATGATAATACTAAACAATGAGGGTCAAAAGCTAAATGTGAAAATGTTTCCTGCCCTGGAGAGCTTACATTTTATTATATATTACATGTGTACATTATGCATGTATGTGAATATTTTCTGGGCACTTAGGTAAACTGCAGTGGATAGAGCACTGTGCTTGGAATCAGTAAAATTTAACTTCCAGAGTTCAAATCTTATTTCAGATACTTACTACCTATGTGACCCTGATCAAATCACTTAATCCTGTTTGTCCCCAATTCCTTATCTGTAAAATGAGCTAGAGAAGGAAATGGCAGATCACTCCAGTAGCTTTACCAAGAAAACCCTAATAGGATCAACAGAGAATCAGACACAATTGAAACAACTGAAGGACAAAATTGGGATGATTGTTGGTCCATAATATATGCATCTTCTAGTCTAATCAAACCTTACACTTTTTATAATATACATTTGTACAGTGGGTTTTTATACACTGATGTAATCAGTAATTATATTAGATCTTTTTTTTTTTTTTTAACTGACTATTTTAATTCTAACACCTGTGATTTTCACAAAGCTTCCAGCAATATTTCCTCTCCATCTCCTATTGGTTACCCCAGCAATAATAATTTGCAAAATTCAATTTTCACGGGGAGATTAGTTTACTAATTTTAAATGGGGGAAGGATGCAATTAAATAAATGAATCCTCAAATTGCCTGTTGAGTTGAAAGTATCAAATTATGTGTCATGTCACTGTTCCAAGTGAACAATTTATAGTTAGGTGGAAAGTAAACATTTCATAAATCAAGGTCACTACAGACTGGCCTGCTAACATTACCATAAGGGCATGACCTTATGGACCCAAATTACCCCTATCTAAGTGTACCCACGTTTGGATGGAAATTTTAGTTATTAGTGTTCTTGGGGTTAATATGGTCCCTCAGTGGACCATATTGTAATCACGTGTGGTCTACAAATGTGGATCTGAGAGGAAACTTTTCTGAAGTGTGTCCATTGTCCCAAGTTTCCCTTTCATATCACTCTTCTTCTCACACACTTTCTGGTCAAGTTCAACTAGCCTGCTATTTACTATATATTACATTTCATGTGGAAAAGTCTGCCTCATCTCTGTAACATGCCCTCTTTTCCTCCATCTCATTTGCTCAGCCCTTTTCCCAGTTGTGTCCAGATCTTCCTAACCCCATTTGGAGTTTTCTTGTCAGAAATACTGGAGTGGTTTACCATTTCCTTCTCTAGCTTTATTTTACAAACAAGGAAACTGGGGCAAATACGGTTAAGTGATTCTTCCAGTGTTAAACACAGATAGTAAATGTCTGAGGTCAGGAAAGAGTCTTCCTGACAGCAGGCCCAGTGCTCTATCCAACGTCATGTCATCTAATTTGCTTCTGTCATAGGTTCCACAATTTCAGGAGACCTTACCTCTATGCCCTGACCCACTCAGATTAGTGCCACTTCCGTCCTGAAACTGCCTTAAATGTATTTCCATGGATATATGTTATGTATTATTCCCTCCAGGAGAAGTAAGTTCTTTGAGGACAGATATCTTATTTATATCCTTGCTTTGTTTTCTCAGCACTTAGCTTAGTACTTGACAAACAATAGGTACTAAATATATGTTTTGAGAATTGATTTTTCCCAAACCTTCTCCTTTATACCCTAGTTGGATCCTTTGAATTAGCATATAAGTAACGGATTGTCTACAGAAGGAATGTGTGAAAATTATGTGACTGAAATCATGTCCAACCTCCTAATTAATGCTGAGATGACATGTCATTATGAGGCCTGAGGCACAGTTAGCGTAACCTCTAAAGACAAATTCCATCATATGTTTTTTTTTTCTCTTTCACTGAGATGTTTTACTGCTTTAAGGTGAAATGGCCTTGAACTGCCGAGATTAGGCATTTTGTAGTTCTTAAGCCGATCTGGTTTTCTTCTTCCTGGGAGCAGAGCAGTAGGTCAGTCATATGGTGCTACTGTCAAAATTCTGATTTAAAAATTATATAGAGTTCAGCTTCATACAGACATTTCCTCATTGAATGTTTTTTATTGTATATTATTAGCATTTAGTCAGACTGGGTACTAAACAGGTTTGAAGGATAAAAAGAAAGATACAGGAGTTTGTTAAATACTTACTATCTGCCAGATACTGCAGATACTTGCTTTACATATATTGTCTTCTTTGATCCTCAGAACCCTGAGAAGTCGGTGCTGTTATTAGTATCTCCATTTATCAGTTGAGGAAACTGAATCGGACAGAAGTTAAGTAACTTGCCCAGGATCACACGGCTAATAAGTGTCTGAGGCTGGATTTGAACTCAGGCCTTTCTGACTCCGTGCCCAGTTCTTGTCTTTATTGTACCAACTAGCATGATAGTACGAAGAAGACAGAGTTAGGCATGCTGAGGGGGATGGCAGTCAAGAGAACATCATAGGAAAATAAAAGTGTCAGGTGTTTTTTTCAGTAGAAAGTTGATATGTGCAGAGTTTCCAAAGTTTGGGGTATCAGGGAATACCGGGAAGAACAGCCAAGGTCTGTCTTCAAGTATGTGAGTTGGTGTCAGTATTAGAGATCCATCAGTTATCACAAAGAATTTTTTTAATGAGGAGGATAAGGGAAAAAAAATAAGTAAAACCAATTTACACATTGAAAAAATCTGGCATTTCCTTCAGTGTTCCATGCCCATGGGCCCCCATTACTGCTAAGGAGTTATCAAGTACCTCCTGTGTGGCTAGTTCAGTACTAGGCACTGGGGTTGTGAAGCTAAACACAAAAGATATTTTCTGCCCTTAAGGGGTTCACATTTATTAGGGTAAATGACACCTACCCATTTCAAAAAGAAAGAGTTCACATTATTGGGGAACCTGGAAAAACTATATAGCACATGGCACTTCAGCTGAATCTTGAAGGGAGTTATAGATTCTAAAAAAAGTATGGGAGATAGCCTGGTGAAGTCAAAGGGGTGCGAGATGAAGCATAAGTTTAAATTGACGTGTTGGGCTGCAATTCATCGGGTGAGGAAGGTTCAAGGACACTCAGAATTCAAAGCCAGGCAGGAGTCAAAGTTCTGAAGCCTGGAACCATGCACTGGGGAATGAGCCAAAGCCAGAGGATAGGCACAGAGATTGAGAACAACATCTCAGCGTCCAGAGCGGCTAGGCAGGCTTGCACAATATGTCCAAACAAAGCCTAACTGTTCTTCTCGGGATGCCAGTTGGCCTTCTGCCCTGGGCTTTAAGTAGGTTTCCTGGTGCAGGCAAAATTCAGCTTGCAGATTTCTGCAGATTCCCAGAGTGAGGCAGGTTTTCTAGAGGTGATTTTGTCTCTTGACATCCCTACATTCAGAAACTCATGTCTCCTGATGAGATCTCACAGTTCTAAGACCACCGGGAGTCTTCTTAGCTCTATGGGGATAATAACAAGAAAGAATTATGCATACCACTTTGACTGCTTGAATAAAAATCATCAACTCTATGAAGCTTTACTTCATTAACCTTCCTGACTTTCATTCTGTCTCTTCCTCAGGATCACACTCACCACTCATGCACAAAATATTTATTACTGGTTTGGGTGTGCAAATAATTCTTTAGATATACTCTAAACCAAAGATGATCACTCCTTTCTTCTTTCTTCATTCTTTGCTTTTTTCATCCCTTTCTTCCTTCTTTCTCCCTTCCTCTCTTCCTCCCTCCCTCCCTTCCTTTCTCTTTCCCTTCCTCCCCTCATTCCTTATTATGAGCATTATATTTTAAGTAATCTGTTTTTTTCTATAGCTTATTGTTTTAATATCTTATCACAATGTTTTAAATAAAAATGAATAATGATACCATATAGATTTAGTTAAAATATTCCAAACTATATTGGATACTTTAAAAAAACTTGATCTTATTTACATCTTTTGTTTTATATTACTTAGATTCTCATCTTTATTCCCTCATCTCTAATACCAGAGAGTCATGCCTTATAACAAAGCATTAAGAAAAAAGAAAATGAGATAAGAAGAGAAAAAATTAGGAAAACTAATCAATAATTTTTTTAAAAAAATGTAACAGTATATGCAATGTTCCACCCCTGGATTCATCTTCTTTGTCATGGCAGGAGATGTCTTCCCAGATCTCTTCTTTGGGTCCATTTATAGTTTTGCAACCCTCATTTTTGGTGATCTTGTAGTTGTTCCTTCCATTGACATGATAGTAGTCTTTGTGTATTTTGTTTTCCTGATTGTGCTTACTTCATTTGGCATCTTTCTATATCTCTCTATGTTCATGATGTTAGTCTTTCCTTATAAAACATTCATATTCCATTATTTTATGTGCCACAATTTGGTTAGCCATTCCTCAATTGATGACATCTAATTTGCAGTTCTATGTTACCCCAAAATATGCTGTTATAGATATTTTGGTGTATGTGGAATCCTTCCTCTTTTTAGTTACCTCTTTAGGGCATATGCCTAACTGGAATATCATGAGCAGAAAAGGTATAGGCAGTTTGGCCATTTTATTTGAATATTTATTTGAATAACTTTAAATTGCTTTCCAGTTATATTATACTAATTTCCAACTCCACCAATAATGCACTAGGTATTACCTTTCCATAACCAACTCCCAAATTGGCAATTCCCAACTTTTGGCACGTTTGCCAATTTGCTGAGTATAAGGTAAAGTCTTGTTGTTGTTTTGTTCCCTCTCTTTTAAGAATACATCTTTTTGCTTATGGGACCATTCATCAGTGGTATCTTCTCCCACCACTAAAACAAAGCTGTCCCTCTTTTCTCCTTGTTTTAATCCCGACCTTTGCTTCTTCCTCTATTCTCCTGTCTCTTTTTTTGTAGAACAAATATGGCAGTTATTTTCTTTTCATTGTAACTTAATTTGATGAGTGCACAGGACATGGCTTCCTTTATCTGCTTCCTCTTCTCTTTCACTTTATGTACCCTCTCATTCTGTAAATTAACAAAAACGTGGTTTACCTGTAGGGGTATTAGGAGATTTAGTTCAAGATGTTTCAGGCTTATCTATCATCATTATTCTTTAGGTTCTGCTTTCACCCTAGTCTCCTTATATACTTTTTGAAAGAAATCTCTTAATGGATTTCTGTTGTTATTTTGTTGCTGTCATCCTTGATTACTGTATTTGTTTTCACTTTTTCTATTACTGTTGTCTGGTCTATTTGAGAAACAAATAGTCTCCTGTGGTCTGGTTTTCTTTCAAAGAATGCTTTTAACACCTTTTTAATTGAATATTCATATTTTTTCATGTACGGTTAGGCTCAGATTTATGAGGTAAATTGCTTCAGGCTACTGTATCTTAAGCTTCTTTGCTCATGGAATATATTCCATTACCTTCTGAGGTTTTGGATGGGTATGGTGTAGTCTTATGCCACTTGAACTTTCTTTCCTTTATATCTGAAGGCTTTTCTCCTTTCGCTGCCAGCATCCCTGTCTGTATAACCCTGGTCACCCATCCCTTTTTTCCCCACTGATGTCGATTGAGGCCTTAATAATTTGCAAAGACAGTAGGACTGTAAAGGTACTGCCGTGGTGATACTGATGGATCCTCTAGCCAAGTACGAATTTGTCCACATGGTTTCAACTCTACCATGCTTGGAGGGGGGCAGAGAAAGGTACAAAAAAAAGGATTTCATTGTCACAGGGCAGCATGTGGTCCCTTACCCCCTCCCAATGTACACACATCAAACTAGGAACTCATCTTCATTCTTTGGGGTTGGCCTAGGGACAGGGCAAAAGGCCTGGGACCCTCATGAGAAAGAAGAGTATGACCTGGATTCCCTTCTGGAGCACTTTGAGTGAAAGATTCTACTCCCACATAACCCTCATGCCTAATACAGGGTCTATAGAATGAAGTTTTAAAGACTCAGTGCGGTCTCTTATTCCTATCACCACATAGTCCTCCTTGCCGAGATTGAATGCAAAGCACCCAGGATGCTAAATTCGTGTTCAGTTCTTTCTCTGACTTCTCAAACTCATCTGGAAAGATGATGATGGCTGCCTATCATAAGACTGGACTTGTGATGGATGTACTATTTTCACTTCTCACCGGATGTTGTCATTCTGTACATATAACTATATCTACCTCTCAAAAGATACTGGCTTTGGATCCATGGTCAAGTCTCAGAATTCATTGACAACTGGGACAAAGTCCAAGGTTACATGTCCTGGTTATGTTGGTGGTTAGCTTGGTTAGATACCTCAACACCCCCCCCCCAAGAGAAAATAGTTGTATGTGAGAATTCAGTTTTAACTATTTTAATGCCTTTCTTAACATATATATCATTGACTGTCATAATTATCCATTACATGTTTTACAAGCTTTTGGTATGAAAAGAAACAAGAGTAGCAATGTTTCAGTCTGGCTGGTAGTTTGTTTTAATTTGGAAGCATGTAGCGTAAAATGAGGGTGTTGCAGAAAAGTAATTTGCTCCAAATGAAAGTGAAAAAAGCCATTGTATCTTCTAAAGCAATTCTAATTACAACAAAACTGAAATTATCACATATTAGCTTAATATGCCAAACAGCTTTATATGGGATAACTCCATCCATTTCAGAAAATGTGAAATACACATTTTCTAGATAGGGTAAACAAGAATAAATAGTGATTAATAGATGCATTTGATGTTCTTTTTTTAAAACTAAGCTGACATTTGAGAAATTATATATTGTAAAAAAAAATAACCTATCCTTATTCAATGGTTACAGTTATATAGAGTAAATAAATTCTTGGTCATGGAATAAACATACATATAATGCAACAAAAATATTGTGGTCTAGCAGAAATAGTATGTGATTGGGAATGGATTCCAGTGCTATCTGTCCCTGGTTATCTGTGTTACGGGGTAAATCCTTTCCCTTCCTTGAGAGCCAATTTTCTTTTCTCTAAAATTCGGTTAGAGTAGATTCTTCCCACGATCCTTTCCAGGAGATTCTAGGACTTATCCTTAAAATTGCTTTGCCTCACATTTTGGAATCCAATATTTGCCTTCACCAATTGAGGAAGTTAACAAAGTATAGTGGATAAAGAACCAGCCATGATGTCAGAAAGACTTGATTGTTCCCTCTGACCCTGAATAAATAACTTAACCTTTCAAAACCCCTGATGACTCTCAAAGACTGTAAGTTACAAATGAGTGGCCATTCTTCAGTGGTGAAGGGATTCTTCACACTAATAATCTCATCTCATAAATTGTAGAGAAATTCTACTCGTTTTGCCAGAGCTTCCTATACTGGAGGAGGAGGTATTTATTAGTTTATTTCAGAGGTGGAAAGGACATCAGCATACAATCTGAGAACCTCTATTCCAATCCATGAGTGTACAGGAATCTTTTCCTCTCAAACAAGAAGTCACCTAGCCTTCCCCTGCAAACACCTTGTTAATGAAACCCTACTACCTACTGGGACAATCCATTTCATTTTTATATAGTTCTGATCATTAGGAAGTATTTTCTCCCTAAAAAGTGAGTTGAAATTGGTCTCCCTGCCACCATCCATCTACACCTTATTCACAGTACAGTCTTTAATGGCCAAAAAGAGCTTTCCAGTGCATGAATACTAGTAACTGACATTTCCATATTGCTTTAAAGGCAGCATGGTATAGTAGGTAGAAGGAAAGCCTTGAAGCTAGGAAGGCCTGAATTCATGTCTTGCCTTTGATGCATACTAGTTGTGTGACCTTGGGCAAATTATTCAGCCATTCAGTGCTGTAGACAATTCTTTAAGATTATAAGTTGCAGTGATGATTCCAATATACATTGGTAGAGAGACTTTCCTCACCTGGGCACCGTCTTTAGTGATGAAAGCACAGGGCCTGTTCCCCACTTTTATCCCTTTTAAGGCTACAAAATGCTTCATGTACATCTTCTTGTAAGCCTCCTGACAACCATGGGAGATTGGCATCGGGCTTTGCATTTGATACAATTGATCATGCAGTGACCTACGGTTCAAACAAACAATCTGTATAATAAAAAATTTTCAAAATTAAAGCAGTTCCCTAGGCAGTTAAAAGCAGTCTAGAGGATAAAAGCAATGGGCAAAGAGATTAAAAGCAGTTAGTAAGAAGATTTCCTGCGACCTCGGGAGCACTTAACCAAAATCCTAAAAACTGTTTTTTATGGTTTTCTTGCCGAATGAAGCCACAGCTGGGTTCCAGTCCACCTGGAAGCAAACTTAACCCAAGCCTCCTCAGAGCTGCATAGTGATTGCCTTGCTTGTAATAGTCCCAGATGGGATCGTGGGAGGGTTGGGGATTAACTTAAAGCTTCTAGCTTCCCTAACCTTCACTTCCCAGCTCTCTGTTCCACCAAAATCCTGCCTTACAACAGGTATTATCCCCATTTTGCAGCTGAAGAAACAGACTCAAAAGTCAGTAATTTGCTTAGGATCATATAATTAGTAGTAATCTGAGCCCAGAATCAAACTCAGGTAAGTCTCCTCCTAATCTCCTCCACCCTCTTCTAAGAATCCTTGGAGGATGGTAGTAGAGGGGAAAGAATCCATTTAAGAAGCAAGCTATCTGGTATGGTCAATGCTTCCTCTCTGCTTGACCTATGGGTCATTAAGGACAAACATCCTACAGAATGAGAGAGCCAGTGGTAAATGGATAATGCAGTGAAGGGGCAAGGAGATGATAAGAATGAAGAGAGAGAGAGAGAGAGAGAGAGGTAAAGGGCTTTGATCATTGATTTTATTGGTGAAGGGAACTTCCAGGTGAGGAAAACTCCCCTTCTTATCTGATACCCTATATTCAGTACTTGAAAAAGCTTATTTCTTGAAGCTTTAATATCTTGGAAACCATCCCGTGTGTATGGAACTTCAGCAGTTACAATAATTTTCCTCTCAGAGATCACAGTAGTTCTTTTTATGGGAGAATGTGGTGAACAAATCTGATTGATAGGTGATAATGAGGTATTTGCACCAATCTAAAATCTCTGCTAATTAAAAATGTTCTAATCAATATGTTTTTATCATGGAAGTAGCAAAGGTTATGGCAAGGTCTAATTTGGATACAGAACACTGGATGGCTTTATTGTTATTATTTTTATGATGTAGGAGTAGAACACATCAAATTTTCCCTGCAGTGGTATGTTTTAAGGGAACCGATTTTCATTTTGTGAAATATATTAAAGACATGAGCTATAAATACCTTAATTATGTATGTTAATGATTTTTTAAAATTGTCCTTGAGATTTAATAGATTAGCTACTCATACACTCCTTTTTGGAGTTTCATTATTGTCAAGTTTAATCACTTACCTCTACTATTTTTCAATATTGCACTGGATCATACTGGGGGAATTGCTTTACTATGTATGGGGGAACTACAGCTGCCTTAGTCATGGGCACAGACTCTCTTGGAACCACTCTGTCTAGGATGAATGAGTAAGGTTTGTGGAGCTCCTAGAACTAGATGGAAGCATGTATTTTAGACATGTAGTTGGTATTTATTCAGTAGCCCTCTAGAAATTAATGCCTTCCTAATTATTCCTGATGTACCCTCAAAGAACAGCATCTCTTACTAGGAGGGGAAAATTCAGAAAACAGAAGCATCCTCCAATCCATAACTACCTGGGCTTCTAACCCTTATATCTGAAAGAGTTTTGGGAGCAGGATGATCTCATTGTGTCATCTATGTTTCTCTCACAGATTCCTTAATCTTAATAATAATAAAAAGAAATAACAAATACTCCTTACAGAAACAAATCAAAGAAGAATCTTTAAAATAAATGCAACATTTACATAAAACAGTAGCTACTACCATTATTGCTTCAATCTCTTAAAAATCATCTCCGATTAATACAAATACCCAGGCATCTAGCCACGTGGTTTTTTGGTCAAACAATGGAATTTATCTCTATTGATAGGAAATCAATAAATAATAATAAAAGTGATGATGATAATAATGGTAAGAATAAGAATCATCAGCTAGCTAATATAATAGACTTGTTATTCAGTAGTATATTGAAGAACTACTTATAAAAACAATTAGAGATTATCCCAGGTGCCTTGTTTCCCAAGTCTCCCAAATGCCAAAGGTACCCTTATCTCAGAGAGTTGTATATAAAACCATTAGCCCAGAGGTATAAGACTAATTGCCCCACATTCTGAATCTACAAGTTCTGGGATAACAAGAAGGTGAAAAGCACTAATAAGGGTCCAGAATAATACTTTCCCAGTATTTAGGATGCTTCCTTGCTATGTGATTATAAGCAAGTCATTTGGCCTCTCTAAGCCTCGGTTTTATGATATATAAAATGAGGATAATGATGCCTTGTAACCCTACAACAAGAGTATGCTATAGGTTGAGTGAAATGCAAACTCTAGAGCTTTCTGGAAATGTTATCTGTTCTTATATAGTAAAGATACTCCATTGTTAAAGTCTTCTATTGAATAACACAGAACCTTATTGGTATGGTTAGTTCCTCCAATCATGTCAGCAACTATCCATCCACAAGTGTTTATCCCGTCTGAGTCTCAGCCATGTTCTTGCATAATTTTTCCAGCCAGAGAAGAGGATAAAGGTCAGATTCATCTTTGAGTTGGGAGCTTTCATCATTTCCCCTTGACACCAGAGTCCTACCTCATTGCCTTCTCCTGGCGTGAAAGTCATCGTGGCTTCTTGAAGGTTATGTTAATGACACAAACCTCTGGCAGCTTATACCATGCTGCAAAGACATTTAGTATCATCTATCTAAATTAATCTGTTTTTGCTTTGAATGGACAGGCTCATCACCAGGAGACTTAGATATATATATATATATATTTTTTTTTTTTTCCCTGTTGCTATCTATTATTAAAAAGCTATTCAGTTAAACCCTAATCAGATGATTTAAATCATTATGTGCTAGATCTTCAAGAGACAATAATGTAAACTTCATCTATAGAGAAGATCTAAGGTACTACATTAAATATAAGAGCTATAAATATTTTAATTATGAATGTTAATGATTTTTAAAATTGTCCTTGAAAATTAATATATTAGCTACTGAAATACTTTTTTTTTTTTTTTGGAGTTGAGTTATTATCAAGGTTTAACCACACACTCCTATTGTTTTTCAAGTTCTGGCTGAATCATTCTAGAGGAATTAACTCATTGCTCTTCGACTCAAACTGATTCTAACTCAAATGGGGAAGCTGAATTTCTCAAGATGGAGACCATATCATTTCTTCCTGGGCTTTGGTTTCTTCATTTAGAGAATGAAAGGATTTCACTAGATGAGGTCTAAGTTTCAGTTTAGCTCTTTCAAAAATCAAGAAAACTATGGCTCTCTATAGGAGGGAACTAGGTTGGATTATTTTGACAGCATACATTTTAGCCATTTCATGAGTAATCCAAAAAAAGAAGAGATTTAGATTCCTTATTATCTGTAAAACCAAGATCATGAACACCAAAGTACTGAATCCTTTGCTTTCAGTTGTTCTGCCTCTATCTTTAGCAACATCTTTAACCAGGTTCTCAGAATACTGAATTTTGTAAATCATTGGCTGATTCTAGTGACCTATCCCATGTTCAAATAAGCTACCCTCTGGCTTTATCAAAACATGAACCAAATATAACTATCAAAGTTGTTTCTTCTAGTATTTTGGTAGAAATCAGAGATGACAACAGTATCAACATCTAGCAATGTTTTCCTCCAGGGATGCTTTAAGATGATTACAGAAGTTGGTTATAATTAGCATCTTTTAAGAAAAGGAAAAAATATTGTGAGACAGTCACGCTGAAGTCACTGGGGTGCTTTTCATTTCCAGAAGGGAGACTGGGCTTTTCAGAGTTAAAGTTCGATAATTAATATGCTGATATGTGGTGTAGAAAAGTTCACTTGGAAGCAATGAGTTTCCTGATAAAAATTTCATAATAGGTAGCAATTGTAAAGCTTTTTAAAGTTTGCAGTATACTTTGAAAACCTTGACAACAATTTTGTGAGGTAGATGTTATTATCTCCATTTTACAGATGAGGAAACTGAGCCAGAATCAGGTTGAGTGACTTGCCCAGAGTCACATAGCTAGTGAGTATTTGAGTTAAGATTTGAAATCAGATATCCCTAAATCCAAACCTAGCACTCTAACCAACTATTCCACCTAGCTGTAGACAGCCCATTTCTTCTACTGGTGTACTCTAGGTGTTGAGAGAAAAGGAGAACCATATCTGGAGTAAATATCAGAATAGCACTGGGTGACAAGATGGAGCAATTTTCATCTGCATCACGGGAGGATAACACCACATTGGTGAGATCCCGATTAACTAGAGTATTTGAGCATTGTGTGGCTAGTGCTGTTTTCTCAATTCAGTTACACAAATAATTTCCAATTATCTACAAGATATTTTGTAATGAACCTGCTGACTTCTGGAACATATGGCTTTCAGGGTGGAATAAGATTTGAGCATAAATAACTCCAATATGTAAACTATTTCTCATGTTGGGGGATAGGGTGAAAAAGTTTACATGCTGATTGGAAAGGGCAAAAAGCTCAGCTGAGCAGTGCTTTTTCCTCCCCTTAAAGTTATAACCAGAAGAAGGAATTCTGAAAGGCATATGGAACAATGGTCAAGAGGGATAGTCTTGGAGTTAGGAAGATCAAGGTTCAACTGCTCTCTAATTAATACCAGAATACCTCACTTATCCTCACAGTGCCTCAGGAAACTGTAAAGAAATCAAACCTCAATATGGATACCCCTTCCAATCCTCAGTGGACCTCTAGGCTTTAGAACTGGAAGCCACTTTGGTTATTTTATTGACATGTATAGGTATAAAGTAGTTTTTATTTTGTTTTGTTTTTTGATATTCTTTAATATTTTATTTTTTCTAAATTATATGTAAAAACAATTTAAACGTTCCTTTTTTTTCAAATTTTCAGTTCCAAATTCTCTCCTTCCCTTCTCTCTCTCTGATAAAAAGACAAGCAATTTGACACAGGCTATGCATGTGTAGTATTGCAAAACACATTTCTACCTAAGTTATTATTCTGTGAAAGAAAACACAGACCAAAAGAAAATCCAAACCCAAGAAAAATAAAGAAAGTAAAGAAAAAGTAGTTTTGATCTGCATTCAGGCTCTACTATCTATTTCTGGAAATGGAAAATGCCTTTCATTTTAAGGCCCCTAGCATTGTCTTGGATACTTGTATTGCTGAGAATATCTAAGTCATTCACAATTGAACATTATACAATATTGCTGCTACTGGGAACAACATTCTCGTGGTTCTGCTCATTTCACTTTGCATCAGTTCATGTAAGGCTTTCATGGTGCTCATCATTTCTTAAAGGACAGTAGTATTTCATCACAATCATATATAACAACTTGTTTAACCATTCCCCAATTGGTGGACATTCCATCAATTTCCAATTCTTTGTCACCACTAAAAGAACTGCTGTAAATATTTTTGTACACATAGGTCCTTTTACTTTTTGTTTTTTATCTTTTTGGGATACAGACCTAGTAACGGTATTGATTGGTCAGAGAGTATGCCTGGTTTTATAGACTTTTGGATATAGTTCCAAATTGCTCTTTAGAATGGTTGAATCAGTATACAACTTGACCAACGGTACATTAGTGTTTTAATTTTCCCACATCAATTCCAACATTTTCCTTTTCCTTTTTCTGTCAGCTGATCTGGCAGATGTGAGATAGTAGCTCAGAGTTGTCTTCATTTGCATTGCTTTCACTGATAGTGATTTAGAGAGTTTTTTCATATGAGTAAAGATAGCTTTGATTACTTTGTTTGAAAACTGCCTTATTTGACCATTTATCATTTGAGAAATAGCTGTTATTTCTATAAATTTGACTCACTTTTCTATATGTTTGAGAAATGACATTTTTTTAATTTTTATTTTTGAAATTTATTTTTTAATACACATTGCTTTATCAATCATGTTGGGAGAGAAACATCAGAACAAAAGTCAAAAACCAGGAGAAAAAAAAAAAGAGAAAAAAGAAGTGAACATAGCTTGTATTGATTTACACTCAATCTCCATAGTTCTTTTTCTGGATGCAGATGGCATTTTCTATCTGAAGTCTATTGGGATTCCTTTGGATCTCTGAACCACTGAAAAGAACCAAGTCTTTCATAGTTAATCATCACACAGTCTTGCTGTTATTGTGTACAATATATTCCTACTTTTGCTTGTTTAGCTCAGCATTAGTTCATGTAAATCTTTCTAGGCCTTTCTAAAATCATCTTGTTCATCATTTTTTTTTTATAAAACAATGATATTACATTACCTTTATATATCAAAACTTATTCAACCATTCCATTATTGATGAGCATCTCCTCATTTTCCAATTCTTTGCTACTACGAAAAGAGCTGTTACAAACATTTTTGGATATGTGGGTCCTTTTCCCTCCTTTAGGATTTCCTTGGGATATAGACCCAGTAGTGGTACTGCTGGGTCAAAGGGAATACACAGTTTTATAGCCCTTCGAGCATAGTTCAAAATTACTCTCCAGAATGCTTGGATGATTTCACAGCTCTACCAACAATGCATCAGTGTTTCAGTTTTCCCACATCCCCTCTAACGTTTATCATTTTCTTTTCCTGTTATCTTAGCCAATCTGAGAGGTGTGAAGTGGTACCTCAGAGTTGTTTTAATTTTCATTTTTCTAATAGTAGTGATTTAGAGCATTTTTTCATATGACTATAGATGGCTTTAATTTGTCATCTAAAAATTGTCTATTCATATCCTTTGACTATTTATCAATTGGGGAATGACTTGTATTCTTATAACTTTGACACTGTTTTTAAAATATTTTAGAAATGAGACCTTTATCAAAAACACTGACTAAAGATTTTTTTTTCTCAGCTTCATACTTCCCTTTTAATCTTGTTTCTGTTGCTTTTGTTTGTGCAAAAACCTTTTAATTTAATGTAGTCAAAGTTGTCCATTTTGCCTTTCATAATGTTTTCTAGTTTTTTGGTCATCAGTTCCTCCCTTCTTCAAAGATCTGATAAGGTAAATCATCCCTTGCTCTCCTAATTTGCTTGTGGTGTTACCCTTTATGCACAAATCATATACCCATTTTGACTTATTTTGATATGGGGTGAGATGCAGGTCTACGTTGAGTTTCTGACATATTTTACAGTTTTCCTAGCAATTTTTGTCAAATAGTGAATGATTATCCCAGAGGCTGGAGTTTGTAGGCTTATAAAATACTGGATTACTATAGGCCTTGATTATTGTGTTGTGTGTATCTAATCTGTTCTACTGATTCACTGGTTTCTTAACCAGTACCAAATGGTTTTGATGATTGTTACTTTATAATATAGTTTTAGGTCTGGTACTGCTAAGCCACCATTCTTTGTATTTTTTCCCTTAATTCCCTTGATATTCTTGAACTTTTGTTCTTCCAGATGAATTTTGTAATTGAGAAATGAAGTCTTTATCAGAGTAATTCCCTGTAATTTTTTTTCACAGTAATGATGACCAATTTAGTATTTCCCTCCATCTTATTTTCACCCTCTTTATCGTACTCTCTCCTTTTACCCTATCCATTCTCAATAGTATTTTGCTTCTGACTTTTACCTCACCCAAGCTGCATCAGCTTCTCCCCCTTTTTCTAATCTCCTTCTCTTTCTATTTTCCTGCATGGTAAGAAAGAGTTCTACACCCAAAGGATTATATAGATTATTTCCTCTTTGAGCCAATTCCAATGAGAGTAAAGTTCATGTTCTCCCTTCCCCATATCCCCTGTTTTATTCCCTCTACTGTAAAATCTTTTTCAGATCTCTTTTATGTCAGATGATTTATCCTGTTTTATTTCTCCATTTCCCTTTCTCCAAGTGCCTTTTTTCTCATTTATAAATTTTATTTTTTTTAGATAATCATACTATTACATACCTCTGTTTTTTGTCTGTGTACACTCCTCACTGCTTGAATAATGAGAAAGTTTTTGGAATTTAAATATCATTTTCCTACATAGGAATATAAACATTTTAAACTTATCAAATCCCTTGTATTTGAAAGTCACATTTTCTATACAGCTCCAGTTTGTCATGAGGATGACTTGAAATACTTGAAGGATTATATTCAGTTTTGCTGGATACGTGATTCATGGTTGTAACTTTTTTTGCTCTCTGGAATATCATCTTCCAAGTCCTTCAATCCTTTAATGTAGAAACTGCTAAATATTGTGTTATCCTGACTGTGGTTCCATATTTGAGTTGTTTCTTTTTGGCTGTTTGTAGTAATTTCTCCTTGATCTCCGAGGTCTGTAAGTTGTCTATTATATATTTGGGAGTTTTCATCTTAAGATCTCTTTTAGGAGGTGATCAGTGAATTCATTCAATTTTTATTTGATCCTCTGGTTCTACATCATCAGGGAAGTTTTTCTTGATAATTTCTTGAAAGATGATGTGTAGGCTGTTTTTTGATGACTTTTAGGAAGTACAATACTTTTTAAATATTATCTTCTGGATCTGCTTTCTAGGTCAGTTGTTTTCTAAAGAGATATTTTACATTTTCTTCTATTTTTTTCATTCTTTTGATTTTGTTTGATTGTTTCTTGATGTCTTATACAGTCATTAGCTTCTACTTGCCCACTTCTAACTTTTAAGGAATTATTTTCTTCAATGAGCTTTTGTATCTTCTTTTCCATTTGACCAGTTCTGCTTTTCAAGGCATTCCCCTCTTCCTTGTATTTTTGTGCCTCTTTTTCATTTGGCCTACTCTTAAAAGTGTTATTTTCTTCAGTATTTTTTCGTGTCTTTACTAGGCTGTTGACTCTTTTTCACAATTTTCTTGTATCACTCTCATGTATCTTTCCAATTTTCCCTATCTTACTTGATTTTCAAAATCCTTTTTGAGTTTTTGGTGACCTGAGGCCAATTCATATTTTTCTCTGAGGCTTTTCTCTGAGGTCACCTGAGACTTTGGTGACCTGAGGCAAAATCTCTTTGCAGGGATTTTGACTCTGTTGTCTTCAGATATGTTCTTTTGATTCTCCACAGTAACTTTCTATGGTGAGATTTTTGTCTCATTTGTTCATTTCTCCAGTCTACTTCTTGACTTGTAATCTATGATAATGTGGGGCTCTGCTTCCCATGTGAAAGGGACTTCAGGTTTTACACAGGTATTTTCAGAGGTAATTCTGGGAATTTGTACATTTTGGAATCTTTTGAGGTGGTATGATTTAGGGAGAGATATGTTTACTCTTTCCTGTACTATGCATTGGTTTGTGAGCCACCACCAACACTCTTTTCAACTTTAGAACTATAACCAGCATCCCTGTTTCTCTGCCAGCTCTGCTGTACTAATGCTCCTTCTTGAACTGGGATTAAGACCTAGGACTGTGACTGTATTCAAGTATAGACAGTGCTTCAGAATCCTGCCCTTGCTGCTAGCAGAGGGATCTTGAAAATTTTCTTCTGCCCTGTTGTCTGATCTTCTCATCACTGGTGGGTTGAGAGGTCTGGAAACTTCCTGCTTCCACTGATTTGTGTTCCCCAAGTCATGCTTCTGGTTTTTGGGGGCCCAATCATGGCCTGCATTGTACCTCATTCGCGCTCATCCAGATGCAACAGACCTTTTCTGCCAATCTTCCAAGTTGTCTTAGGCTGAGAAATTGTTTCACACCATCTTTTGTGGGTTCTGCTGCTTTAGAATTTGCTTAGAGTCATTATTTGAAGGTATTTGAAGATACTTGGGGAAGAGTTCAGGGGATTCCCTGCCTTTATTCTGCCATCTTGGCTCTGTTCTCCAGTTTGATCTAAAGGGTAATTTTTAGAAATTTACATGTAACATAATGTTTAAAGCTGAATGGGAACTTAGAGACTTTATTCTACCCTGCATTCTGCCCCATTTTATAGATGAGGAAACTAAGGCCTGGGGAAATACAGTGATTTGTACAAGTTGGAAAGGCCCATAGAGGTCATCATTCATATGGAAAGGCCCTTAGATGTCATTTAGTCTTAGGATCAGGAAAGTGGAGTTGAAAGGGAGCTCAGCAGCCATCTAGGTTACTCCCTTCATTTTACAGATAAGGAAACTGAGTCTGACAGGTGAAGTTATGTGTCCAAGGTCATATAGATAATATTAAAAGTAGGATTCAAAGCCAGTTGCTCTGACCTTATAGCCAGAACTCTTTTCATTAACATCTATCCCAATGTCCTCAATGTGTAAAGAAGGAAATTAAGGCATTAGAAGAGAAATAGACATGTCCAAAGCCACACAGGTAGTAAATTGGAGATCCAGGATTTGGACTCAGGTCTTTGAGTCATAATAATTCATTCCACAAAGTGAATATTATGCAAACTCATAGAAATATTTGTAGTCATACATGATGATATAAAATTATATCATTTAGAAATATACTATTTCAGCCTATCTCTACTCTACTACTAGCTACATGACAGTTGCCTTTAATAATTACAAATTATGCTTGTGTAAGGCCTTAAATTTTGCAAAGCATGTTCCTGTAACAACTCTTTGAGGCAAGTGGTGTAATTAATTTTACCCCCATTTTACAGATAAGAAAACAGGAGTTTAAAAAGATTAAGTAGCTTTTCCATAGTAACACATCTAGGAAATACTAGGAGTTCACTTCTAATCTAGGTCTACTTATTCCAAGAATATTGATTCTTTCTGTTAGGCCGCAATGCCTCTCAAACTGTCTTGGGTGCAAGCCCCACTGAGGGCATCTGGGGGACAAGCATTACAGCCATTCTCATTCTCATAGGAACATTTGAGTCTATACCTCTCAAAAATTCAGGAATCCTTTCATTTTGGGGCAGCAGTTCCCTTAAGGGGCTTTTTTAATCTTCCTTTTCGATGTCTTTTATTTTTTAAGTTGGTGCCTAGGGGAAGGTAACTGAGATTGTGTCTATACCTCCAACTGATTGAACCACTTTGGCTGAATTGACCACACAACTTAGTCAGAAATTCACTTGTAAGCAAGGAAATCAACAAATCATTTGTCTTATTGATTTGACTCTAGTTCAGTAAAAATAGAATTGCCATGCCCCTGTGAGGGGCTAGTTGAAGTGACACAGCATGAATTTCTGATTGTTCCAGTAGACATGACCACATAACTTCCTCTGGATTGCTCTAGAATATGAACAGAGAGGACAGGGAGAGTACCAAGAATTGAGGTTTGCCTGTCCATGATAAGCACAGGAATAAATGGGGAGAAGGATGTAGAGCAGAGTCAAGAGTATGAAGGGAAGGAAGTGAGAACAAGTCAAGTGTGTAGCCATTTATGAAGTACCTACTATGAGCCAGACCCCGTACCAAGTTCTAGGGATAAGAAAAGAGCAAAAAACAGACCCTGTCCAATGATAGGTGGAAAGAATAGGAATAGATGAAAGGACACAAAGGTGCAACGAAGAAGAATAGACATAGAAATAAAGCAGAATCAGTATTTCTAGTCCCACGGGGGTATGTGGGAGTTAAAAATAATGGCAGTAAAAGAGTTTGGAGTGATGGTGAGCTCTAAACCTCTGAATACCTGGATTGAGCACTGATGGTGAATAGAGATGTGGGCTGTGAGAAGCGAGCAGGTCCACGAAGTGGGAGAATATCTTCTTTGCAGTAATGTCAATGGGATTCTTATACCTAAAGAAACAGGGAAGAGTTGTGCTGCAGAGGAAGACCATGAACCAGGGATTAGATGCCACTAGAAAGGGAGATGATTAGAGAGAGGACTGTGGGAACTGAGGGTGGATCACAATATAGCATCTTCTCCCCATTTGTTAAGTTTGCTTCCATTTTGTTTTCTTTCCCATTTTTTTTTTCCTTTTTGATCTGATTTTTCTTGTGCAGCATGATATTTGTGGAATTATGTATAGAAGAATTGCACATGTTCAGTACATATTGGATTACTTGCCATCAAGGGAAGGGGGTGGGAGAATGGAGGGAAAAAAGTTGGAACCCAAGGTTTTACAAAGGTGAATGTTGAAAATTATCTATGCATATATTTTGAAAATAAAAAAAAAAACTTTAATAAAAAAAGAAAGGAGGATGAGGTTTCTGGAGAGACACTCAGACAAAGATCTGACAAAGATCTGAACAGAATCACCTTGATGCAGTGAGCAATATAGAACATGGAAGAGGGAGCAAGGAGAAGTGAGGAGTAAGGGTACAGATTTCCCACCACCACCACCAATCATATATGGAAATATAAGAAGAAGCAAGGGATAGCAGGTCTTCTGGGTTAATCCAATTTTTATGAATGTAAGAGCATGAACCGTGTGACAGGAAGTGATAGAAAATGGAGAGGAAGTTTGTTAATGATATTGCAAGACTTCCATAGGGCATTATGGAAGGGAAAGGCCTTAGAGGTAGAAGCCTAAGTTGGTTTGGGATGAGTATTTAGGGACAAGTCGCAAGGAGAATGAGTTTTTAGTCATGTAAAATGGCTGCACCAAATCCCAGGTATCAGGAGAGGATTAGTTAGGAATTTGCTCACCATCAGGCAAGAGAAGGAACAAGTCACAATGCCACAGAGCCTAAGAACTTGAAGGGACCTCAAAGCCTTTTAGTCCAACCCTTATGGATGGAGAATTTCTGCTCTAATATTCCCAAGTCTTCATTCTGACTTTACTTGAAGACTTTACAGTCAGGAGCAAGACCCCCTAAAGCAGCTGGACTATGTGTAATTGTTAGGAAGACTTCCTTAAATCATTAAAGCTATATAGCCCTTCCTACAGCTTCTTTCTGAAGTGAAGCTGAATAGTTGTTTTCCATGGTAGTCCTTTAAGTAATTGGACTGCTGTCTTGTCCCCGCCAAGTTTTCTCTTATTCAGAATGCATCTCCTAATTTTCTTCAACCTATTACAGTCATCTTGCAAAATCTGAATTTTAACCTCAACATTCAAGTGAAACTGCAAGCTCCCAAAGTTACCAGTGAGCTGTTACTTGCCAAATGTCTTTTCATAATCTTTAGCCTTCCTTATATATCTTCACTCTCTGAGGTACTTCTCCTTCCAGATACTTTCTCCTTTCTGGATTTTCTTAACAATGTTTTTTCTGGGTCTTCCTCAGTCTTACTGACAACTCCTTCAATCAATCAGTCAACATTTATTAAGCACCTACTATGTACCATGTTAAGTGCTGCAGATGCAAAAAGAGGCAAAAGACAGTCCTACCTTCAAGGAGCTTACAGTCTATTAGGAAAGACAACATCCAAGCTAATATATACAAAGTGAACTATATACAGGATAAATAGGATATAAGTAAAAGAGGCAAGCCACTAGAATTGAGAGGTATTAGAGAAGGCTTCCTGTAGAGTTGGGATTTTAATTGGCACTTTAAAGGAATCCAGGAAGGTCATTCATCCTATGTTATATGATTAACAACTCAAAACTCTGCCCTGGTCCCTTTTCTCTTTTCTTTCTGCACCTGAAATGTTTAATCTTTATATGCCGTGGACTGATCTGAATATCTGGCAAAGTCTATGGACCCCTTATTAGAATAATGCATCTATAATAAAGCAAAATACATGAGATTACAAAGGAAATAAATTATATAGAATTACAAGAAAAAAATTTTTTTGTTTTGTTTTTGTTTTTTAAATTCTTTCACTCCAGGTTAAGAATTGTTGTTATAGGGGCAGCTAGGTGGCGCAGAGGATAGAGCACCAGCCCTGAATTCAGGAGGACCTGAGTTCAAATATGGTCTCAGACACTTAACACTTCCTACCTGTGTGACCTTGGGCAAGTCACTTAACCCTAGCCGCAGGAAGGAAAAAAAAAAAAAAGAATTGTTGTTATACACTTTCTTGATTACATCCTCATCTCCTTTTAATTACCTTCCCTATTCTCATACTTCCCAGGATACCATATCTAGTCCTAGATTGTCTTTTGAGCTACCATCCCATATCATAAACTACCTTTTAGATATTTTATAATAGATTGTCTATAGGCATCTCAAACTCAACATATCCAAAGCAGAATTCATTTCCCCCTCAAAATCCACTCTCCTTCTGAGTTTCCCCTAATTTTTCCTGTCATCCAGAATCACAAAATCAATGTCTTGCTTTATACCCCACTTATTACTCCATATATCCATCAGCTAGCACGTCTTGTTCTTTTTCCCTTCACAACATCTTTATGATATGTCTTTTTCTTATCACTCTTGTAACCATGATCCTACTTTGGGTCCTTATCAAATCTCAATAAGACTATTACTGCAGTCTACTCCTTGTTTTACCTACTCAAGCCCACCCCCATTCAAATCCACCTTCATGTAGCTGTCAAAGTAGTTTTTTTTCTAAAGCTCAGGTTTCATTATACCACTTTTCAACTCTAGCATCTCCAGTGGCTCCCCACTGGATAGAAATAGAACCTTTTACTTGGTACTTGATTTTTTTTCACTTAACCTGGGAAAAAAACTATTTCCTATCTACCTCTTCTGTCTTCCCATACATTATTTCCCTCTATAGACCTTGCAACCCACATATATTGACCAACTTCCTTTTCTGTATACACACTGTGCCACTTCCAATCTCCATTCCTTCGCAAAGGTCTAGAATGCGCTTTCTCCTTGCTTCCAACTCTTATCATTTTGTATTTCCTTCAGTACTCATATCAAGCACTGCCTATGACACAAAGTGTTTCCCAGTCCTTCCAGCTGGTAATATATTTCCTTCCCAAGCTACCTTGTATTTGTTTGTGCCATATACATACATATATTTACATATGCACATATATTCTCCTATTTTAAGTCCATGAACACTTATTTCACTTTTTCAGTCTCTATATTCCTTGACAAGCAAAACCAATAACAGTAACAACAACAATGGAAAAGAATTTTATTTTAGATCTCCATCCTTCAATTGCTGCAGGGAGAGAAAGCTATTTGTCACTTATTCAGTATATCGCTGGACAGGGATGAAGCCTGGAGGGTCTGGCTGGATGCCACTATGCTACTGCTTTCCCTCTCTTGTGCTGCCACAGCTGCCCATCATTCAGTTCTGGCCTTGTCTCCAGCTCCTTGCCAACTTCTACATCTCCTTCCCACTTGATCCTAGGTTTTTCTCATGCACCCCAAGTACTCAGACTGACTATTAGAGTTCTATCTCAGGAAAATGGCTAGTGGGTGAGATGCAGATAAGCTCAGTAACAATCACCATTTTGCTTCTCTCTCCATTCATGGTCATATAAATGCAGACCTTTCTATGAACTCTACCACTTCCCAGGGTCCCTGTTTTCAATCAGAAACTCTTTAGTTCTTTTTATCATCACTTCAGCACCAAAGCTTTGTGGGAAGGCCCAACAAGCTCTCTCCTTGTCCAGACATGCTTGTTAAATGAAACTGTCAGTTCTTCAAAAGAAGAGTATAAATTTATATTTATCTCTGTTAAATTGCATCTTATTCTATTTAGCCTATTGATCTAGCCTTCTGAGATCTTTTTGGATCCAGATTTTGTCATCCAATTTCCACGTTTTATGTCATCTATAAATTTGATGAACATGTCACCTATGCTTTCATCCAGACCACTGATAAAAATATTGAAGAATACATTTCTAAAGACATCTCTGGAGTATTACCCTAGAGTCTGTGCAGACACTTGTAGAACTATCAATGACTAATTTTGGGGTCTCGGCTTTCAAACAGTCTCCGTTTTATCCAACATCTTGCCCAGGAGTTCTTCACATGATATCTGTGATATATTTTTTTTAATTATTAAGTTTTGATAACTGTATTTCAATTGTTTTCCTTTGTATTCCTATGTAATTTTATGCAGTTAAACTATTATTCTAAGAAGAGGTTCACTGTGTTTGTAATATTGACAAAAATGACCAGGATATAAAAAAAGTTTGAATCCTGATTTCTATACCTTACCCACAATCTTAGAGGGAGAGACTTTTTTAGGTGTTTTGTGAAAAATGATGTATGATGTTTTTACCATTCTCATGGGCTAATATCCTGGTTACACTGTCAAAAATTCAAATGGTATTTTTCTGGAAAACTTGTCTTGGATGAAGCCCCATTGGCTTTTTAGTGATTATTCCTTTAATTTTTAAATGTTCTACATGCCATACCCTAATTTGACCATGAATAGAGGGTAATTCTCACTGGTCTATAGTTTCCAGATCTCTGACCCCTTTTTGAAAATTGTGAGAGCAGTTAACATTTTCAAGTCCTGAAATATGTCTCATTCTCCAGAATCTTTTAAAAGTCATTAATGACAGCTTATACTCTTTTTGTTGATGTTCTTTCAGTCATACAGGAACTCATTAATTTGGACCTGGTGATTGTGACGCAGTGAAAACATCCAAATGATGCCTAATATAGTTCCCCACTCTCTGTGACTGATTTTATGATCACTCTCTTTGGAAGAGTAAACAGAAAAAAGGATCAAGTTCATTCCATTTTCCATTTGGCTGTCACCTTAAGCATTTACTGTAAGCAGTAGAGTCCTATCCCTTCCTTGATATTCCTTTTCACCACCACATAAGCAAAACCAAAACAAAATATTATTATTGTTCTCATTAGTCTTCTTCAGTTTCAGGTGGTCATTGACTTCAGCACTCATGAAACAGTCTTGCAGTGCTTCCAGGACCATGCTACTTTGGAGTTTTTAGTCCAATTATTTGCCTTCGCTTCAATCTAGGGGCCATAAAACAAACACACACACACACACACACACACACTATTTATAATTGCACTTCAGTATAACTGATTTCAGTTTATGATTATGAATAGGGGTCCCATAGGTTGTACATCTGAAAGTGTCGATGATACAAGAAAGGGAAAGAAGTCCTGGTCTGTACTGTCTTTTTTCCTTTTTTAACCAGAATTTATTGATGAGTTTCCTCTGGATGCACATTGGTCTCTTGGGTAACGTTTCTTTTTTCCTTCTTGTTGGAATAATTTCTTCAGAGGACTTTAGATTTTATTCCAATCCCTCAAGGGCACTGTCCTTCAAAGTATTAATTCATTGAAACCTACTTACCTTTTATCTAAATCCTTTAAAATATGTCCTTCCAAAATGATGGGCAACTGACTTTGCCTTGCTTCGTCTCTACTGTTATGAACATTCTAATTGATTCGTTTGCCCCAAAGCTTTCCACAATTTTTCTTTTAGCTAATTCTCTCCCCCTATTAACCCAAAGTAAAGCCAGAAGCACATTTTCCATCATCCTTAGTGGTAAGAATGTTAAGAGTATGTATGGGGCTAGATAAGGTTACTTCAGTTTAACTTAATAGTAGAAACAGAATTGAAGAATCCCTCTAAGGACCAACCAGTGTGTCAGCTGATGCAGTATGTGTGTGTACATGTGTGCATATATGTGTGTTCCATAAAGCAAAAAAAAAAAAAAGAGATAGGATGAAAATGCTTATTTTTAACAATTTCAATAGCATTCGAATCTTTCCAATTAAACATATAAAGCTAGTTTTCAACATTTTGAGCTCCATTTTTTTTTCCTTCTCTCCCTTCCATTCCCCTTCCCCAAATCAGCAAGCAATCTGATATAGGCTATTCATATACAATCATTTAAACATATGAAAGTGCTTACTTTAAAAGTAAAATTAAAATACTTTTGGCACCAATTTACATATCTGCTATTCTAGTGGTAAAGAATAGAGTTGTGAATAATATGAGGTAAGACTTGACAGGTAAGCTAGTGACAGATTGTGGAGGGCTTTGAATGCCAGGAAGAGGAATTATGCTCAACCCTTGAAGGTAACACCGTTCCGGATATGATCTACCCAGGACAAGGTTGAAGAGAAATAATCCTTTCTTCTTTGTGGAGTACATTATTTTGTGTCAGTAAACAAGCATTATTTATTAAGTGCTTACTATTTGCAGGATACCTTTAGTGAGGAAGGGAGAGCAATAAATAAGTTTTTCAGCAAAGAAATGAGGGTGAAGATGAGACATATAATCTTATGAACCTTTCCAAATATGTTTATCCAAAAACTATTTATCTTAAATACATATTTTTGTTATTAAGGAATAGTCAGGTTATTTCCCCAAATTTCCCATAGATATAAAAATAATATGCACACATCAACTGAAATTTCCTTCCTCTGCCTCTGTCCCTTATACTTATCTTCCCTTAGTGGTAAGGGTGACTTGTAAAGCAAAATATGTCTTGGTCATTCTCCTTCTTTTATAGTGGTTTAAGTTTCCATGTCAGGGTGAAGCTTGTTGGGGGAGCAAAGAATTCTGTATGATAAATGGAAAGCGTTGTTGGATGGAGGTCAAGAGGCATGGCTTCTGCTTTCTGTTCTGCCACTCATCAGCTTTGTGATAGTTTGTATCCTGGCTTGTAAAATGTGGGGAGGGCAGTTAGAGAAGAACTTCCAGGTATATTCTAGTTCAAATATATTATCATTAAATGTTGGTCTTGTTTTCCTAGCCTTGTCAGTCTGTTGTATGGCAGAAAACTATTTAAACCCCTATGGCAAGGGCATGAGTATTCATTTTGTTTTTCTTAATCTTCTTTAATTGTGAATTCCAGTTTCCAGCCTTAAAAAAATAACAATTTAACAGAAACTTCTCTATTTCTGGGCACTAGTTAGGGTATTAGAAATCCCTTTAATTTGCTTGATGTGATGGCTACTTTATAATGCTATTTTATTATCCCTGTTTAAGAAGTTTGCTTAGGTTTTTTAAAAAAGAATCTTTTTTTTTAAATTTTATTTATAAATTTTTTGACATATATGCATGAGTAATTTTTTATAACATTATCCCTTGTATTCATTTTTCCAAATTACCTCCTCCCTCCCTCTACTCCCTCCCCCCGATGACAGGCAATCCCATATATTTTACATGTGTTACAGTATAACCTAGATACAATATATGTGTGTAAATACCATTTTCTTGTTGCACATTAAGTATTAGATTCCGAAGGTATAAGTAACCTGGGTAGATAGACAGTAGTGCTAACAGTTTACATTCACTTCCCAGTGTTCCTTCTCTGGGCGTAGTTGTTTCTGTCCATCATTGATCAACTGGAAGTGAGTTGGATCTTCTTTATGTTGAAGATATCCACTTCCATCAGAATACCTCTTCATACAGCATTGAAGTGTACAGCGATCTTCTGGTTCTATTCATTTCACTCAGCATCAGCTGATGTCTCTCCAAGCCTCTCTGTATTCCTCCTGCTGGTCATTTCTTACAGAGCAATAATATTCCATAACCTTCATATACCATAATTTACCCAACCATTCTCCAATTGATGGACATCCATTCATCTTCCAGCTTCTGGCCACTACAAAAAGAGCTGCCACAAACATTTTGCCACATACAGGTCCCTTTCCCCTCCTCAGTATTTCTTTGGGATATAAGCCCAATAACAGTAATGCTGGATCAAAGGGTATGCACAGTTTGATAACTTTTTGGGCATAGTTCCAGATTACTGTCCAGAATGGCTGGATTCTTTCACAACTCCACCAGCAATGTATCAGTGTCCCAGTTTTCCCACATCCCCTCCAATGTTCATCATTATTTGTTCCTGTCATCTTAGCCAATCTGACAGGTGTGTAGTGGTATCTCAGAGTTGTCTTAATTTGCATTTCTCTGATCAGTAGTGATTTGGAACACTCAAAAAAGAATCTTTTTTAATTAAAACTTTTTAATTTTCAAAACATAAGCATGAATAATTTGTCAACATTAACCCTTGCAGAACCTTGTTTTCCAATTTCCCCCGTTTCCTCCTACTCCCTCCCCTAGATGGCAAGTAATCCAATATATGTTAAATATGGTAAAACTATATCTTAAATCCAATATATATGTACATGTTTATACAATTAACTTGCTGCATAAGAAAAATCATATCAAAAAGGAAAAATAAGGGAAAAGAAAATAAAATGCAAGCAAACAACAACAAAAAGAGTAAAAATGCTATGTTGTAATCCACCTTCAGTTTACATAGTCTTCTCTTTACCACAAGATCATTGGAACTGGTGCAAATCATCTCATTCTCGAAGAAAGCCACATCCATCAGAATTGATCACCATATTTCTTGTTGTTGCTATGTACAGTGATCTCCTGGTTCTTCTCATTTCACTTAATATCAGTTCATATAAGTCTCTCCAGGACTTTCTGAAATCATCCTGCTGATTATTTCTTATAGAGCAATAATATTCCATAACATTCATATACCATGACTTATTCATCCAATCTCCAACTGATGAATAGCCACTCAGTTTCCGGTTTCTTGCCACTGCAAAAGGGGCTGCCACAAACATTTTTGCACATGTGGGTCCCCTTCCCTCCTTTAAGATCTCGTTGGGATATAAGCCCAGTAGTAACACTGCTGGATCAAAGGGTATGCACAGTTTGATAGCCTTTTGGGCATAATTCTAGATTGCTCTCCAGAATTTGCTTTCCAAATTGCAACTCCAGCAGCAATGTATTACTGTTCTCACACCCCCTCCAACATTCGTCATTATTTTTTGAGGTGTGTAGTGGTACCTCAAAGTTGTCTTAATTTGTATTTCTTTGAACAATAGTGATTTAGAGCACCTTTTCATATGACTATAAATGGTTTTAATTTCTTCATCTGAGAATTGTCTGTTCATATCCTTTGACCATTTATCAATTGGAGATTGGGTTGAATTCTTATAATTTTGGGTCAATTGTCTATATATTTTAAAAATGAGGCCTTTATCAGAACCTTTGAATGTAAAAAAAATGTTTTCCCAGTTTATTGCTTCCCTTCTAATCTTGTCTGCCTTAATTTTGTTTGTACAAAACCTTTTTAACTTAATAAAATCAATATTCTCTATTTTTATTCAATAATGAATTCCAATTCTTCTTTGGCCACAAATTCCTTCTTTCTTCACAGATCTGAGCGGTAAACTATCCTTTGTTCTTCTAATTTGCTTATAATATTACTCTTTATGTTTAAATCATGAATCCATTTCAACCTTATCTTGGTATCTGTCTTAGGTGTGGGTCAATGCCTAGTTTCTGCCATACCAATTTCCAATTTTCCCAGCCGATTTTGTCAAATAGAGAGTTTTTATCCCAAAAGCTGGGGTCTTGGGGCTTGTCAAATACTATATTACTATAGTCATTGACTATTTTGTCCTGTGAACTTAACCTTTTCCACTGATCGACTACTCTGTTTCTACTACCAGCACCAAATAGTTTTTATGACTGCTGCTTTGTAATATAGTTTTTGATCAGGCGTTCGCTTAGGTTTCAACCCACTTTAACTTCTTTTTCCTGGAGTACAATATTTTCTTTATCATGGACCTTTAAAATTATCTTCACAATTTTTTAAAAAAAGAAATTCCTCAAAAATTGCATTTGCTTCTATAGCTGTTTTTCATATAAGCACAAAAGAAAAATGTTTTAAAAGTCCCAAACATTTGAAGAGACTGTCATATGTTTTTTTTTTCCTCCAAGTATAGTTCCCATTAAGTTTTTTTTAAAAGTGTACTTTTCAGGTCCCTATACAGTTAAGATCTGTGATCATAGGGCTTCTTCTATACTGGCCTAGGAAATGGTGGAAATTTCATAAGTTTCATGGATGCCAGTTTTACAACCTACCCTTAACTACATCAAATCATATTAGACAAAGGTTAATAAAGGAATAGAACTGACATTCTTAGTATAAGTGACTTCTTTATTTTTCCATAACTGGAACTGAGAGTCATATAGTCATGAGATTTTTGTTATCTCCATCTCCAGAAATATATTTCAATATATCTTTGTTACATACTTATTATGTGTCCATCATTGAGGTGACATAAGAAGGCAACTTTTGACTCTAGAGATAGCTGGTGACCCATGGGTTAGAATCCTGAACCTGGATTCTGGAAAACCTTAATTTAAATCTGACTTAAGGCACTTGCTAACTATGTGACCCTGGAAAAATCAGTTACCTTCTGTTTGCCTCATCTGTTTTAATCATGTCTTTTTCTTCAATTGTCAGTCTTCATGATCTCATTTCTGGTTTTCTTGGCAAAGAAACTACCTCAGTTTCTGTTTTTGTAAAATGGGGGTAGTTATAGCTCTTACCTCTCAACGTTGTGAGGATCAAATGAGGTAATATTTGTAAAATGCATTTCACACAGTGTTTGACACATAATAAATGCTATATAAATGTTTATTCCCTAATTCTCTCCAGGTAGAAGATATAAAGAGATAGGAAAAAAAAAAGATATCATTAAGTCTTTGATGTAATGGTTACCTCTCCCAAGCTGATCTCCCTATGTACATTCAACCTGTGAACATTCACTTAGGGCTTTTGTTCAGTACTTCAGATAGTACTATTTCTTATGTGGATGAGACAGGGCAAGGCTACCTTATGCCTGGGAAACTCTCTTATTCAGGAATCTTTAGTAGTTCCCTATTGCTTTTCTGGATGACTATAATATTACTCTTTCCTACTTTATGTCTACAAATCATATTCTTTTTACACACTTCTTCTCTTCATGATAGATACTATTTGGATCCACTTTTGTTGGTGCACACTTTTATATTCTTTCACTTATTGAGATCAACATGTTTTGTAGCCACATCCTTCATAAGAAAAATATATTTCTCATCCTAGTGTGATAGCCTTATCTACTTCCTATTTTTGCATCATATTGCTTCCACCAGTTTCCTGCCCATGAATAATATTCATATCACCTTCTACCAGTTTTGGAATGAACTTTATTGCACATATTTCTTTTCCTTAATGAAATCTAGCTCTCTCTCCTCTTCTCCATTCTATTATGATATTCCTTCTGTGTATCGCCTCTCTTGAGAGGTAACCTAGCCATATCAAATGGTTTTAGGGTGTTAGAGTATGACGTAAAGGAAGAAAGGGGAGTAAAAGTACCATTGAACTTTTGAATGTGAATAATGGTTATGTAGCTCTCCCTTTACAAGTTGGAGCTCAACCCTGAAGCAAAGAATGACTTCCCATTCTGCCAAAAATGTTGATATGGATTCAGGAGTACTACTGGGAGAGAACACAAAATTCAATCAATTTAGAGCTTGCTGGATGGGACCATAGAGATCAGGCGGGCATCTTTCTACTAAGTACAGTGATAAGGAAGCCTCTCCATGATATGAGCATGCTGTTAGCTCTTTAGCCATAACCAACAGATATATGGGGTATAACAATACATCTAAGTAAGTCTTGCTGAACAGAAGCCAGACATAGTGCTCCTATTCTAAAATTATCTATTTTGGGGTGGGGCTTTGATGTCTGATGCTGAATCCCATTTGGTAGGGTTAGATATTCCCTGCATTCTCTCGTAATTCTTTATATTGATTCTACGCTCCTAAAACACATGTCAGATAGCTCTGCCAACGAAACCCTACATGAGCTGTATGAGGACTGGGGCCACAAAGCTTGCTTCTTTCCCAAGATCCTTTATCGATTGGCATGCATATGAACCTAAGCAAGCATGAAAACTAAGACAGAAAACAAAGTCATTACCCTCCACCATTCCCATTCATATTTCTTCCTCTGTCATGTATATTGGTCAGCAGCAAATTAAAAACAAAACAAATAAGTGAAAACTGGCTTTTTGCTTTATTCTCATCAGTGCAGAATCTCGGTGTTTCTGTACCAAAGGAAAGACTGAAAGTAAAAATAGATTTTTAAATACGGGATTTGGTAAATTCATATGTTACTTATAGATCAATACTTTTGTGACAGTTCAATACTTTTTGTGTTCAATCAATCAGAATGAAACATCATAGTGTAGTGGAAGAAACCTTGGCCTAGGAGTCAGGAGAAAAAGGCTCTGGTCTCAGCTTCAACTGAGCAAATATATATTAGACACATATTTGAGATGCCAGGTGTTAGGTTCTTACTAAGTGCTAATGAGATAATGAGATATTAGGTTCTTACTAAGTGCTAAGTCGGTACTTAACAGTTCTCTAGTTCTGGCCTTTACTGGGAGTTTTACCCCTTTGAACTTCTGGGGAGGAGCTTGCATGCTTAAGAGGAGCAAGTTCATTGGTTGAAGTATTTTTTCCCAGAAGTCCCTGAGTTATTCCGTGCTCATTCTCTGGGAGGATAAAAGAAGCAACATTGAGCAAGGGAGAAGAGTCTACTCTATGTCAGAGTTGGTGGCAGTTGAGACAGCAGATCTCCTCCCAGAGATGATCAGCAGTCTCTGGAGACAACAGAACACTACAGCCAGGCATTTTGCTTGAATCTGAGACCACAAAAGTGATTTAAGACATAGTCGCTGCCCTCAAGAAATTTATAATCTAATAAAGATAAGACATGTACAAACCCTCTCAAGTTCAAGTGAATTACTTTCAAAATGAGAGAATAAAATTAATTACTTTGGAGAATTTGGGGAAAGATAAGTCATTTTCACTTGGGGAGAATAATAGAAAGCTTCATGGAGAAGTTGGCATCTGAGTTGGGTCTTGGAAAAAACACTTGGGTGATTTGTTAATGACTGCAATTGATGACCTTTGTAGTTGGTTTCAAGCCATTTCCCCTTGCTGGACCTTAGTTTCTTTATCTTTACTATGAGAGGATCGAATTTGATGTCCCCCCCTAAAACTTCTCTAGTTCTGATATTTTTCTGATTCTTCATAGATTGTCTAGACTGGGGTTCTCTACAAGGCTCTGTCATTTCACTGGTATGGGTATTCTCATTCTCATTGTGGATTGCAGGCCAACCATGACTTATGATGGTAGATGCTCTTCAGGAATTGATGGGATTTAATAATTGTCCACTGTAGACCTCTTCTGACAGTGAGCTTCTCAGGCTTAATAGATGGATCCTAAGATAATGGACATATGCTCCACCCTCTTGCTACTTACTACAGCAGGCAATTCTAGTTTGGACTGTTCTGTTCTGGTATTTTGTTGTACTCTGTCTGCAGAGCTTTTTTAGAATCTGGGATTACCTTGATTTTATAAGAAAGCAGCATAAAAGGACTCTGGTGCAGAAATGGTTGGTTCAAAAGTGAAAAATTCAGTCAAAGAAAAGTTTTATCTTCCCATCCCCAAGCAACTAGAATATTTCCCATTGAATTGATTTGGAGAGATTTTGTCTCATGTTGGCGCAGCCCTTTCCATTCAACAAACATTTATAGAACATGTATTATGTGATCATCATAAAGCTAAATTAAACCCAGTTTCTGATCTCGCAGAGCATACAGTCTACTCTGAAAAATTGGATACGTTCACAGACGTAGTGTGGTAGTCAGTAATGTGCTGGATTGACACATGAAAAGTCATAGATGAACTAGCAAGAAAGTGAAATAAAAATGAGCATCAAACTCTTTGCACGGGATCATAGATGAGAATTTTCTTTTCAGTAATGTTTCAGATAGTTACTTTGATTTGTGTAATGTCTGAAAGGCCAATATTTGGAAACATTTTGCCTACATAAGTAACAGAACTGTCTTGAAGACAACTGATCCAAGAAGATTAATGATACTTTCTATGTGCTGTAGCTTTAGAATAAATAATATTGTAATGGCTGTACTTTAACAGTATCGGTGATCAATAAAGCTTTGCACTGGGTGACTAGGCAATGATTGAATCTTCTTTTTTTAATCTTATATAGTCTGGAAATATCAGAAGAGAAAATTTAATTATTCAGTTTGAAATACTTTGTCCAACTGTCTTTATTTGTGAAACAGAAATGTTTTATAACCACCTACTCCTTAGATTGTCTATTTATTATGATGGTCATCATTTTTCCAAGGCACTTTTCTTTTTTCAGCGTATAACAAACAAATAAGTGCTATTTATCAACATGCCATAAACAGAGTTTATCTGGTGACACATATGACATTCCAGGCTATCATAGTCATGGAACAGAACATAACTTAGCTGTGACGGTAGCCAGACTGCATTTAAGGCATATGCTTTTCCAGAAGATTGTCTATAGTGATGATAGTGATAGTAATGATAACTATTTTTTTACTTTTAAGTTTTAAAAAAAATCTTTTTGAGTTCCAAATCTTTCCCTCTCTTCACTCCTCTCTTACTCAATCAATAAGGCAAGATACATCATGCCCATTCTGCAAATGAAGTTATGCAAAATGAATTTCCACATGAACCATGTTGTGGACAAAAAAACTAGAAAAATAAATAGAAGAAAATATGCTTCAATTTGCATCCTGAGTCCATCATTTTTCATCATGAGTTGTTTGGAAGTGTGGTGGATCATTGCATTCATCATGGGTGATCAGTTCTTCACGGGATTATCATTATAATCTTGCTCTTACTATATACTTTGTTCTTTGTTCTCCTTACGTCATTTTGCATCAATTCATGTAAGTCTTCTAAGATTGTTATTTTTCCTGAAAGCATCCCTTTTATTATTTCTTATATTGTAATAATATTACACCACCATCATTCCCCAATTGATGGACATCCCCTCAGTTTTCAATTGTTTTGTCACCACAAATAGAACTGCTCTAAATATTTTTTGTACATATGGGTCCTTTTCTTCCTTTGATCTTTTTTGGGATATATATTTAGTAGTATCACTGAATCAAAGGCTATACACAGTTTTTATAGCCCTTTAGGCATAATTTCAAATTATTCTCCAGAAGGGCTGAACAAGTTCATAGCTCCTCCAACAGTGCATTATCTGTCGTCTTAGCCATTTGATTTGTACTCCTGATACATGTCTCCTCCGTGACCAGAGGTAAGCTGATTAACTTTTCAAGGTCTGTAGGCAACTCTAATCCCATAAATTGAAGAACATGTTCAGATCTGCATTAGCAGAGAAGGTTTCCTCACTGGGAATATCCAACACCAGGGAAAATCACAGGTTTAGTCAGATGATATTCTCTGGCACTTTAACATGTTAAAAGAACTTTACATTCAGTATGTAATTTTTACCTCATGGTGAGCTTTTGAGATATCTCTGTTGTTTCCACTTTGCAGGAAATTGAGGATGGAGAGAGGGAATAAATTGGCCTTTTTTACACAGTTGGCAAGCACCAGAGAACATATAAAATCATATTCTGGAAAACAGGACAAATTTAGAAGCAATTCCCATGATAGTCTAGATGGAATATCAAAAACTTACCAGACAGAAAATGGGTACACGAGTACTTAACACTTATTGGCTTCAAGTGATTGTTGGGGAACCTTTCAATAGTATCAAAATAATAGCTCTTATTGTTAATATATCAATTTTAACTCCGAGAGTTAAAAAGAACTTTAGTAGTGGTCTAGACTATTGCTTATCAGAATAAAGGGGGGAAAGGGATAAATAAAATTAAAAATGCATAACAGAGAACAAATGCAAACTTACAAGGAAGGAAAGAGAAGATGGACAGCTTTAAACACCATATATAATATTTATCATATAGGCTTTCTTATAATGGAATTTTGTTGCTTTATATTTTGAATCCTGCAATGTTCTGCTGTACAATGCCAATGTTTTATTTTTTTTATCATTTGGTATTTAAGTTTACATTAAGTCCTTAAAAAGAAAAATGATAAAGAAATCAAAAAAGAAAGAATAATAATAATCTGCAGTGTTGCATCTAGTCAGTATCTACTTGAAGGTGTCCAGTGAGAGGAGAGCCTGCTCCCTCCCAAGATAGCCCAATCTACTGTGAGCCAGTTTTAAATATTAACAATTGCTGTTAATGGAGATCAGCTAGTACAGCCTGGTCCTAATAAATTATTGTTGACAAGCTCTCAAGTGACCTCTACTTAAAAGCCTTCAATAATAATAAGGGAGCCACTGCTTCTGAAAGTTGCCCATTTGACTTGTTAAGAAGATTTTTTCTTGTTAGCTCAGAGCATTTGCCAAACCAAAGCTAAACAAATTCTCTATAGTATTACAACCAAATAGTCACTTGGTCTTATTCTGAAGTTCCCCAGTGAGGGGAACTTCCTAAGTCAACCCATTACACTTTGGGATAACTCCCAATGTTAGGAAAATTTCTAAACATCAGGTTTAAATTTACCTCTCTGCCTTACTTGTTCAGAATTAATTTTCTCCCTTCTTCCTTTCTTCTGGAGCTGCAGCTTACCTGTCTAACTCCTGGTGGCTCTTGGAGAACATCATAGATCAGATCTCTTTACCCATTTTATGGAGAGACTCAACTGCTTTCCCTTTTTATGAAAACTTAAAATAACTTGGGGGGGGGAAGAGGGGCTACAGAATAAGTACCTTGAGAAGTTGAAGAATTCGTTTACTGCTGCCATTATTGTTGTTGTTTGTCCTTCATTTTGAAAGAGGACCATTGGCAACATGGGTTTATGTGCCTTTTTATAATTAAAAAGTATTTTTATTTAGCAATTGACAATTTTACAAAGTATTTCCCCTACAACTACCCTGGGAAGTAGGGTGTACAAGTATTCTTATTCTCATTTTACACGTAAGGAAACTGAGTCTGGTTACATAGCTAGTAAATGTTCTTCTCCTAAATTCATAACATTGCCTCAGTAATGCTATCTTGCTTCTTGGGGCCCCGGTTTCTCTATCTGCAAAATGAGAGGGTTAGAAGATGCTTTAAATGTCTCTTCCCCATGGGATTATGTCTTGACTTGTGAATTTAATTTAAGTGAGGCAGACCTGGGCAGAGTTTTCAGTCTTGTTTTTTCTTCCAGAGACAAAAATCAAGACAACTAGTAAAAGCCTGGATGACTTTGCCATCTTCAATGTCTGACCAGTGTCTAAGCAATCCCGAGTACCTCCTTCAGCCACCTTCATGGCCTATTTATTTCATACGTGAACATGAGCAACTCATTCCTCATATGTAAAATGAGTTGAGTGCTGACTGTAAAATCTTTACACAAAATAAGGGAGGGGGGGATGGCCCAGCTCCTACCCATGGGCAAAACTGGCAAATATTTGAATGGGATTCTGTGGCTTACAGAGCTCCTGGTGATGTTTTGAATTTTATTGACAAATCTGTATCCGTCATAAGACTCCGGTAGTAAGAGGCTCCAAAAGCTACAGTACAGTCCCAAGTCTTTGCTGTTCTGGGTCTTCAACTGTTCCCTTTTAATCCAGGCCTCTGTCACTTCAGGAGCTGTGGCAGAAACTTGCACCGCCACACTTGGCCACCAGTGATATATTATCTCCTGCCTCCCATATTGAACTGTGGAGGTCACTGAGCTGAAGCAGCAGTGAATCACAGAAGTTTCTCTCTAGAGGGGGCCTGCTTTTCAGTGACCAAAGCACAAAGCAGCCTGAAGTCTTAATAGGACATTGAAAAAAAAATGAGACAGAAAGGAGATAACTTTCATAACTATGGCTAAATAAGGAACAGAGGTGAAAAATGCAAGATTTTATTACATAAAAAAGCTTAGAAGCAAAATAATCACACATAGAAGGGCAATGTGTGTGTGTGTGAACTTCATAGCACATTTCTCTGATAAAAGTCTAATATCCAATGATAAATGATGATATAGTACAAATAGTAAAAAATGAGAGCCATTACCTAAAAGATATCTGGTTAAAGGATATGAAAAGCTGATCTCAAATGAAGAAATGCCATCTATCAACTATATTTTAAAAAAAATACTATCTCTCACCAGTAATAATAGAAATGTAGATTAAAACATTTTTCACATACCACCTCACTCTTATCAGATTGGCAAAGATGAAAGAAGAGGAAAATGAAGATTGTTTGAGGGAGAAGAGGCACACTAACTTGTTGAAGCTATGAGTTAGTTCACAGTCATTTTGGAAAACAATTCACAATTATACCTCCCTTCACCAAATCAGGACCCCATGCTATAATACTGTTAGACATACCCTTCAGTGACATCAGGAATAGAGGGAAACGAACATATGCACAAGAATGTTTATAGCATTTTATTTTGCGATAATCAAATGTCCATCAACTGGGAAATTAGCAAACAAATTGTAGTATATTGATGCAGTAGAATATCATTGCACCCCTAGAAATATGATGATTTCAGAGAGATTGAGAAAGACATGTGAACTGAAACTCAGTGAAATGAACAGAACCTGGAAAAGAATTTTGACAGTGTCCTCAACAAAAACATGAAGGGAACTCTGGAAGACCTCAAAACTCTGCCCAAAATGTAGACTTAAAAATATGGATGGTGAAATGTACCTCTTCCTCTGGGCAGAGGAGATGGATTTGATGTCAAGAGCCAGACATGGCCATTGTTGCCATTTCACTTCCATATTGAAATTTAGTATTTTATGAAGTAAAATATATACACCTGCATGTATACGTATAGATATACATAGATATGCAGATATATGAAAAAATAATGCAAATATAACTGCCTGGAGTTTCTGATACTTTATATCTCCATATAAGTATCATAGCCTTACCTTAAAAATATTCCGTAGAACAATTCAGAGCTATGCCCAAAGGGCAACCAAACTGTACATCCTCTTTGAGCCTGCAATACCACTACTGGATTTGCATCACAAAGAATTCATTAAAAAGGAAAAAAAAAAGACTTCCACATACAAAGAAAAATATTTAGAGCAGACTTTGCATTGTGATAAAATAATGGAAATTGAGGAGATGCTCATCAATTGGAGAATAGCATTAGATTTGTGTAGTTGATGAATGTAATGCAATACTATAGTGCAGTAAGAAATTATGTAAAAACAGGCAGATTTCAGAAAAACCTGGAAAGTCTTGTATGAACTGATGCAGAATAAAATGAAAGAACCAAAAACAAACAAACAAAAAAAAACCATTGCACACAATATCAGCAAATGATTCAGCTCTTCTTAGCAGCACAGTGATCTAAGACAAGTACAAAGGACTCACGAAGGAAACTGTTATACACACTCAGACGATGAACTGATGGCCCCTGAATGCAGATTGAGGCATACTTTTTTCACTTTATTAATTTTTGTAGCTATGTTCCTTTTTTATCTCTTTCTTTTTTTCACAACTGTGGCTAATAGTGAAATAAATTTTACATGATAGCACATGTATAACCCATATCAAATTGCTTACACTTTTCAGAAGAGAAGAGGAAAGGGAGAGAGGGAGAAATCTTGTAAATCTTGTAAAAATGAATGCCAAAAATTTTCTTGGCATGTAATTGGGAAAAAATGAAATACTCTTAAAAAAAAAAAAGAAAAGAAAAGAAATCTCTCCTAGGCAGTTCTTGCTGCCCCCTCAGTGCCTTGAAATACTTCTGAATTTCCATAGTCAGAATTCAGAAGAAGCAGGGGGTGGGGTCGGGGTGGGGCTTATCTGACTCAAATGGACAGAGGATGAACATTTTTGTAAATCAGGTCTTTTTCCCCAGCTGGGTCATTTTGCCCCAGAGTACCCGTTATGCCAAATAACTCTTTGTTCATTTTTGTCTCTATGTCCCCAGTACCTAATTCAGAGCCTGGGACATTGCAAGTATTAATAAATGCTTGCCTAATGGGATTGAATTGACTATTTCAAAATCACAATCATTCTAGGGCATCTGTTTCTTTAAAGAACAAGAAAAGATCTTATATTCTCAGTCATCTTTTATTCTGAGTCACTTTAGAAGCTTTTAACCATAAAACCTGAGTTCTGAAAAGCAAGGTCAGCTTAAAGTTGGGGTTAACCTATTTGAAAAACTATTACTGGTTTTATGTTTCCATGTAAGTCGTGACTTTTACAATAATCAGATGTACAAGTTCCCTCCCACAGCTAAATCAGTGCAAATCATTAGAAATCTAAAGGTAACCAAAAATAAGAACGGTTGCTGGAATTGCTTGTTAGAATGCAAAGAAGGCAATGACAAAGGGCAATACAGTCCATTTCCGTGACAATATGCGAGTCTTAATTTTGAGCAATACTTACTGTCAAGCAATTTGACTAAAAATGTGGTCTTTGAAAACTATAGCAGAAAATACATTGTCTTTTGTGTGTAAGTTTCTGAATTGAAGCATCAACTCTATCACAAAGAGAAAAGAGTACTTGCTTACTTGTTTCAGTACTTACAAGACAGTCCACAGAATCTCTCATACAGAAGGTCTCATATCCCTTCCCTACCCCCTGCTTCCATAACCACCCTTCTAGTTTGGGCCAATACCCAGACTCCTAATGATCTCTCTGCTTTCATTCTCTCTCCTTTATTCTGTGTGATTTCCCACAGATCTATTAAACTGATATTCCTAATTCACAGATATTATCATGTCATTGCTACTCAAGAACTTGTAGTGGTTCCCTAGTACCTCTAGGATAAAATATAAATTCTCTTTGGCATTTAAGGCCCTTTGCAATCTGGCTCCAACTTACTTTTCTGTTCTTTTTCACACACTCTTCCATCTAATTGGTATATTTGTTATTCCCTAGATATGATACTATATTTCTCGCTTTCAGGCTCTTGCACAGATTGCACCCCATGCCAAGAATGCTCTCCTTCCTGTCTGTGCCCCTTCTGATTCCCAAATCCCTTCAGGAAGATTTGTATTCAAATTTGGTCTCAGAAAATTAGGATATGTGACCCTGGGCAAATCCCTGAACAACTTTCTGCCTCAGTTTCCTCAAGTGTAAAATGGGGGTGATAACATCATTTACATCCTGAGGTTGGTATAAGAATCAAATGAGATAAGCATAAGTGCTTGGCACATAGAAGGAATATCACAAATATCTGTGATATTCCCTACCTCCCTACCTCTTTTCCTTCCCTTACTTCCTTCCCTCCTTTTCTTTCTGTCCTCCCTTTCTTCCTTCCCTCCCTCTATCCCTTTCTTCCTTCCCTCTCTCCTTCTCCTCCCTCTCTCTGCTCCCTCCCACCCCTCCCTTTCTTCATTCCCTCCTTTTCTTCTCTCCTTCTATCCATCTCTTTCTTCTTTCCTTCCCTCCATCCCTCCCTCCTTCGCTTCCTTCTTCCCTTCCCTTTCCCTCTCTGCTTTCCTCCCTCCCTTCCTCTCCTCCTCTACACAAGATCATTTCTAGTCCTTCCAGTGGTTAGTATTCCCACTCTGAGTTAGCAAATACAGGTATATATTTTGTTTCAATATTTCTTTGCATATGATTTCCTCCCAATGCAGTGTAGGAATGTAACCTCCTCGAGGGCAGAGATTGTTTTCTTTGTTGCCTTTGAAGCTCTAAAGCCTAGCGTATTTTTCAGACCATACCTAGGATTTCATCAGTGCAGGAAACAACATCTATTTCTAGAGCTCATCTCTCTGCTTCTCAAACACCCTATCTGATGTTGAAAATTCAACTAGACTCAAGTAAAACAGAGCCAAGAAAAAAAAATAAAATAAATCCCCCTTTGAAAATTCTGTTTTGTGATGGGCAGGAGACCAGAGCAGTTGGATAAGTTGGCAGTACAGTTCCTGAGACTGAAAGCCATTTTGACATTGACTCTATAATGTCCGTTAGTCATTTAGAATGAACAGTCAGGACCGAGGAGGAAAATGGGGATTTAACTCCTGCTGTGCTTTGATCTTATAACATGGTTCCTTAGAGGAAGTTGACCTTTTAGAACTTTCCATAAGTGGGGAGACTGTTGTTAGGACTCACTCATCCTGGAAAGGGCTGATGATATTTGAAAAGACCAGTAGATTTCAAAGCATGAGCATTTTATGTAATAATAGCAATCTTTAATTTCAACAGAGTCACCTGCTTGCTAAAAATAGGACAACCTAGCGAGGGGGCTTCTGTTTGAATATAATTTTCGATTGCTGTATTTTTAGTACCCTGTATGATAAGTTGACTAATGGGGATCTCTGACAACGTGTGCTCATAATGGGAGAATTTCCAAAGATACTTCAACTCAGAAAAAAATCCCCCCCCAAAACAGATGGACCTCAAGAAGGGGGCAAACTTCCAAAAAAAAAAAAGAGTCTTTTGAAATATTTCATTCACTTTTCTCTACCTCTGATTGAACAAGGTGTTGTTTCAGTGTCTATTTCTGGAAATAGGAAGAGACACGAAAGAAAAAGCGTGGATGATAATTAAGATGTCAGTTTCCCATTTGTTCCCCGGGTGTTTTCTTCTTGCCACCATAGTTAAATATTGCAAGTTCAATAACTTGTTTTCAAAAAGATATTTTGGGGGCATTTGTGAAATTACTTAAAGTAATTAATTCAAGTTCAAATTAGAAAGTGGAACCATCAGGGACGTTCCTTCTGAGAGAAGAATTACAGCAGAGCACAGCATGTCTGAGAGCGCAGATATTTTGGGAGTGCACTTGATTGGATGCACTTAGAAACATAAGGTATCAAATGTTTATGCATGCATTTATATAAAAACTAACCCTTGTTCCCAGAAAACTGTATTAGTTACCCGACTTGCTTCTACTTCCCTTCGCTTTCTCCCTGCATCGTGCCCTCACCCCCTACAATTTCAGCTGCTGTTGAGTAGTAACTTTCCTTGTACTCTCAGCTTCCCCCATCCATTCACCACCTTGTTATCCTCAGTTCATTTACATAAAGAAGTTCAATTAGTTCAAATGAAATTAGCCAGAAAATGACATCACTCGAGGGCTAGAGTGACAGAAACAACTGATAATGTTATCTGAGTCAGAAGAGTGTTGCTTAAGGGCCACACTGAAAAACTCCACAAGGATATTGACCTCTTGAAGCTTACACTTGAAGCAAAGTACAAACGGACCAAAATAATATTCCTTAGATATATTTCTCCCCTCCCTCCATTCAAAAACCATCAGTGGCTCCCTCTTACCTCCTTGAAGAAATTACAATTCCCTCAGCTTGGCTTAAAACCTTGCTGAATGTCACTCTGCAATACCTTTAGAGACTTCTTTTATATTGTTTCTTCTCTCCATTCCAATCACAGTGATCTACTGGCTTTTCATTGAATTTAGCATTGTATCTCTTACACGTTTTTACAGGGTACCTTCTTCCCTTGACTGTACAACCTCCTCAACTTTGCCTTTTAGACTCCCTGACTTTTTAGGCCCAGTTCCTGTGCCCCTTCTTACACAAATACTTTTCCAATTCTGGACTTTTGTGACTCTGGTAGAGAGTGAGGCTGAAGACTTTGCATAGCCCTTCCTCATTTATATCCAATTCACACTCAAATCAAGACATTGTCCTCACCATTTCATTTACTGATCCTCTTCAAGAATGAAGGACAAACAACAACAATCCCAAGCTCTGATTTTTAATGGTATTTTGCTTCTTACTTTATCCTGTATTTACAGATCAGTATACATGTATCTCCTCAATAAAATGTAAGCTACTTGAATGCAGAGATGACTTTATTTTGGGTTTTGTATCCTTACTCAGCTCCTAGAAGTGTCCTGCAAATGATAGGTACTTTATCGATGTTTGTGAAATTTAAGTTAAAGAGTGGTGAAAAAGATACAAGTAGTGAAACCCCTGGCTTTGCCATTAAATGACTTATAAATTCGAATATAAGACTTAAAAGCAAAAGATTTAAAACTGTGGAGTTTTTTTTTTCACCTCTAAATGGGGTAGATGTGAGATAAGATATATAGACAAGAATAAAACCACTGAAATAATACGTGAAGGGTTAGGGTTTGTTTCTGTCACATAAATATTAGGGGTGAGTGATTTAGAAGTTGGACAAGAAGGGATGGGAGATCAGGATGAAACTGGAGAGAGATTTGAATGGATAAGCAGAGTGAACATTTGAGAGCTGGAAGGCTTTAAGAGAACTTCCAGTTAAGTTGCTTCACATTACAGATGAAGAAACTGAGGTTTCACTGAGAAGTAAAGTGAGTTATCCTAGATCACACATGACAGCTAGAATTTAAACTTGGGTCTTATAAATCCTCAGTAAGTGCTCTTTCCATAAGAGGCAACTCTTCTCTGAACCATAAGTCAGTCTTGAAAGGCTTCAGAGAGGAAGTGGGATTTTAGAGAATTTTTCATTCATCAGTGGTATAGGGCTAGGGTATTGGGTTGAATAACATGAGTCATTTACAATGAAAAGGACATGTTTCGATTTTCTCATAAGTGAAATCAACTTGAAAATGAAATGCAGGATTTCTCTAAGGATTCCTTTTAAAATAAGAATTTATTGAGTAACTGAATTCAATTATGGCATATTTGCCTATCAAAAATAACGATTTCATATGGACCATAGATCACATTTCAGGAGCAAGAAAGAATTTCAAAGACCACTTGCCTACCTCCTCTATTTTACAGATGAAGAAGCTGAGGGTTAGAGACCTGAACTGAGTTACCCAATGTCATAGAGGTAGTAAATGAAATTTCAAATTCTAAAATTTGGACTTGTTACAGTCTCAAATATTCCTTAAAACAAACAAGTTAGGTAGTAAACAACATCATGTGATGAAAAATAACTGGACCAGAACTCTGGAGACCATATTATTTTCTTTTTCTTTATTTTTAAAAAAATATTTTAATAGTTTTTATTTACCAAATATGTGCGTGGATAATTTTACAACATTGACAATTGCCAAACCTTTTGTTCTAGTTTTTCTCCTCCTTTCCTCCGCCCCAGATGGCAGGTTGACCAATACATGTTCAATATGTTAGAGTATAAATTAAATACAATATATGTATACATGTCCAAACAGTTGTTTTGCTGTACAAAAAGAATCAGACTTTGAAATAGTGTACAATTAACTGTGAAGGAAATCCAAAATACAGGTGGACAAAAACAGAGGGATTGGGAATTCTATGTAGTGGTTCATAGTCATCTCCCAGAGTTCTTTTGCTGGGTGTAGCTGGTTCAGTTCATTACTGCTCTATTGGAACTGATTTGGTTCATCTCATTGTTGAAGAGGGCCATGTCCATCAGAATTGTTCATCACATAGTATTGTTGTTGAAGTATGCAACAATCTCCTGGTCCTGCTCCTTTCACTCAGCATCAGTTCATGTCAGTCTCTCCAGGCCTTTCTGAAATCATCCTGTTGAAGACCCTATTATTTTCAATGGTTCTGCTGTTAACTAGATGAGGAGTGTTGAGCAAAAATCTTGTCCTCCTAAATGAGCTTCAGTATCTCCTCACCAGGGAAATGAGGGGATTGGACCAGATGACTTCTAAAGTTTTGTCCCGAGCTTAGTTCAAATGACTCCTTTCCCTAGCGCCATTTAAAAAAAGAATATGAAAGATATACTTCAGTCTCTCAGCAAACTGGTGTTCTTTAAGAGTTACTAACTTAAAAACTATCCCAGGCTAATTAAAGGGAGAAAGAAGAGTGACCAGATGGTGATAAATTCGTTGAACATAATGAACTGTGAAAGAAAGAAAAAAAATCCAGTGTCAAGCCACTTCTACTGTCACAAGGACCATGGTAAAGGAGACCGAGATTGCTAAGAATCCCATTTCATACATGAATATGACTGTTGGCACCCTAGATATGAAATCTTTACCTGACAGATGAGCTCTGAGCTGCTGGAGTTCATAGTCATGTTCTTACTACTCATCAAACCAGAAGTTTTGTTCCCCTTGAGATGCCATTGGTGTGGTTGGAGCCTACTCTCCTTTTTGGGTGTGAGTCTTTTGGCAGGCTTACCATTTCATGAGCCTCCCTCTCAACTCAACAAACTCTTGGGACTTCACAACCTTGCTAGCAGCTTTACTCCTTCATTATTGCCCTCTCCTGTTTCCAGCTCTCATTTATATTTTTTCTTCTCCCTTTGAGAATTTAAGTTCCTTGAGGACAGAGACTGGACTTTTATTTTTTGTATTTTTATTAGGGTCTTAGCTGAGTTCATGGCACATAGTAAGCACTTAATTATTTATCTACTTTGAGAAAATGGAAAGAAGTTGCAGTTAATTGGAAGAATGGTTCTAAGTTTCAGAGTTGGTGAAATTGCTGTCATCATGTTTTTGGGGACACTTAGTCATCATGCCTTGGAGCACTAAATATATGTGTAGGTGAAGAAAGCATAGGGGTAGTCAAAGGAGTATTGAATCTGAAAACAGTGCACCTAAGTATGAATCTTGAATCTGTCCCTGTTTACTTATGAAACTTTGGATAAGTTTCTTATCTTTTCTTTCTCTTCAGTGTCTTTATCAGTCAAACGAGGGGGCTTGAATTAAATGTCCCTTAATACTAGGAAGTTCTTTATACCAACATCTGGTGCAGAGAATGATGTAGGAGTCACTTTTTTTATAGACCTTGATAAGCTTGTCCAGTGTCTGTCTGTCTCTGTCTCTGTCTCACTCCCTCTTCCCCTCCTCCATCTCTCGTTTTCTTTCTTTCTGTCTCCATATATATGTACATACATATGTGTGTATATATATGAGACACTTTCCTGATATTAAAGGGTATTTAATTCAAACCTTCTCACCTGACTAATGAACCTGAGGACAAAGAAAACGTAATATATAGTACCTTCAGTGAGAAAGTAGATAAGGGATTGGTAACTACCAACAAAAGTAGGTTCATGGAGAGAAATGAGAGAGGCATTTCATATAATTTATATTTAGGTTGTACTAAGAGTCCTTCAGATGAGGCTGGGCAAGAATTTTGTAGCCCTAATTTTGCTTTAAGGGGCAACTAGGTGGCATAGTAGACAGAACACAGGGTCTTGAGACAGGATGACCTGACACTCTGGACCTATGGCCCTAGATGAGCTGCCTTATCTCTCAATGGAATGGAGACTGAATCAATGAAATATTGTATGTATGCTAATTTAGTTTTTTTTAATTAGTTTTAAACTTAAATACAAAACAAAAAAAGAAAAAATTTCCTGAACATAGCATAACATAGAGCATTTAATATAAAATATAAAACAAAAAATTCCATTTCAAACTGTTTACTTTTTTTGCAAAGCTATATAATACTGTACATTGTTTTCAAAGCTACCCAGATTTTCTGTACTTCCTTCTAAGTTTTCATTTCTTCTCTGCTATGCACTTTTTATTTTATTTTTCCTCTTCTTCCCCATCCTGCACATATGAAGACATGTGTGCACACACATACACAATTATTGCTATTTTTTATTTCTACATCACTTTCTTTTCCTAATATACCACCCCTGAAAACTGTCCATTATAACAAAAAAAAATTTAATTCAAGGGAAAGAAAAAACCCATGTTTTACCAAAGCTGACCAATATAAAAACTAAGTCCAACAACATGTGCTGCGTTCCACACCTGTCCTCTTCCACCTTTGCAAAGAAAGAACATTACATTTATAAATCTCTTCTTTGGGTCCTCGGAATACTTCAAGGGGAGCTCCTTGCTCCTTCTTCTGCCCTAAACATATTTGAACTCTCTACTACCAGTGAGCCTTGGAATGCTTATTTTCCCCTATCAGTTGATCCTTTATCAAACTCTGTTCCTTGTGATGGGAGAGAGAGAGAGAGAGAGAGAGAGAGAGAGAGAGAGAGAGAGAGAGAGAGAGAGAGAGAGAGAGAGAGAGAGAGAGAGAGAGAGAGAGAGAGAGAGAGAAACTACAAAAATTTTCACTTCAGTTCTATAATGAAGATGTTCAGAAAAAAGAATTCATTTATTATAATGTTTTCCATGCATATAAATCAATATGTAAGTGACAAACTTCCTTCGAACTACACCTAGAAGACAACAGCTGGATGTTAACTGAATCTTTCTAAATAAAATAATACATTGGCAGCCCCTAGGAACATAAACTTTTATTGTATGAAGCATTTTTATTTCATAGCATCAAATTGGCAGCTTCAGTGATTCATTGTTCACCGAACAGCTTGAGATCAGTGCGAAAATGCCGATTATTTTGTTTTAATAGCCTAAGCTTTCTAAACTGCTACAGATGTTTTATTCTAAGTATAATGGATGGGGGTGGGGGGAACGAACCCAAATGGATTTTCCCAAGAATGGAGACTCCATTCGCATCATCCCACAGAAATGGAGGATAATTTGTGTAAGATGTAGAAAAGACATTTCATATTCTATGTGCATTTTCAAGGCTTTTGGGTCTTTACCAACGCTTTATAAAACTGAAAGGCTGGAAAAGACCCCTTAAAATTTGGCATGGAACTATGGTCCTAATGAAGAGATAAGAAAAGATACCTCTCTCCCTTCTCTGCAGAAGTACAGAACTATGCATGTGCAATCCTATAGAAATACCTTCCAACTCCATTGATGTATTGTTTAGTTTTTCATGACTGTTTTGTTGCTTTTCTTTTTATGCTTTATTATGAAGGATGTCTCTCTAGGAGGGGAGACAGAATTGGGTGTATATAAGGAAATGAAGGTAATGTAAAAACTGAAAATATTAAAATTATTTAGAAAAAAAGACAGTAGGGCTGGGGGTGTACTAGTGATTAAGATGGTGGGGGATGCGGAACAAGGAAGCTTGAAGGGTGCTAGAAAAAGCTGAGACCTGCTACATCATTGAAACTGAGAAAAGTAGGTGGCAGTGGAGGTGGAAATCAGAAAAATCTATGAAGGCATCTTGAGCATCAATTTCTAAGTTTTTCTCCTGTAGATTAAATCAATGTACTTATAGATTCTCAGGGTGTTGGAAACTCAAGGGACTTAACGTACCTGTTTCATTTTCCCTATCACAGACTCCTGAATTTATATCTTGGAGTTCATCTGTTCTACCCTGACACCCCTGCCTTTTATCATTTTTTTATTTGGGTTTTTAATTCAATCAGAGTTAAGTGCCAGGGTCACAAAACCAGTTAGTATCTGAGTCTGGATTTAAATTCATATTCTCCTGATGCCAGGATTGGTGCTCTATCTATTGTGCCACCTAGCTACCTATCTATTTTATAATTTTTAGAGGAGAAACTAAAGTTTCTTATAGAGAGAATAAACGACTTTCCTAAGGTCTCACTTGTGCCACCAGAGCCAGGATTCAAGGGTAGATGCTGTTATTCCAAATTCAGTGCTTTTTCACATCAGAAAAATGAGGCCCAGGGAAGGGAGGGGATTTCCTTAAGTTCAGTCAGTAAATGGCAAGGAAGAGACCTGAACCTAGGTCTTTAAACCCAAAGTGAAGTCATTTTTTACTTACCACACTATTCCCAATAAAGGGTTTTGTTATTTCTCTTTACTATTTATGGACCATTATCTGTGAATGATACTCATTTCAGTTCTTTTCCTTCTGCCTCTGTTCCTTCATCTATAAAATCGATTATTGAAAACTATCTTTGCATGTATTTTGAAAATTAAGAAGCTATTGTTTAAAAATAATTAAATAAAAGTCAAAAAATAAATAAAATAAGGGGATTCGATGTCTTCCTATGTCCCTTCCAACTTGAGTTGGAGGCTCTCCAAGAGTATAACTCACCTAAGTCATGTAATCCCAAAGCACTTTGGTCTTCACTACAGCTGTGTGGAATGAAGGAGTGCAAGTATTAACACTGCCATTTCAATGATGAAAAATAGAAGCAGTTGAGCTGAAATTCATAGAACTTTGGTGTTTGAAAAAATTAGAAAACCAGAAATTTTAAACCTTGCTGGAGAGCTATGTTCAGTTCTGGGCACCATGATTTAAAGTGGACATTGTTAAGTCGGAGTCCAGAGTAGGTGAACCAGAAGAATACAGGCTTTTGATTTAATGTTATAAGATTATTAAAATAAACAGGCAGGATTATCTTAGAGAAGACTTGGGGTGGAATGGAGGTGGGTCATGATATTGTCTTCAGGCATGCAAAGAATTGTCATGTAGGGAAGGAGTTAAGTTATTCTTTTTGACCTCTGAACAGTCAATGGAAGCTGAAAAGGCAATTTTAGGCTTGGTGTCCAAAACACTTGTTTACTATTAAAGCTCTCCTTAAGTAGAACAGGCCACTTTTGGTGCAGTGGGTCCCCTGCCTATCTTCAGGCAGAGGCTGGAAGACCATTTACTAGGCATGCTTTAGTGAAGATTCTTTTCTTATAGACTGCTCAGGTCTCTTCCAAACTTTGTGATTCTGGGATATACAAGAATCAGTCATTTTAGTCAGCAATAAGGAATTCCAAGAGTGGACACCTACCTCTCCACACGTGCAGTTAGTCATAACCCATCAATGATTAAGTATAGGGCAGGTAGGTGGCGCTGCAGTAGACACAGTACCTGGTCTACAGTCATGGAGAGCCATCTTCCTTAGTTCAAATCTAACTTCAGACATTTAGGAGCTAGGTGACCTGGGCAAGTCACTTCACCCTGTTTGCCTCAGTTTGTCATCTGTAAAATGAGTGGAGAAGAAAACGGCAAATTGCTCCAATATCTTTGGCAAGAAAACCCCAAATGGGGTCAAGAAGGGTTAGACAAAACTGAAAAATTACTGAAAGTCATAGTGAGTTCCTTGATCCACTGAGATGTAAAGTGAGTTGTTCAGAGTCATATAGTCGATAACGGCCAGCAGTTTGATTTGAAGTCAGGGATTCCTCTTGAGAAACAATATGGTGGAAATAGAGCTGGAGTTGTGGTTGGAGGGCTCTCATAACATGTGAGACTATGGACAACCCACTTGAAGTCTCTGGTCTTCTGAGAGGGATTTAAAATAATAACTGAGATAAATGTGGAGACTTTATAGTATGCCCACCGTAGGCATAGACTGCATTAAGCAGTCCCATTAGTACCCTACTGTCTTACTTTATTTTCTTAATGTTAAACTATGTATGTCCTTTCCCTCACTATCAGCCTCATACCTTCCACCTGACTGAAGTGGTTTGTTGGACTATCCCAGAGTGTTGACCTTTCTGCAGAAACACATTGGAATCTCTCTGTCTCGCTCCCCCAGACAGTCTGAAAATGAGGCTAAGGAGCATTCTACAAGCAGTCCTCTTTCAGCTATCGGGTCATTTTCCTGCATTTTTCGATCTTGACTCAGAGAATATATATTTGAAATTATTTTAGACACAGTGATTTATTAGACAATAAACATGCCTACAATACAGCATTTCTGTAGGCTGCTTATCTTTTATTGTTGTCGGTCGATTTGTTGTTTTTTAAAAATGTTTTTTAAAATAATTTTCTATAATCATGTTTCCACCTCTTCTAGCCATGTTTTAAGGTCTAGGACCTATCCTTGTATCTGTGTGGGAATGTCTTGGAATTCATCTTACTCTGGCATTAAAAATAGAAACATATAATTATAATCACATTTCATACTTTTGCTTGTGACATAACTAAGTGCTTAGGGGTTAGCTTTGTGCAAGAACAACATACTTAGTTCCAAATGCACAAAACTTCCTTTGTGTGTGAATGTGTGTTCATATGTTTGTGTGTGTGTGTGTGTGTGTGAGAGAGAGACACACACACACACAGAGACAGAGTCTGTGTGTATCTTGGACACGTGCATTTGGCCAATGAAGAACAAGATTGTGATCACCTGGTGCCAGCAAACCTCCACATTTATATATTGGTGAGTCCCTCAGGTCCCTTTGTCCCCCTTAATGAAAGGGGTCCTCACAACTCCAGATACATCCTCTTCTGGGCTTGGGTGCCTCTCTGACAGTTACTTCCCTTGCTCATAAGGAAAGGTACCCTGAAGTAGTCATTTCCCCTAGGCCCCCCAAGGGGACCCTGCATATTGGATCCACCCTGTACAAATGTAGAAGATGAGAACCAAAGTTGTGCTGGATATGTAAAAATAGGTAGTAACTTGCAGCATCTAAAGGAATATCCACATTGCTGAGGTTTTAGGTTCATTTTAGTATTTACATGTGTTTATCTCTTCTGTCTTCTTAGTTGAACAAAAGGCGCTTGAGAGTGCTTTACATGCAGTCAGATAGGTCTGCCATCTTATTACTAAGTATATTCAGTTCACTGATAGAGCGCAGCCGTTCCACTTCTCTCTGCTCTGTGCTATGTAGCTCTTACACACAGTAGATATGTATACCAGTTTAAAACTTCCCAGCTTTAAGATTTGGCGAGGATGGAGGTGGTAACAGTGAGACAGTGATTCATTCAAAAAAGATCATAGGATTTTGGTAGATTACAAACTCAGTATTAATCAATGGGTTTATGTGTCAAGCAAGAGCAATGTATCTCAGTCTTAGGCTATATTTCGAAAGTAAGAGCCTCTAGGAACAAATCAGAGATTGTCTTAGTGGGATCTGCCCTGATGAGGGGCATTAGTGTTTGGGATTTCTTGAAAAAACTGGGGAAGAGAAGACTTAGATGGAGACATGACACATATCTTCAAGTATTTAAAGGTTTCTGATGTTGAAGAAGGAAAAGTCTTGTTTGATTTGGCTTCCCAGGATAGAAATAGGCATTTCCTTCAACATCTTTAGAAGACAGAAATAAATCTACCTTTGTTTGTAATGAGAGACAAACAGATAGGCAGGCAGTAGCCCTGTAGCCCAGTGGATAGAGAGTTAGCCTTGAAGCCAAAGTACCTGGGTTCTCAACCTCCTTTGATTCAGCCTGTGCAAGTCTTAATCTGTCTGTGCTCTAGGGCAGGGCTTCCTTAACCTTTTTCTATTTGCGACCCCTTTTGTGCCCAAGAACATTTTATGCAACTCCAGGTATATAGATACATTAAACAGGTATACAGTTCAAACATTTACTGATAGTAAAGCATAAAGAAATTTATCTTAAAACAATTCTTTGGCATACATATAATTTTACCATTTATTAAAGACAAAAGCAAATTTGCATATTAATGACATGAATGCGGTTGTTTATTTTTACATAAAGAATTGAATCTTGGCAGAATATTTGATGCCTTTTACTGTTGCCAAATATTTCATAACCCCCAACAGAGTCCCACAACCCACAGTTTAAGAAACCTTGCTCTAGGCAACTAACTCTCTAAGAATATATAAAGTGTAGAGATTCAGTCAACCTGTATTAATATGTGGAGTTTTGTTACAGAGCTATCCCCTGTATCATTAAGAACAAAGGTTAAGTTGTTGATTCTTTATATGTATCTATGCATATATCTATGTATTGTTGATGAAGAGATGCATAGATAGATACATACGTTTATATATAGATGGATAGATACATAGATCTGTACATTTGTACATGTGCCTATTTAGAAACAATTTTAGAAATATAAAAAATAATACGCATATAGATGTATACATTCATATCTACACATACACACACATATATGTATGTATATATATATATAAATATATATATATATATATATATAAAGATATAATTGATTCAATAGAGATGTGTAGGTCTTATTCACAGTTAGTTTCTAACTCTGATTAATAGCTTTAGCTGAGAAGTCAAGGTGACCCACACCTTGACATATATAATGTTTGCTTTGTACAGATAGAAGAGACACCCACCTTCCTTGAAACATTAAAGCCAGTGGTTGCCAGTGATAGTTCCCTAGAGACAAAAGCCATATTTCATATTACAGCTTAATCTTTTTCTGTGAACTCTTCCTCAGGAAATTGTATTTTTGTAACCCTTACAAAGATTAGAAATTGCTCTCTAATATCTGTATTTATGTTGACTTCTAAAATTATATTTTAACGATGCCTTGATATTTTCCAGAGGCCAGAATTGCTGTCATCTCGTTAACAGATGGATTTTATCATAAAGAATAAGAAAAATATAAAGTGATGATATAATTTTCTTATAAGAAAGAACCGAATGGAGAGGGAAACTTATCTAACAAAAAAAAAAAAAAAAAAAAAACAACCTTAAGAGCTCGAAACATGTGTGAATGTTTTCATTTGAAGGGACTCTTATGGTCAGTTAAGTTGTCAAGGTGAGATATCAGTGTCATTATGATTGTATGTATCAAGAAACCTCTCTAAAGGACAGAGCAAATGGTTCCGAATATAATTATAATTCATTGGAGGAACTGATTGAAGCCACTTAGCAATTTTGAGAATTTTAAAGTTAATCACACCTTAATAATTCCTTCTTGCAAGATTTCATTTTAGTACAAGAAATGTTCTGTTTTCCTCTGGGAAAGTACAAGATATTGGTACACTCCAGTGAGAAAGCACAGTTCCAAACATACAGTATATGCTTGTTAATTGAAAAAAATGAAAGGGAAAGATAGAAAGCAGAATGACTAGACTAGAGCCTTTAGTGTCTGTGTGTGCCTCAGTTGCTCAAGAATGACAAACATGAGAATTTGCCTCATCCATGAAAATGAGGTGGGCTTTGCCCACAAAATTCATCCTATAACAGAGTCATTGGGTTGGTGATAGTTTGAAGGAAAACTTACTCTAAAATAGTATCTGTGTGCGCTTATTTAGACCTAGGTCAATTCAATCATTTAAAATATGTTGTGTGAATACTTCTACATGAAAGAACCTCGCCTAGGATTTAGCAAGAGACCTACTTTATTGGCATGATAATCATTAGATTTGCAGATGAAACAAATGTGAGAGGGATGACTAACATGTACACTGACCGATAAGATCAGAAACAAAATAAATTAATAAGCTAAAATGATGGGTCAGATCTTTCAAAAAGCAACTTACTCAATTCAAATGGTGCCAAGACATCATTGATGTGGATATAGCCTATGGGTGCCTGCCCATGCTGTGCCACTTTTGTCTGGCTCCCCCATAAGTTTGCTCCAGGGGATCAATCAATGTGGCGGGAAGAGCTTTCCTCACTCTGTCTTAACAGTGAGAATTCCAGTGGAGCAATTGCATTGCCTGTTAAAGTTATCCATTTATCTTGCCACATGACCAATATATCTATTTCTTCTGTTATACTTGGTTAGCATCTCTTACTTGCGTTTTTTCTATAGTTCCTTCTTTGCTACATGCTGTAGTGTACTCACATCTAGACTGTACTTCCACATTGTTCTATGACTAATGTGTTTTTCAGTTATTTGAATCTAAAATATGTATGTTTATTGCAAAGGAAATTTGTGGTTATTAAAGGAGCTTTGCAACTACCCGTAGGCAATGCAACCTGCTCTTCTTCTCTTCCTATTGAAGGAAGTTTAGTCTTCACTATTAACATTTTCTTCATCACTTTCTTTCTACCAGTGGTATCAAGCTTAAATAGAAATGGGGGCCTTTAAACCATACATAAGGATCCCTTTTAGCCTCCTGTTGACTTAGAAAATATTAACACTATCTATATCCTATTGTATTTTTTCTTCTTTTGTGAAATATTTCCTAGTTACTTTTGAATCCCCCTCCTGCCTCAACAGGGAATATTGTGACCTGCTGGGCATGTGTTTTAACACCTTTGGTATAGAGAAGGGTTGTGCGAGATTTTTAATACCAGATAGCTGTTTGTGTTTTACTTTAAGGAAAATAGGGATCTAGAGGAAATTTTTGATCAGGCGTATATCATGGCCAGAACTGTACTTTATAAATATTACTTTGGCTTCTGTATGGATGATTGAGAAGGGAAGAGACTTATGGGAAACCATTCAGACTGTTACAGTTGTCCAGGTGAGGCTTGCTGAAAGACTGAACTAGAATGTGGCCATACAAGTGTAGAGAAGAGGGTGAATATAAAAGATGTTGATGATAGCCAATGAACAAGACTTGGCAAATGATTGTATATGGGAAGTGAGAAGGAGCAAAGACCTGAGGATGACAATAACGAGAAGAATGATGGTGCCCTTATCAGAAAAAAAAAAGATGTTAAAAAGGGTTAGTTTTAGAGAGAAAGATAATGAGTTCTGTTTTACACATATTGAGTGGAAAATGTGTTTGAGAACTCCACCTAGAAATGTCCGATATTTCTTTGTTAATATAGGAATACTGTCTTAGATGGGACAATAAGGCTGAATGTATAGATTTGGGAATTATCTTCATAGAAATGATTATTGAGTCCAATACAGAGATTACAAAGTGAAAGGATGTGGAAAGGGAAGAGGAAAGAACCCGGGAAAGAGCTTAGTCAATACATTAAATTAGAGAACAAAGAAGAGTAAACTGTCATAAAAACCCAAATTGGAGAAAGTATCCTGGAGGAGAAAGCAGTCAACAATATCTAATTTTTTCAGCAGAGTCAAGAAGGAGAAGAACCAAGAAAAAGCAATTAAATCCCATTAAGAGATTATTGATGATGCTGAAGAAAACTGTTTCAATTGAGTAATGAGATTCGAAGTAGGATTGCAAAGAGTTGAGAAATGAGTTTCGGGAGAAGAAGTGGAAGCACAGAGTGTAGACAGCTTTTTCTAGGACAATAACTGTGAAAGCGAGGAGAACATAATGGAGAAGCTTAAATGGCTGTGAGGGTGTTCTGGTTTTGTTTTGTTTTGTTTTAGGCAGAGGAGAACTGTAAAATGTTTGCAGATAGGAGGGAAGGATGCAGCTCACAGGATCAGAAAGCATCATGGAGAACTGAATAAAGCCTTTGGAAGAGTTGTTCTAATCAAATGCCCAAAGGCAACAAGATAAATTACTTCATAGGCTTTTGGCCATATCATATATTGCAGTGTTTTATAATGATTATTTGCAAAAATGATCGCCTTAGAGTAATTGCAGCTTATGTTGAACAACTGCTGTAAATGATGAAGAGGTAGGGAAATTCTACAAAGGGCTCAATCAGACTCTTCCAGTAAAACCACCATATATTCTATGAAATACGGTTACCTTAGTTCAAAGGTGAGGTCAAGAAGAGATGGCAGGAAATATAGTTCAGGAGTAAGCAAGAAGGGCTAGTGACATAGACTGAACAGAAGCCTTATCCTTACATATGCTATGGATTGTCTTAGAAAAGAAAGAAGGCTGGATAAGTTGACAACCAATGAAACTGAGGTAAATAAAAAATCCTGTAAGTGAGTTTAAAAAACAATAATCACATAAAGAATGAAGTGATATCATTGCACAATATATGTTGTGGGTATTTTTATTGACTTAGCTGGGTACCTATTTGCCCCTAGTACAATAAAAGCTCCTTGGGGTCAGAGACCATTTTCTTTTTTGTCTTTATATCCCTGGCACCTAAGACATAGTCAGTTGAGCATAATAAATGTTTTTTTTTTTTAATATTGAATTGAAAATACTTGGGGGTATTGGGAGGAGGGAAGCTCTAAAATAAATTAGCAGTGTGACATGACAGGCAAAATGCTAATGAGGCCTTAGGCCACATTCATCATACAAGGATAGAGTCTGGAAATGAGCAACCTAATTGTCCCGTTGTACTGAAAGTCCCATTCGGTCAGACAACATCTGGAGTATTTTATTCAGTTCTGTGCACTACATCATAGGAAAGACTTTTATAAGCCAGAACAGATCCATAGGAGACGTAAAAGAGTGTTAGGACACTTATTACTCTGCCATATGGAGACTGATGTTTAGCCTCAAGGAAGTTGAGTTTTTAAAGTCTGAAGAAGAGAAAGTCTTGGGAGCATGCACATTGATAGCTGTCCTCAAGCACTTTAAGAAATGTCATGGGGAAGAGAAGACTTATTCTGCTTGGTACAACTATGAATGATGGGTAGAATTTGTACAAAATTCAATTTTGATTCGTGAGAGGAAAACTTTCCTTAAATTTAGAGCTATCTAAAAAATGGAGCGGACTCTAGAGATTCCTCTGCCCATGATGGTCTTCACATGATATTTTTATGAACACTTTTAGAGGACAGGGAATATGTCCTGAATATGTATAAGCCTGATTAGATGCTCTCTACAATCCCCTCCATTTTTGAGATTCTTGTATTCTAGGATTTGTCTTCTGTCCCATGTTATTTTCTGTGAGTTCTGTTGTTCTCCATCAATGAAATCAACACTTTGTGTCTTTTGTTTAGTTGTGATCTTTTTTTTTTTTTTTTTTTTTTTTTGCTTTTTGAGGTCTTTAATAGCATTGCAGAGCTCACTATGAGTTCAAGCATAGGAATTCCATTTGCATGAGAAACCATATTTTCCAGTACCCAAACCTGCTTCCAAGTCAAATTACTTCATCTTTATGCTTTTTCTCTTTCAGTTCTGCCATCAAATGCCTATTTTAATAAAAATAATAACAACAAACATTTTAAAATACTGCCTACTATGTGCCAGGCATTGAACTAAGGGCTTTACAAATACTTTTCTCACTTGATCCGCAAAACAGTCCTAGGAGGGAGGTGGTAGTATTATCCCCATTTTACAGATGAAGAATCTGAGACAAAAAGGTTAAGTCATTTGCCCAGGTTCACACAGCTAGTAAGTGCTTGGATCTTCCTGACTCTAGGCCCAGTGCCCTGTTTACTGTAGTACCTAGCTGCCTTTTCATCAGTTAAACTCTTATCCTTGGTTCCATCAGTCACAACATTAAAAACAAATGTCGAGTTCACTATCAACCTCACTATCTCAATATACACACCATACACCTATTTCTCCAGGAATCTACGTGAGGTTAGAGGTAGCTCATGAATCAACACCCATTGAAAATCCTATTTTACCAGCCCCCATAGATGTCATTAACTCACCCGATGAGTCTGAGCAAACAATAGTGGAAAACGAGGCATTTAATCCTATGGCATAGAAAAGTAAGTAATACAAAAGATTCCCCCATACTTAAAAAGATACAATCTCCCATAGTACCCATGTACTAGTTAAGAAGGGAACAAGTGGAAGGAATATTACATGGCCTTGAAAGATTCATTAAAGAACAGATAAATTCATAGAATATAACTGGCCTATACAACTCACATATCTTAGAGTCACTGATGTCATTTAGGTGTTATAATCACTCTGATCATCTCTTCTGAGTTGCTCTTTGCTGCCATGTGCTGACCTTCCAGCTATAATGTGGCACGGTAGAAGGAGTAGTCTGCTGTCCACTTAGATTATAATCCCCGGAGTTAATTTTATCCTTTTTGTGATATAGACCCCAGCCAACTACTTGTAGCCATCTAGCTAGAGAAGCCGCAAGGAATTCTCAAATCTCTATTTTGAAATCATTTTACTTTTGTCTCATCTGCCATTCAAATAAATTCTCAGTCCAAACTCTTATCTGAGTAATAGCCTCCAGATTCCTTTGGATCAGGGGTCCGGGTTTCTTCAAATCATCCTAAGATGATGAGGGGATTCGTTTCATTTCCATAATGTCCTAAGTTGCAAATTAACTGTGATGAAAGACTGAAAAGGGCCATGTGGGAAGGTGGAGCTAACTGCCTACACTTTATTTCCCACCACTACCTAAACTAAGGTTCTTTCTCCCTGTGTGAGATCTAGGCAATAATGTTATGGTTCAGCCATCATAGCCTGTAGGGACCCCAGAAGAATAAATTGAATATCACAAAACTCAATCACTTAACTGCTATGGAATCTTGGGAGAAAGAAGTGATCTTCTCTTTCTGGGGTGGTTGTGGTGGTAACTAACTCTTCTCATCTTCTGGCATTGAGTAGAGGGTAAGCAAAGTCATGTAAAATATCATGTGCTTTGGTGCAGTGTTAAATTCACTGTATTTGGGGTCAGAAAACCTGGGTTTAAATCCTTTCTATGTGATCTTGGGCATGTCACATAACTTCCTCAAACCTCAGTTGAATTAACTGTAAAAAGAGACCATGTAACCTCTGTGGCCCCTTTCAGCTCAAAATATGTGTCTCACCTATGGTACTGAAGTACTTGTGCCCTCCTTCTTTTGGTTTTTGACTCTAGAGACAATCTTATACTGCTAATTATAATTTTCGATCTCATGCCAAACAATGAACAAATTGATATTGATCTGCTTCTGTCTGGCTGTACCTAGGTTTTCTGTGGCACTTATAATGTGCTTATAAATCAGTTCAAGTTTATTTGGCTCTACCTCAGTGCAGTGTAGACAGTCTTTAAAGACTTAAAGCCATTTTCTCATTCTCTCAGTGAATGCAAAAAAAGAGGTCTTGGGAAGATCATTCATCTGTATGAGAACAAATAAGAAGAAGCATCCCAGCTCGTGGAAATCCAGGCTTAAATCCTACCCAGAATTCTTAATAGCTGTATGACCCTGGGTAATTAATTTTACCTCTCTGTCTCAGTTTTCTCATCTATAAGACAGAGATAATAATGCCTATAGTAGTATTATCATTATGGTTGTTGTTAGACTTAAAAACTTATGAAACATTTTACAAATCTTAAACCACATTATTGATGTTAGTTATTTTTCATCAATAGCGAAGTTTCTATGTTTAATCATAAGCTGCATGTCGGGGTTTATTGGCATGAAACAGTCACAAAGGGCAATTTAATTAACTCATCCAGTTGATCTACAGGTATAAGTGTCTAAGTAATATTTAGTCCTTTCATTTTATCAGGGTAGAACTTGAAATGCAGAAAAAAAGAACTGTCTTGCCTAAATTTACTCAACTGCAATCCTTGGGGCCTGAGATTTATAATTCTAAGGGACCTTTAAAAACAGGTGAATCTCCACAATTTCAAAAGAAGCACTAAGAATAGCAGTAGAGACCCAGAAATCATAGATAAAAGATTGGTTAGGCATAATTATACAGTCATCAGAAAAAGATTTTGAGGTTTTAGTGGGCTGCAAGCTAAGTCAAAAGAATGTTATAATGCCAAGAAAGGTAATGCAGACTTAGTGTCCAGGAATAGGCAGATCAGAATCCTGCTGAACTCTGCCCTGGTAAAATTACATCTGGAGAAATGTATTAAATTCTAAGCTCTACGATGTAGGAAGGACTGAGAAGCTAGAAAGTGTCCAGAGGCGAGCTTGCAGGATGCTGAAGAACCTTGAGTTCCTGCCATGAAGATCACATAGAGGACTTAGAAATATTTAACCTGGAGAAGGGTCTATGATATTTGTCTTCAAATATTTAAAAGGCTGTCATGCAGAAGAGCTGTTAGATTTATTCTGTTTATGGCAAGAAAGCAGAGCTAGGAGCAGTAATTGGAAGAAGCAAAGAGCCATATCTAAGTGTGATGACAAGAAAGGATGCATAGCAATTGGGATCACCCAATCAAAAACTGATTGGGCTGCCTTAGAAGGTTGTTGGCTGTCCTTCCAATTAGATCTTCAAGTAAATGCTAGATGGATACTTGATGGGTACTTTGCAGTAGGGGTTCTTGTTCAAGTTCGGGTTGTTCCAAATGGTCTTTGTGTTCCTTTCCAATGAAACAGGTGAATTATAAGTACTCTTCCAAAGTTTAGATCTATGATCCTATAAGCTTTTCAGATTCTGTAAGGTCCAGAGAAAACCAGTGTTATGTCTAAGATTAGTTAGTAGAAAGATCAGAATGAGATATGCCAGGGAAACTGTAATATAATAGAAAATATTGAAGTCCCTACCACTTGTGAGTATTAATGTGTCTAGGGCAGTTCTTCATGGTCCCAGTGGTATCAGAGTTCTCAGTGGGTTTCCATTGCATTTTCTTTTGATCATCTTAATGAGACTGACAGAACAGAACAATTAATATAGGAAACTAGAACTGCAGGAAATCTCAACAGACTTTATGTTGATCTGTAGGAACTTCAAAAGGAGCTAGTTACAACTCTGGAAAGGAAATCAATCTAATAGACAAGAAGCTCAAAGTGGACTCATGACTAGGTTAATTGATGGTGTTTTTATTTTATTTATTCACTTCACTAACATACATTTTATCTAATATCTTTAAAACCCAGTAATTGATCTTACACTTTGCTGGTTTTCAAATTCTTCTGGAAGAAAATGATGTCTGTTCTCAATCCCCCCTCAATTTCTCTTTCCCCCCCTCCCCATCAAATCAGCTTCAACTTAATCTCAAACAATAAATGCGGACTTTTCTCTCCAGTGTCAGGGTGTTTGATATTAATTAGGGAAAGGACTTTTCTGTCATGGAGAACCCACATGGTTTCCTAATAAAGCAAGAACTAATTACTTCTATGATTTTCATAATAAATACCATCTCCTGATGGACTTCAAAAGTGAGTTGTTGATTCTTTCCAACTAGTAATTGTAATGTTATTTAATAGTTTTTCCATATGAACAGAATACTTTGTTTCAGAGGCATTGCCAGAGCCCCCAAGAATACTTCCGTCTCAATTAGATAGGCAGACAAAACACAGATGGGGAAAGAAAAGAGGAGAAAAATAATGAAGTGGTCTTGCTTGTGGTAGCAGTTGTGAAGCTGTGAGATATCCAGGTGGCACTAGGTCAAGGCTCACAGGGAACGAGGTCTTAACCCAGTTGAATATATTTTTGAAGCATTCTTACCTCCCCACCCCCAACAACACAACAAGGATGGTAAAGCTTGCGTTCCTTTTTTAGAAAACTGTTTTCTCTAGTGAGAGACAGGGGGTGGGGGTGGGGGGGAGGAGATCTGACAACTGATGAACAAGCTGCACATTCTACTGTATTGATGCCATATCAAAGAAACAAGAGGAAACCCCTCCCGATACATTCTATGAATCCCCCTGTGGGAGATTTAGGAGAGGATTTGACAAGCATCCACCCTGTGGCAGACCCTGTGTTAGGTTCTCCAGAAACGAAGAACAAAGCAAAAACCTCAGCATTGTTTCATGTGGCTGCTTCCCTCAGTGTTGCTGAGAGCACTGTGACAATGGCATGATTGGTCCTTAATCCTGTTGCATCTGAGTCACAGACGAGGCAGCTAGTGGGGCAGTGGATAAAGCACTGAACTCAAAGTCAAGAGGACCTGAGTTCAAATTCAGCCATAGACATCAGCCTTGTGACTCTGGGCAAGTCTCTTAGGCCCTTTTGCCTCAGTTCCCTCATCAATAGAATGAGTTAGAGAAAGAAATGACCAAACACCCTTAGTATCTTTGCCAAGAAAACCCAAATGGGCCCATGAAGAGTTGGACGTGAGTAAAAAACAACTCAATGGCAAAAGCTGAGTCACAGAAGAGTACTGTTATATCTTGGGAGAAACGGTAACCTTTTCTATAGTAAATAGTCACTCTAATCTTAGGCAGCTGCTTTGTGAGTGAATACTATGTTCTTTTGTAATTGGGTTGCTTTCTGGATGCTTTTTGGTTCTATCCAAAATCATTTTCTGCAGATGGATTTGACCTGATTCAAAAATATATTTCAGTGGAAATTATTTTGTCATCAAGAAGAGTTGATCATGAAGTGGTATTTAAAATTCTGAATTTTTACAGTTACTTTAATTTGTAATTGTCAAATCAACAAGCATTTATTAATTGACTGCTGTGTGCCAGACACTATACTAAGTATTGAGGATACAAAGAAAGACCGTAAAATACATACAAAAACATAAATATAAATCAAAAACAATTGTCTAGTTCTACCACATAACCTAATAACACAAAATAACTAAACCCTAGATAGTCAATAACTTATCTTGCTGTTTGATTTTTTTCTTTTGTTTATGAAATAATGGCTTCAAACACTTAGAAACAAGTGCAATAATTTTAAAATATTAAGAAAAGCTTTTGGACCAGAATCCTTTGGGTCTTTTTTTTTTTAAAGGACTTTGTTTCTAGTTGGATAGTTTTCATTCTCCTTGGATCTTTCATTCAGTCCTTTGGATCTTTTTTTTTTTTTTTAAGGAATTTGTTACTAAAAGTAAAATCAAGAGTAGAGAAAGTTACAATGGTAATTCACTATTTACTACCCCACCTTTTTTGTCTTCTGTCTTTATCATAGTCCAGTGAGGTCCTGATAGTGTAACTTAATCAGATAGTTTGTTACCAGGTCCAGAATTCACCAGATAATTCATTTATCCTTCTGTGGATTTGTACCATAATGCCATTGCTTTTGATCACAAAAGAGCCATAAACATTTGGATAACAAAGACTTTAAGTGTGCAATTGTGACCTACCTAGGGTTATAGGGAGATGAAATGCACTTTATAGCTCTCTATTCCTACCTTCTCATTTTACAAATGAGGACGCTGAAGCCCAAAGAGGTTAACTTCACTGGTATCCTATCAGTGATAAATAGCAAAAATCTAGGTCCACTGACTCCAAATTGATTGTGCTTTCCATGGCACCAGCAGTTTAAATAACTGGATTATTCAAGGCTCCCCTCCATTTTCCTGTTCTCTGAATTGATAATACCACAGAATTTCAGCATTAGAAGGGACTTCAGAGGACATCTAGTCCAACCAAGAATCTTCTTTACAATGTCCTTGGCAGATTGTCATCTGACCTTTGCTTGAAAACTCCTAGTATGGGGAAATCTGCGGCAGCTTCTTGGGGCAGCCCTTTCAAGTTTTGGATAGCTCTAATTATTAGGAAGTTTTTCTTTACATCAAGGTGAAATCTACCTTCTGTAACTTTCATCCATCGATTCTTATTTCTCTCTTTAGGACAAACGTGAACAAGTCTAATCCCAAATTTAGCCAGAGACCAGGACACATTTCAGAAAGGGTGTGCCCAGCTATTTTAACCTTAGACATGGGGATCTAAGCACCCCACGGACGGACGACTGGATATTTTGGCTTCTAGCCAGCATATTGAGTTTGAGATGACACAAGGACTCTTCTTCCTTTAGAAAACTCTGTAACCAAGGATTTCATTTTTTAAAAATATTGGGGGCTGACATTCTTTTAAGTGAGCAACATTCTATTTTATGTAAGCTGTGCAGAATAAACAATAAGAGCTTTAAGAAACTTATCCATTTCTTCCGAGCTGTTCTTGTAGGTAGGAGCTGTCCGAGAGGAAGATATTTTCAATGTAAATCCAGATTAATTGGATTTCATTGGAATATGCTATCAGAGCAGCATTCCTAACCGCATAGGAACTGTCTGAAAGCCAAATAAAGAATGTTGACACTTATAAATACAGAAACACATCAGTTATGCTAGATCCTATCCAATGTGTGAGAAGAGAATAATTCTACTCTAATTCACACATATGCATGCACGGAAATATATACCAATTTAAATGTAAACGAAATTAAAATGGAAACCTGTTTTTGAGCAAATATATTCTGTCCTCCATTTTTTTCAACTGATATAGAAAGTGATTTTGAAAAGAGGATTTTCCCCCTAAGTATAACAGACTGAATCATAGCTGAGAAATTACCCAGTATTTCAAACTATCCTGAGCTGTTCCTGTGCTATTCCCTGATAGTGGCACCCAATATTAATGTCATACTAGTGTTGAGCTATGGCTGTGAAACATAGCCTGCTATGATTTCTAAAGAATCCAATCTGAGCTAACCCTAAAGGTAATGGAAGGCTGGATATAAGTAAGTGGCAGAAAATTATTAATGACTGCCATGCAAGAAGCACCCTAAAATAGATCATTTAGGATTTATATAACTAGAAAAAAGGTGGGCTGGTCATTTCAAACATGAGGGCGAGCCGTTAGATGATCAAAATCTTCTTCTCCCCCTCCCATGATGAAATGAAATAAAAACAGTAACCAGAGGAAGGGAGTGTATTGGGTAGATTATGTGTGGTGGATTTATGAGAGGACCTTGGTGAAAATTGAACGTAATGGGAAAACACAGATAAGCTCTGAGCCATGCAAATAGAGGAAGTACACACTTCAGTGGGATCATGGATGCCCTGATGCCCTGAAGTGGCATCTAACTTTTGAGAATTTCAGAATAACTCAATACTTGGTTAACTTTGTTATCCTGGTAATGTGGGTACTACCTTCAGAGATGCAAATCCTATCCTATCCTTGCCTGCTTATCCTCTGCAGCTCTTTCTCATGTCTTCTCTTAATCATTAATTTGGTGAAATAACTCACCAAATGGTATGATTTCATAGGACATTAACTGAAACTCTAGTTTCCTTTGGGACTCCTCAGTTAAGAAAGAAAGTGAGGAACTTCGAGAAAATCTAAAGGAAATCAACTGACAAGATTAAAGATGGGAAAGGGAGTACTTTTCAGGAATAATGAAAGGAATTAATTATTTGGCCTAGAGAAAAATAATTTAGCAATAAAGTATTCTTGAAATATTTAGAGAAATTAATTCTCCATATCTCTTGCATTTCTGCCACAGCAGTGACTTTAATTATGGCAAAAAAGGACATGAATTACAGAACATGGTGAAGAAATGAAGGTGTCCTAGAAAGGGACCCATGAACCAAGAGACTGAGAAATACGATTGAAATAACACTGGACTTGCTTGGCAATCTTGGACAAGCAACTCTAGATTTCATTCAGCTAATGTGCTAAGAACCTTACCTGTCTAGTGAGGGTTCTTGAGTGTGTAATAATCAATTTAGAAATTCAATTTAAAATTTGAAGGAATGGAAACAAAAGCCTTATATTGTTACCCTAACTCGGGGCTTTATGAATAACAATCAATCCATTTACACATACAACATAGAAACAAAACGTATTTGCTTACCTCACTACCATCTTAGCTTACTTCCCATGTTGGTCTGGTTTGGGAAAATGAAGCTGTATAATATATCTGTGAACCAAAGAACTTGCCCTATCCAGCTAATCAACAGATTCTGGATGATCTGCAGGGTAGGCTGGTTTTTGTCCTGAGATTAACAAAGAAGTCAGATTTTCTAATGAGTGTACCAATCTAGGATGAGTAGTCCCCAGGTTCCCTTGAACCCTTGTTACCTAGTCCCCTGGATTCGAATAAACCAAGCAAGTGTAAGCCAGATAAGCCTAAATGCAAGGCTTGATAGAATTCCTTTGGAATCAGTGCAATGGAAAGTCATAGAACTCCAGTAGTAGAAGGCATTTTAAGTACCCTTAGGAAGTTTTTAACTACTGTGGGATAGATAATGCTTGGTCTTGATTGGCAGGAGAGGGTGAGAACACTATTCTCCTCAAAACCTCTGCCCAGTAGGCCAAGATCTCATGAAATGCCCTAATTAACCAAAATTCTTGAATCTAAAGGTAACTACTTACAACAAGGAATGAAGTCTCCGAAGTCATTCCTAGAGTCTCTGAGATTCCCTTCAGTTGAAGACAGACGGTAGCACTTCACAAATGGCACCATGAACTAGAGAAAGGTCAAGCTGGGCTAGTACACAGTCTGTCTGGTGTGCATCCAGTTCCCATCATCGCCAGAGAGAGACCCACGTGCTTATGCTGCCTCAGTCACATCTCATTTTTCATGACAAAGATTAAATATCCCAAGCCAAACTCCAAATGCCTTCTTTTGAGAACTGGCAATTTAATGTTCATCAATAAAACACAAGATTGCAGCTATGTGAAATCTACCCCAAAATATAAACACCACATGTTTCGAATTAACTCTCAAAAGCAAAAGTGCCAGGGTTTTCTGGACACAGATGGTTGCTTGCTGTCTGATTTTTTTAAAGAGAAATTGCAATTAAGAAGTGCATTTTTGAATCTCAGTCTACCCTCATGTGAGAGAGACTGAATTAGTTAAAAGTGATGAAGGGATGTTCTTGACAATGATGCCATCTATGGCAGAATCTCCTTGTCATAGAGCTTCAAAAAGAGTGGGTGACGAGGGGTAGGAAATGGGGTGTCTGAACATGCTTCTCAAAATGTTCTCTGAGGAGTTAGGAAATCACAGATTCCAAGAGCTGAAAGACAAGGGCCATCCAGTCCAACCCAATAACAAAAGAGATACTGACCTTGGATAACAACCCTGACAAGTAGCTACCTAAGTACAATCTCCGCCTCTTTCTCCTAATTCTGCCCTCTGGGAACAAGCAGAACAAGTCTAGTACCTCCCTTTTCCAAATGATGGCCTTCAAAATACTTTGTGACACTTATCATCCCCTCTCCCACCCAAGGCATTTCATGTCCAGTTCTTTCAATCAGGCCTTATATGGCATTGTAATGGGATGGTATCTTGGTGGGCATCATCTGTATTTAGTGCGTTTTATCAGTTATACCTAAACCTGTAACTAGAAATACTTTTTCATCTCTGACTAACAAACAAACATCTGCTCAACTAGGAGGCAAAGTCAATAGATCTCTCAGCCAGGAATAAGGAAGACCCAAATACAAATTTGGCCTCAAACACTTACTAGCTGTGGAGCCCTAAATAAGTTGCTTTATCTCTGTTTGCCCCAGTTTCTTCATCTGTAAAATTGGGACAATAACAGCACCGATTAGAAAATAATTATACAGTGCTTAGCATAGTGCCTGGCACTTAGTAAGTATGATATAAATGTTTACCATGACTATTATCTTCTCTTCAAGAGGTCAGACACTAAGTAATGATCAATGTGGATAAAAGCTGAAAATCTCTTTGTAGCGGGAAGTTTTAAATATATTTATATATCAGAGAAACATTCAATTTCAAGAGTGGGTGAAGTAGTTGGAGATGAGACTTGCCTGGGGTCACACAGCTTGTACGTGTCAAATGTCTGAGGCTGGATTTGAACTCTGGTCCTCTTGACTCTAGGGCCAACACTCTATCCACTGCACCACCTAATGCCCCATCATTCAATATTCCAGCGTAAATGACCTTTTATGTACAATTTTTCTAAACCCTTGGTGGTAAACAAGGACTTTGGCTAAATTCCTTCCCTAGTACAGACTTTGATGCCCACAGGCCCACAGGGCCTGATGTATATAGCACAGTTTGTAGCAGTGACATCTCAGGTATTCAAGGCTAGGAAAAAGAAGCGAATCATTTGAACCAAAAGGGTGAGTGAGCAATGTAGGTGGAGAATGACAAGTAGGTACAAAAGAGGAATTGTTTATGAATTAGAAAAGGAGTACGGATTGGCAATGATGGGATCCAGATTAATCAATTAAGAGACATTTATTTGACACCTTACAACCAGCCAGACCCAGAGAGCCAAAAGTAATGAGGCAGTGAGTGAATGAAGGAAGGAAAAAAAACCTGTTGCATACTTGCTATATGCTAAACTGTGTTAAGTGGCAAAGTTACCAACTCAGAAACAAAAGAAGTCCCTGACGTGAAGGAGCTTACAATTCTAATGAGAAATACAGGGCATCTAGGTGAGTGATGCTTAGGTTGGGGTTCTTTGGTTAGAGAGATGTTAACTGCATCACAGAGCATTATGCTAATGTATCCCATGAAGGGACAGTGGCAGAACAGAATTGTTCATGGTTCCTGGCTCCTGGATGGAGCATGGGAGAATGATGTTACATACATGTGAAGCTTTGGAAGAACAGTTCCAGAAAAGAGAATGGGGGAGGGAACTGAAGCATAGTTGCTGATCCTCTCCTGAAACACAAGTATAGAAAAGCTAGACATACCTTACGATTCGATGAGGAGAGAAAAACAGAAGTTCTTCCAGGGCACATAAGGTATTGGGTGAAGCTCTGAAAAAGAATTCTGGGGAATGGGGACTGATGATAAAACAGGAAAATATAATCTAAGATCAGATTTTAAAGACACCAGTCATTAAAGGAGATTCAAGCTCATGCAGACATATACCCTCTCTATTCAACTCACTCGACAACATGACTCTTCTGACTTACTCTGAAGCCTCAATTTTGAGGGCCAATTTCAACTCACTTTTTCTTCTGAATGAGGCTTCAGCGCTGGACAGCTCCCTGTTTTCACCGTTTCTTTCCTATACTTATGTTTGCACAGGGACACTTGTAGGACATCTAGCTCAACTATCTTTCCATAATAGCAAGTCAGCTAGGCAGAATTACTGGCACGTGGTTATGCAGCTACTGTTTACACACTTTTAGTAACTGGGAATTCACTACATTGGGAGACAGCATAATGGAAGTGTCAGGGAACCTGAGATTCCTTCTGTTTCTTCCACTGCCGTGAGACCTTAGACTAGTCACTTCACTATCATGGGCCTAAGTTTTCTCATCTGTAAAATGAGGACCGTGTGGCCTCAGTCTCTTTCCATTTGTACCTTTGTACATTTGTAATTTGTAATCACAGTATTCATTCTGAACAAAGCCGAGGGCTATTCCGTTAAAATGTATGATCTCTGTCTCAGTTAAGTCAAGAACTCTTTTATATTGTGCTATTCAGTGCAAATTTGTTAGCATGAAGAGTGTTCTTACTTTTGGAGTAAACACGGCATGTGGCAGTTCATTCCATTGCTGGGACTCCATTTTAGCAAGTTTCTCTTTATGTAACTTAGTTCTGCTTCAAGACAGGTACAAGGAGGACCGGCAAAGAGAAGCTAGCCGAAAGCTAGACAGGACTAGCTCGCCTGTGAAGTTGGCATCCAGGATTACTGCCCTCACCAAGCCCCAAATAACCAGCAACACTGAATAAGCAGTTAAAAGGATTTATCTCTCATGACTTCGACATAAATTTGCCAGCATTTCTAAACACAAAACTGATGGCAGACTCACAAAGTTCTCCATCTTCTTAATTATCTGTTATTTCTTCTTTGCCATGTTAACCTATGTCTCTGATGTGTCATCCCTCAGGAAATTGAAATATTCATGAAGACTGTCCTTACACAAAAAGCTAAAAAGAGAAAGCAATTTTCCCTCTCCCCCATTCTTCCTCCCCCCACTTCTCCTCCTCTATGAATTTGTTTATTCCAAATGTGAGAACATTGTTTCATACTGACAGATTTCTACTGGATAGCACAATAGAAAAGAGCCACTGACTTAAGGCAGGGATCATATATTTCAATGGAATATACCTCTGCTTTGTTTAGAATGAACATTATGATTCATTTCTCATATAAAATTTTAATAGACATCTAATTAAATGGATAATTCAACTAGATTAATTCTGTGCATTAATTTGAACAAAGATGAACATACAAGAGCAAGGCCCTACTTTGCTAATGGCAAAAGTAATGGTTCTATAAGCTCTTTTTTAAACAAATGAAAAAACTGAGACTCGGTGAGAATAAGTCATTTGTCCACAGCCTGAAAGTTTATCCATGTCAGAGGCAAAATTCAAATCCAGGTCTTGGCAGACCACAAGTCCAATGATTTGCTCTACCACATTGTCTTAATTATCTTTGTAACTCTCCCAGCGCTTGGACTATTCCTCTATGTACAGGGTTTTCTGAACTGAGAGTGCTAAAATCAAGTCATCAATGTCCTCTCCAGCCACCGAAGAGCATATGTTTACCTTTTGGCATTCTTTTGGAAAACTTCTTCAATCATCTACTTCTGGAGCTGAAGAGATCCTAAGAGATCACCTCCAACCACTCCCTTAGTTTAGAGAGGATAACACTGAGCCTCAGTGAGGAAATCCTGACCTAAGGTCAGCTTATTAGCAGAGCTAGAACTAGAAATGTCATTTTTTGCCTCTTTTTCTGGGGATTTCCCCCAGCATCCCTTGGCCCAGGTATTGAGAAGTATAACAACATGGCCTAAGGTTCCTCCCCCCCCCCCAAAAAAAAAAAGTGAAGCTTGCTTTCATGAGCACTAGGAAAAAGACAAGGAAATCATTTTTGTGACTCAAAATGCATTAAACTCTGAGATCATGTAGATAAATGGGAATTTCCAAAGGAGAAATATCAAATAAGGGATCAGAGTTAGGGCTTCTTCTTGTTATTATTATTACTTGGTATCCCCCTTCTCATGCAAACTAGAAGTGCAGGGTCTACTTGAGGGCCTGATCCCACTGTATAAGAACAGATGCCTGGACCTACCACTTTGCCCTTCCTTAGTCAGTCTGGTAGAATAGGGGCTTCTGGGCATTCACCATATTAATTCTAAACCTAGTGTGTAAAGGGCTGAAACTCTGAAAAAGTGCATTGGAATCAGACAATGGAGCACTAATTACCTATTGGACAATACTCTGTTAGCATATGCTTGGAAAATGGCCCTTCCCACTATTCTGTGCTGGCTCGATCTTTTGGTGTATACAGAGAATTGTGGGAGGGAGGGATTAGGGGGTGAAGTAAGACAAGCCAGAGTCACTTTGGAGGAGAAGGAGAAGAAGGGAGGTCGTGGAGAGCTTGGAGCAGTTTTGTCCATCTCCTTTACTTCTCCCCCTAAAGACCAAGGACTTTTGCTGATCCTGACTCTGGCTGATCCTGAAGTCAACAGGGAGCTAACTCGGACTTCACACTAGTGTAGACTCTCAATCAACTTCTCCCCCTGTAACCTCAGCCTCCCCTGGAATCAAGATCCCAATACTTAGATGGCAGTTATGTTAAGGTACTGAAATAGATACCCGATCCAGTGTTGTTGCCATTTAGATTGTTCTTAATTGTTAGCAGTGACCACTATGAGCCTTGTCTACTAGTGGCCCTGGACTAAGTAGAAGAGAAATTGTGCCATGTAACTTGGAAAGGTTTAACAAGAATTAATGAGATGGAATTAATAAAAAGGAAAATGAGATTGAATATCAGGAGGGAAAACTAGTTGTAAATGGTTGGATAATGGAATTATCCTCAAATGATAGAAATTTTATCATGTGAAAAATGAAATAGAAATCGGAGTTATATAACACTCTGCTAATAATAACAATAGCTTATATTTATAGGGTGCTTTCATGGTTACAAAGTGCTTTCCCATCTATTATCTGTGTCATTTGGTCCTCACAACAGCCCTGAAAGGTAGGGAGTGAAAATATTACTATCTTTATTTTGAAAGGATGGATAGTAATAGGAAATGAAACTCTAATTTCCTCTCAGGGACTTCTCAGTGGAGAAAGCTCTATCTACCAGTTCAGATCAGCACCTTCTCTGTAATGTATCGTCCTAGAAAGTTATTTAGGGTATTGAAAGATAAGTTGATTTGCCTAAGGTCAAACAATCAATATGTGTCAGAAGAAAGGTATGCTCTTGGTCTTCCTGACATTGAGACTGGTTCTCCATCTATAGCACCTCTCATTTTATAGGTGAAAGAGAAGTGTATCCAAGAGGTGAAGGGATTTACATGAGTGAAAAACAAAAATAGGAATTTCTATCTTCTGCATGGTACTGGCTTCATTCACTGCCTGATCATGGTTATTTGTTTATTTGTCCCTCCTATTTCCATGCCTGTACCCACAAGACATAACCATTAGATGCTAAGCTTCATGAAAACAGGGTCATTGCTGCCACTGTCATTGCATCCATAGTATAGAGCACAAGGTCACACACACAGCAGACATTTGAACAGTTCTTATTTAATTGAATTGATAACTCCTGGCTCCAAGTCCAAGGCTGAGTCTGTTGAGCCTTCCTTTCAGTTTGGCTTTCATTTGTTCAAGGTTCATGCATTCCCTTCCACATATATAGCCCCATATAGCTTATTCTCTGTAAATACCCAACTATACCAGAAGGACACCTTTAAAGTGACTTGATAAATATAAATATTTAGGAAGGTCCTACTTTCTGCAAGATGCTGTTTAAGTTCTAGCAATTCTAGGATGGTATGTAATACATCCCCTTTGCCCAAGGAGCTCATAGTTTTATGGGGGAAAAAATGATCTCTCTCTCTTACACAGACACACACACACACACACACACACACACACCCTAATGTGATACAAGACAGAGTATGAGAAAGTAAAGATAAGGTCCACACCAAAAGGAACTTAAACAGAAGGTCATATTTTGGCAAAAGACAATATCACTTGACCAAGTCTTATGTGATCTCACCTCAAATTACAACTAACTATATTTAAGTAAAAGCTTGAGCTCTATATGCAACCCATCCTATGAAAGCTTGAAATTCCTAGAGGCAGAAGTGCAGCATATGAGTCTGTTATCTCTTCCCCTTCATCTCCCCCAACTCAGAATGTTGAAGAAATGAAAGTTTCAGTTTATGATTGGATCAAATAGACTAAAAGAGAAACACAAATCAAAGAAACCAAACTTCAGAATGTACCTATCATGGCATTGTCTTGTCATATATCCCATTTACTTAAAGTGAAGTCCATTGGTCAATATCAAAAGTCCCATGCCTTGTTATTTTAACAGTTAACAGTCTCCCATTCTACTTGGTTACATAAAACTAGTAAAGGCACCAAAAAAAAAAAAAAAAAAAAAAAAAGCATTCTCATTTACTGCCCAAGAATGCATTGATATTGATCTTGAATAGTTGTGAGTGGCCATTTGCAAACCACTTACAGATGCACCAATGGAAAACAACTGTACTTTGTGTAAAGTGATTTTAAGTATAATCTATTTATACTTGGAATCACACATATGAACGGATCAATCTGCTGACTTCAGGGCTACATTTCAAGTCTTTCTATCCTGCCCAGAGATAAAAAGAAAATAGGCTACTTACTACTCTAGTGAAAGTGAGTTCCTGCTAAAGTTTTGCACATGTCTAAGTTTCGATGTCTTAAACAGAAAAATGGTGTCATTTTTGAAAGAATGAACAAATAGGAAGATAGGAATACAGAAATAATAAACACGGGCTTATAGATTTAGAGCTGGAACAGACCTTAGAGAGTATCTAGTTCCACCCTTCTCAGGTTACAGAGAATGTTTTGGCTTGTCCAAGATTATAAAGATAAAATGGCCGAGATGAGATCTCACCTTAGCTCCTCTGATTCCTGATCAAATGTTCTTTCCACTATGGATAACAAGTGATATTTAAATAGTGACTTAAGATTTGTAGGGGGTCAGCTAGGTGGTGCTACATTGGATAGAGTACCAAGTCTAAAATCAATAAGATTTATCATCCTGGATTCAAATCTGGCCTCAGACAATTACTAGCTGTGTGACCCTGTTTGCTTCAGTTTCTTCATCTGTAAAATAAGCTGGAAATTTCAAACTACTGCAGTATCTTTGCCAAAAAACAAAACAAAACAAAACAAAACAAAAAGAAAACTCAAATGGGGGTGAAGAGCCAGGCATAACTGAAAACAAGTGGACAGCTTAAGGTTTGCTAAGTATTTCTTATATATAGCATGATACAGAGGAAAGACTTCTGGATTGAGAATCAGGGGATTCTGTCATTTATTATATTGCTATCTTGGACAAGTCAAAACCATTCTTGGCTTCAGTTTTCTCATCTGTGAAATATGGTGTCTTCACTGCATGGCCTCTAATGTCTTATCCACTTCAAAACCTATGATTCTCTGAGGTACGCACTACAATTATTATTATCTATAAATAAGGAAACTAGCTCTGTGAGTCAGAGTAACTTATTCAAGGTCACTTGGGAAGTCAATGTCAGATCTCAGATTTTAACTCAAGTTTCCGTCATTCCAGAGCCAAGGCTCTATTTTTTGTTCCACAATATCTTCCATGAGCTTTGTCTTATGTTCTATATAAGCCACTTGAAATTCATAATAATTCATAAATGGCTTCTGCTTTGGAGCCTGAAGTTTGGAATGAATCAAATTTCAGGGTTTCATTTTGTTTTGGTAAATGATAATTTATCATCATGTGCATTTGGGGTTTTATAATTACAAAGTATCATTATAATTCTTTCAAACATATAATCTCATTTGATCATCACCAGTAACCTTATGAAGCATAGATAACATAAATATTATTTCTTTTGCAGATGAAGAAACTAAAGCTTGGATGGAAGTATGAGTGTGATGCTCTCAGAAATGGTAAGTGTCCACTTTCAGGGCCATTATTCTTTCAATTACTGAACTGAAGATAGCGAAGACTAGGAGGTGGTGGGTTTTGGGGGGAAATTTCCTGAAAAAACTACACTCTACAGGGTTTTCCCCATTCGATCGAAGAACCGTAAAGCTAAGGAAGAATGCTGTAATTCTTTTTGAGACTACATCCTATAGCTATAAAAATCTGCCTCCAAATCAATGATTCTCATTAGAAGGCAATCTTTCTCTTAATGTCATTAATTTAACCTGGTTAGGAATCCCTATTAGCAATTCATTTATTAAAGCCATGATGTGGGCATCAATTAGATAAGCTTGCACTCTTGTGCCTAGAAAACTTCAGGAAAAGAATGAAAGAAGAAATTAATTGTGATAGTTACCTTTTGGTACAGTACAAAGGAAGAGTTTTGATCTTAGACCAGCATTTCTTTTAGAAAACCCATAGAGCTGACTGTTATGGCAAAGAAATGCAATACAAATTAAAGATGGACATTTAGAATCAGAGGGCCTTATGGAGCCAAAGCCAAAAGGAGGCTCAGTAATCATCTCTAATCCATCCCTGTCATTTGATCGGAAAAGATACTGGGACTAGGGGTTGTAAAGTAGTCATCTTTTCAAAGACACCCATGTTTATAAGGCAAGTTTTGTTTTGTTTTGTTTTGTTTTTAAAAGCTTTCCTTTGAGTAGTCCAAAGTTTGTCAACATTCCTTATAAAAAGCCATGGAACAATGGAAAGGATATAGGATTTGGGACCAGGCAGTATTGATTCAAGCTCCAACTTTAATAAGCATAATAGTTACAACAACAACAACAGTATCAATAATAAAAATAATTCTATGGCCTTTACTGTATACCAGACACTGTGGGAGGTATTTTACAATTACTATTTTATTTGATTTCTACTTACTTCCTGTGTGATCTTGGGCAAGCCACTGAGCTTTCCTGCATTCCAGTCCCTTCCGTTTCTAAATCTGTAATCTCTAATAATTCACAACTGGGTACAGTTGTCCCTGTATGTTCTGATCAGGTTAGAGTGCAGAAAGACTTATCTCCTTGACTCTGGATACTACAGTGTTTTGCCTAGAAAAGTAAAGACTTGGGGAGGGGAAAGGATGATGGTGGCGGTCTTCTTGTGATTGATGGATTGGCACATAGAAGAGAGAAGAGTCTTGTTCTGCTCAACTCTAAGGGCAAAACTTGAAACAGTAGTTGGGCATTTCAGAGGATTTCAATTTAGACATGAAGAAGACAAGGATTTTCTAGTAATTAAAACCACTTAAATTAAAAGTGAAATTAGTTACTTGGAAAAGTTGTTTATCATGCCAAATTTAGTAATAATGATAATGATAATAATAACAAACTATAAACAGTTCTACAGTGCCTACTGTGTACAAGGCGCTGTGCTACCTTATTTCTGATTTTTGACAAGAATATGAAATGGATAAATAAGAGTCATGCTTATGCCATAATTTCTTTAGATTTCAGCAAATCACTTAATAGAGGACCTTAAGTTGTTCTCACAGAAAAGATGAAGAAATGTAAATAAGAAAATAATATAATTACTGTAGATGGTTTTGGATCCACTTAAATGGTTGGACACAAAGAGCTGTCACTACTGATCTGATATGAATTTCCCATGAGGCAAACTAGTGGGGTCTCTTGAGAGGTTCTGCGTTTGACCCTGCAACATTTACCGTTGTTATCCATGGCTTAGATAAAGGCTTATGAAATATGCAGATGACACAAAGGTAGACAGTATAGCTAAGCTATTGGATGAGAGAGATTCGTTTTAAATGGATCTTTGCAGGCACTTTGAAACTTGGTCGAAATTTAGATGAAATTTATGAGTGATAAATGTCAAGTTTTACATTAGTGTTCAAAAGTATCATTTCAGTGATGAAATAGGAGCATCATGACTAGAAAGCTTTATCTGAAAAAAGATCTGAGGGTTTTAGTGGACTTTATACTGAAAATGATTTTTAATTGGATTTGGCTGCCAAAAAATGAATTCTATGTTGGACTGCATTGAGGCTCACAGCTTCCAGAAATAAGGAGTTGATCTGAACTCTGCCCCAATCAACTCTTACCTAGAATACTGAAATTAGTTCTGACAGCCAGAATAGGAAAGACATTGATAAACTGGATAATGTCCAGAGGCTTAGATGAAGGAACTGAGGAACTTTAGGTAGCAGAAGAGAACATCATAACTGTCCTCTTGTATTTGAAAGACTGTCACCTAGAAGAGGGATTAGTCTTGTTTTGCTTGGCCTCAGTAGAAAGAACTAGGATCATTTGGTGTATGTTGCACAGAAGTAAATTAACTTTGCTTGCTAAAGCGAAATTTTTATTAAAGGCTAAGAATATCCCAAAATGGAATTGACTGCTGTGAATCACTGGGCTCTTACTCATTGAGCATCTTCAAGCAGAAGCTGGAGAAACTTTATTTCATAGATGTTAAAGAGCATATTTCCTTTTCAGATAAATACATGATAGAATTCATTTAAAATACTTCTTTTTGGAAGCATTCCTTTAATTTTTTTCTCCAAATTACATGTAATAAATAATTTTTAACATTCATTTTTTTTAAATTTGAGCTATCACCTTTCTCTATCCTTCCCTTTCCTCTTCCTGGAGAAGACAATCAATTTGACATAGTTTATGCATGTTCATTCATGTAAACCATTTCCATATTACTCATTTTGCCAAAGAATACGCAGATAATATACAGATATGTACATATATATGCATATGTCTGGGTATATATATATTACTTAGAGAAACTCTTTAATTTTATATGTTTTAAAAGTGTAATTCAATGTGTACTTTAATGCTGTCGGTTGGTTCTTTCTCTGGAATTAGATAGTATTTTTTATCATAAGTCCTTCACATTGTGTTAGATCAATGTATTGATCAGAAACTTACTCAAAGTTGCTCATTGTACAATATGGCTATTACTGTGTATAATGTTCTCCTGGTTCTGTTCAGTTCACTTTGTATCAGTTCGTGTAAGTGTTCCCAGATTTTTCTGAAAGCATCCTGCTTTATCATTTTTTAAAGTATTCTATCACAGACTTATGTCACTCATATATTCCTCAGTTGATGAGCATTCCTTCGATTTCTACTTCTCTTTCACCATTCAGAGAGCTGCTACAAAAGATTTTGTCCATATAGATCCATTTCCTTTTTTTTTCTCTATATGGAATATCGACCTAGGAATGCATTGGTGGGTATGCAATCTTATAGCCCTTTGGCCATGGTTACACATAGCTCTCCAGAATGGTCGATTCAGTTCCCAACTCAACCAACAATGCATTAGTGTTCAAATTTTTCCATATCCCCTTCAACGTTTGTCATTTTCCTTTTGGGTTATATTAGTCAATATGATAGCTATGAGCTGTACCACAGAGTTGTTTTAATTTGTATGTCTCTAATCAAAATTAATTTAGAATAATTCTTCATGTGACTACAGATAGCTTTGATTTCTTTGTCTGAAAACTAGCTGTTCATATCCTTTGTTCATTCGTCCATTAGGAAATGATGTCTATTTTTGTAAATTTAACTCAGTTCTCTGTATATTTGAGAAGGGATGTCTTTATCAGAGAAACCTAATGTCAAGCTCCTCCATCCCACCCCATTTTCTGCTTTCTTGCTAATCTTGACTGCCTTGGTTTTGTTTGTGCAAAACCTTTTAAATTTTGTATAATCGGAATTGTTGATTTTACATCTTATATTGTTCTCTGTTCCTGGTTTAGTCACACATTCTTCCATTATCCATAAATCTGAGAGGTAAAACATTTTATGCTCCCCTAATTTTCTTATGAGTTCTTCCTTTATGTCTCAATCATATAGAAATTTTGACCTTCTCTTGGTATACAGTGTGAAATGGTCTATGCCTAGATTTTGCCAAATTGTTTTCCAGTTTTCCCAGCAATTTTTATCAAACAGTGATTTCTTCTCTCCAAATTTTTGGGTTTTGCGTTTGTCAAGCACCAACTGTGTATGGTCATTTACTACTGTATATTGTGAGCCTAATCTGTTCTACTGCTTCGCCACTTTATTTCTTAGACAGTACCAGATAGTTTTTTTTTTTTTTTAATTTTTAACAGTAGTTTTTTTTTTATTTTCAAAATACATGCAAAGAAAGTTTTCAATATTTACCCTCACAAAAACTTTGTGTTCCAAATTTTTCTGCCTCCCTTCCCCACCATCCTCCCCTAAACAGCAAATAATCCAATATATGTTAAACAGGTACAGTTCTTCCATACATTCATCATGTTGAACAAGAAAAATCAGATCAAAAAGGAAAAAAATGAGAAAGAAAAAAATAAGCAAGCAAACAATGACAACAAAAAGGTGAAATACTATGATGTGATTGATTGACATTCAGTCCCCATAGTCCTCTAACTGGATGCAGAAGGCTTTGTCCATCACAGGTCTGTTGGAATTGACCTGAATCACCTCAATGTTGAGAAGAGCCACATCCATCACAATTGATCATCACATAATCTTGTTGTTGCTGTGTATAATGTTCTCTTGGTTCTGCTCACTTCACTTAGCACCGGTTCATGTAAGTCTCTCCAGGCATTTCCGAAATCATCCTGCTGATAGTTTCTTGTAGAATAATAATATTCCATAATAGATATACAATAACTTATTTAGCCATTTTCCAACTGATGGGCATCCACTCATATTCCAGTTCCTTGCCAATATAAAAAGGGCTGCTACAAACGTTTTTGCACATGATTTCTTTGGGATACAAACTCAGTGGAGATACTCCTGGATCAACAGGTATGCACAATTTGATAGCCTTTTGGGCATAGCTCCAAATTGCTTTACACAATGGTTGGACCAGTCACAACTCCACCAACAATGCATTAGTGTCCCAGTTTTCCCACATTCCCTTCAACATTCATCATTATCTTTTCCTGCCATCTTAGCCAATCTGAGATTTTGTATAGTGGTACCTAAGAGTTGTCTTAATTTCCATTTCTCTAATCAATAATGATTTAGAGTATTTTTTCATATAGCCAGAAATGGTTTTAATTTCCTTGTCTGAAAATTGCCCATTCGTATCCTTTGACCATTTATCATCTGGAGAATAGTGCCAGATTGTTTTGATGCTTGCCACATTATAATACAGTTTGTGATCTGGTGCAGCTAGACTATGGTCCTTGACATTGTTTTCCATCGGTTTCCTTGATATTCTTGACTTTTTTTTTGTTCCAGATGAATGTTGTTATTAGCTATAAAATAATTATTTGATAATTTTAATTTGGTACGGCACTGGATAAGTAAATTAATTTTGGTACAATTGTCTTTTTTTGTTATATTGCCTTGAACTACCCATGAGCAATTAGTATTTCTCAGGGTATTTAGATCTGATTTTAGTTGTGAAAATATTTGTGAATTTGTGTGAAAAGCATTTTGTAATTGTTTTCATATCATTCCTGAGTTTGCCTTGGCAGGTAGACTCTCAAGTATTTTATTTCAACTACAGTGGGGCAGCTAGGTGGCACAGTATTCAGGAGGACCCGAGTTCAAATTTGGTCTCAGACACTTAACACTTCCTAGCTGTGTGATCCTGGGCAAGTCACTAAACCCCAGCCTCAAAAAAATAAATAAATAAATAAAAATATATCAACTGCAGTTATGTTAAATGGAATTTTTCTTTCTATCTCATTCTGCTGGATTTTGTTGGTAATATATAGAAATGCTGATGATTTATGTGGGTTTATTTTATATCTTGCAAATTTACTGAAGTTGAGATCATTCTTTAGTTGATTCTCTAAGTATACCATCATATCATCTGCAAAGAGTGATCGTTTTATTTCCTCAATGCATATTCTAATTTCTTTGATTCATTGTTCTTGTCCTGTTGCTATAGCAATATTTGTAATAAACTTTTGAATAATAATGATGATAATGGCATTCTTGCTTCACTCCTAATCTTGCTGGGAGTGGTTCTAACATATCCCCATTACAGACAATGCTTGCTGATGGTTTTAGATAGATATTACTTATGAAGTAAGGAAAACTTCATTTATTCATATGCTTTCTAATATTTTAAAGAGAATTAGTGTTACATTTTGTCAAAAGTTTTTTCTATGTCTATTGAGATAATCGTGATTTTTGTAGTTTTTGTTATTGATATGATCAGCTTTGCTGATAGTTTTTCTAATATTGAACCAGCCCTGCATTCCTGGTATAAATCCCACCTGTTCATAATGTGTGATCTTTGTGATACATTGTATAACCTCCTTGCTAGCATTGTACTTAAATTTTTTACATTATTAGGGAAATTGGTTTATAATCTTCTTTCTGCACTTTTGTGCTTCTGGCTTAGGTATCAGTACCATATTTGTGTCATAAAAAGAATTTGGTAGGACTTCTTTGCCTTTTTTCCCCAAATAATTTATATAATAATGAAATTAATTGTTCTTTAAATGTTTGGTAGAATTCACTTGTGAATGTCTCTGGTTCTGGGGATATTTCTTCTTAGGGAGCTCATTAATGGCACTTGATAGACTTCAGATAGAATTAAAAGAGGGACACAGATAATTTTCCATTATACTATGATTAGCTACTTTCTAATCACCTCTCTTACATCTGCTGTAATGCAGTAGACTTTTTAAACCCTATTGTACATTTAATTTTATTAAGTCTCATATGCCAACCTATTTTTTGTTCTTTTTTTCTATAAAAATGTTGAACTCCAGGCACTGGCCAAGGACCGGACCCTGAATCTTATCATTTAAGCAGTTACAAATACGTTTTACTGTAACATAATTAAATTCAACTTAATGTAGAACGTCTTGTTTCCTAATATCTTCAGGGAACAAAATTTATGAAAATTTCCTGAGAATCAATGTAATTTTATAAAATAAAGTTTCAGTCTTCTTCCTTTGGAGAAAACTAGGATGAAACTTTTTCTGTCCCCAGTTCTGTAGCATTTTTCCCATGTGAAATGATTCCTTAAAGATTAATGGGAGTGGCTCAGTGACTTTTTATACCTATGGGGAACTAGAATTCATTAAGAGCAGTTGAATATTCTCTAATTACTTTCTCACTTGAGTTTAAATCACTCTTTTAAAAATTTATTTAAAAATTTTTTTCGGTTAAGTATTTTTCTCTCCTTCTCAAAATTTGAGGAGAAGGGCATATTAAAATCTCTGGGAATCTGAAAAAGCCTCTCCTAGAAGAGGATATGTGAACTGAATCTTTAAAGATGTTGGGAGTTTTGAAAGGCAGAAGCAAAGAGGGAGTACATTCTACTCCTGGTCAATAATAGACTTATCAAAGCACAACAGTGAGAGATAGAAAGTTGAGTTCCAGGAACAGCAACTCTGACATTTTGGCTGCAATTGTGGAATGTTTGAGGAGGATCATGAAAAAAGCTTGGTAAGAGACTGTAATCAGATCATGGGATCATAGATTTAGGGCTGCATGGAACCTTAGAAATCATTAAGTCTAGCCCTCTTGTTTTACAAATGAGGAAATGGAGGCATAATACAGGAAACTGACTTCCCCAGGGATGTATAATTCTGAAGCAGAATATAATCCAGATCTTCTTGATTTAAAATCATTTGTTAGCTGCCTTTAGACTGATATGGCTCTAAATGTCAAGGCTATTTTGTGGATGACAAAACTAGTGAGGGTCAGAGAGGGAAAGTCACTTGCCCAAGGTCGCATAACTTGTACATGTTGGAGCTGGGATGTAATTTCTAAGCTAAGTGTTCTGTCCATTACACAATGGCATGTATTTCCTAAGTGGACTACTGAGAGGTAGCAGAGGTTCTGTGTACAGTGATCACTGAGAGTCAAGAGGTCTGGGTTTGAATCTGGACTTTGGTAATTATTATCTGTATGATCATGAATGAACTACTTAATTTTAAGGAGCCTCAATTTCCTCCATTCTAAAATGAGAATAAAAATTCTGATACTACCCATATCACATAGTTGTTATATAGAAAATGCTCAATAAGACTCAAGTTCTATCAAATTGAGTTGTTATTATGGGAAAATCTGGCCCTAATGATGCTGTCTGGTGGGACAGATGGGGGGGAGCAGTGTCAGGGCCAGTACTAACTGTACTGGCCCGCAGAAGAACGGAAATGGGGCTTGATTCATTGTTTTGTTGATACTGTAGACATTAAACAGGGTTAACAATGCAGATTAAAGTAAAGTGTGTTTTTAAGTGTGTATATACTCGTGTTTTCTAATCAAAGAACTTAGTAGTTTTACCTGTCTACACTGGGCAAATCAGAAAGTATGGGGCTGTATCCCACCCATCCTCACCACTGACACACAGACAGACAGACACACACACACACACACACACACACATTCTCTCCCTCCCTCCCTCCCTCTCCTCTTTCAAAAGTCTTTTGTATTTACTTTGTATTTCCTATTGACTTAGCTAGATATGTGTTGTTGTCCGTGCCCAGTCTCCTGAAGGCAAGGGACTGTTTTATTTTTCACTTTGCGTCCCCCTAGAACATAATAAGCTACTGGCAGTAGTAGCAGGCCATAAGGAAATCTTGTTGGATTGAATGGAAAGCCAGAAGTTTGCATTTTATCCCAGAGGCAGTGGGAGCCACTGAAGATCTTTGAGCACACGATCTGGCTTGTGCTTTTTGAGAAGAGTATTTTTGTCAGCTGTGCCAAAGATGAGCTAAAGAAGCCTTTAGGTGACAAAAAGGAAAGAAAAGGTGAGAGCTACTTTTGCTAAGACTCTATAATTTTCAGGAAAGGGCAGAGTGATGAAGTGGAGCAGTTGCTATACTAGAAGTCCAGGAAGATCTTATCTCTGACCTTTCCTGACTGTGTGGTTCTAAGTCAACTACTTAACCTCTCTGCACTGCAGAGAAAGCTCTTAGTCTCTTCTTTTGAAAGATGGTGATTATAAAAATTGCAGCGACCTCCCTGGATTGTCCTGAGGCTCAAAGGAGAGAATGCGACAATGGGCTTGGCACACCTGTATAGATGTCAGCTGTAAAGGCTGCCAACCGTGCTTTATGGACCCATTCACTCTTAGAATGTCTTGACTTTATAGCTTTCAGTGAGTCCAGATGTGGCTGAGAAAGAGAGAGAAAGTCATTCCCTTTCACCAGATTTATGAAAAGATTTTTTGCCCATTTATTTTCTAGCCAAAATTCATTGTGAAATTTTTATTGTAGAACAAAACCCAATAAGTAATAATAAAGGCTCTGTAGTGAGTTGGCATGCTACCCAAACTACAAAATGGAGAGGCTTTCTCCAAAGAATGATGCCTTTTCACCTCCATTGAAAAATGGACTAATTTTTTTACATCACCAGGAATCCTTAAGATTCCTGAGAATAAACACATTTAGGAACTGAAGGATTAGGACTTGAATTATAGCCCAGCCTTGGGCCTTAGTATATAAATTGAAGGGGAGGCACTTTACCTCCCATACCTCAGTCTCCCTACTCATAAGCTGAGAATAATAATATAATTAGTTCCCGTTGAGTTGTGAGCATTAACCAGAAAAATATTATGATGTCATGAATAGAGTACCAGCCCTGAAGTCAGGGGGACCTGAGTTCAAATGTGACCTCAAATACTTAACACTTCCTTGCTATATGACCCTGGACAAGTCACTTAACCACAATTACCTCAGGAAAAAAAAAGAAAAAAATGTTATGATGTCTTTGACAACAGAATGTGGGACACAAACACTGGACACCAATGCTTAATGATTTGTTTGGGAAGTCATTTTTTGCCTCCCTCGCACCATTGCATAATTGAAAAATAAACTTGGAGGGGGGGAATAGCTTTAGGACAGAAGAAAGGAAATTTTAAACTATCTTTTTATGGTTTCCAAACTCATAAGGTAGGATCCATATGTGTATACATGTAAGTGTATGTGTGAATGTAAATTTTCTACAAGTAAAAAGGTCAGGCTGGGACATTACCCTAACAGTTCCCTTTTCTTATTTTCCCCTTGCTTTCTAGCATTTTATCTATTCTTAGCTCTTAGGTACTGTTTATCCAGAAAGTTGTTTGCAAAAGGACATTTTAGGGTCTGTTCTATCAGAGTTCAATGCAAGCTCTTAAGTAGAGATTTGAAGGATGAGAATCTAGCTCTCTGGGCAATCATATTTGCTGACAATAGGAACAGGCCCATTAAAAAATTCTAAGGCAGTAGGATATAGCCAGAAGAAATGCAAAATCAATAACTTCTGCATTTTTTATAGAGCATGCCAGTTAAGCCAAGTATTAGAGAAGAAAATTAGAGCCCACATTAGACCCTGAAAATGGTGATTTCTGTTTTGATAATAGATATCCTTCCCTTAATGGAATGGATGTATTCCAGCAAAGTTTTATGTTACGTAAATCTTATTTTTCCATTGACTTTCATTAGAAATCAGAAATGGATTCCACTGAGTGGTGGGAGTACAGTTTGGTTTGGACATTTTCAAAAATCACATTGAAAGATTTAGAATTTTTTCAAGTTACACATTTTGATGAAAAAATGATAATTTTCTGATAAATTAATAACCATGATACTCTGTTCTCAGCAGTCTAAGTTTCAAAATCAAAAGAAAGCAAATACAAATACAATATGGTACCAGAAACTTTAAGAGATCCAACATGGCAGAATAGGGAAAGGACTGACTTTGGAGTCAGGAAGATGAATCCAAGTTCTTCCTGTGATGCATTTTAGCAGTGTGAAATGGGCTAATCAGTCTCTCAGTTCTCCTTGGTATTTCTCTAATACTAGAAGTTAAAGATTAGTCACCCTTCTTGATCTGTAAAGGGCATCCTGCCCCCCCCCCCGCCCTGTGCTTCCTACCTGAAAAAAATCCCAGCTCTAGATTCATCCCAAACCCATATGGGATCCCTAGCATCCAGAATTTCTTCCTCACATGGTGCCCCTCATGTAGTGGAGACTAATGTCAAAGCTTTAATAATTTTTCCTGGGTTTCTCACCAATCTCCCACTCACTTGGCATTTTACTTATTTCAGTACTAGAAGGTTGTATAATCATGTCAACGTGGGTCCTCCCTTCCTGCCCACTCACTGCTGCCAATGAATGTCAAAAATTGCAACCTTTTTGTCACTTACTCAACAATATTCAAGAGTTGTTATAAGTAAAAGCCTTTTTGCTCTATAACCAACCTGGCAAAAGTTCCCTCTGAATTGAGCTAGGTCATTTACCCAACAGTCAACCACCAGGACTATTCTCAGAACTAGAACTGCATTTAAGGCAGGGTGACTGGGGCTTTGGTCCCAGATCCACACTATACAGGGCACTTTTTCTTTGAATTGTTAAAAATTAAGTGAGTTTCTAGTTAGCCTGAAGAATAAATTCCAGTGAGATGCTGCCTCTCCTCAATTTGCCCTCATCCCATTCCCTCCCTTAGCATTGCCATAGGCCCTCAGCAATGGCCTTAGAACAATTGCTCTAAGTTCCCTCTCCCTTGTGACTGAATTTTCTTCGAAAAGTGGCATTGTAGGTGTCTTTCTTGTTGCTTATCCTTTGGGGTGGTTTATGGTGGTTAGGTTGGTTATTAACAGTGCTAAGTATAACTTTTTTCCTATGTAGCCGGACCACCCAGAGTGTTTATTTACTGGAAGACCCTTCATAAACCAAACACACACACATGCATGGGCATGCACACACACAATAATATCAGAGTAAGAATTAGAAGATTAATTTACAAAACTCGCTAAACAGGTTCTCATTTCTAAAACTCCAGGAAAGCAGTACTTCATCCCTAGGAAGTAGTCTTTTTACTGCAAAGGAAATGTGGTTGTTCCCACTTTCCCAATACTTCTTCCCAGTCTAATGATCAGAAAGAGATGGGGTTACATAGGCACTAGGAACTAATACTCTGATGTGTGGGTTGCTTTGTTTATTTAGAGTCAGGGTCACTGACTCTACAGAATATTCTTTTGAAAGCCACCTGCTTCAAGTGGTTTTAAAAATATCCTTCATCTAAATGTCTACTCCTGTCTTCTCTGCTCCTGCCATGTTGTTCTGCAGTAGTAGAATGTGAATCTGAGTGGGTTGGATATGAGAGAAGTGATCATCAAGCGATCATTGCAAATATCTTGAGGAGTTGTAGTTTTCTACCCTTATGCAAGTATTTTCTGTGCTCCCTTTGGAGGTAAGATGGAGGAGGGTTTTTTTGGCCACCATTAGATGGCCACAAGGTATCTGGAACTGTATTCACCTTGGAATGATGGCATTGGAGCTCTTTGAGTCTTTTGGGGGGGATGCAGAAACTCAGGTGACCAATGCCACCAAATGGAATCCTTCGTTGACTAAAAAGATGTCCTCATCTTGATGTCCTAGAATCAGGGGCCAAAAGTGTCTAGAGCTGGAAGGGACCTTAGATATCATCTACTCCAGCCATCCTTTGTTATTTACATGTTGTTCCCTCCATTAGTCTATATGTTCTTTGAGGACAGTAGCTGTGTGCTTAGCATGGTGCTTAATACATAGTAATAATGCTTAATGAATGCTTATTGACTATTAATTGACTGAATACTCTCTTATTTTATAAGGAAAATAAGACCCAGAGAGCTCAAGGAAATCCAAAGTCACATAAGTCATAAATAGCAAAGCTGGAATTCAGATGCTCTGATTTCCAAGCGTGGGTACAAAACTTAGTTCTGACATTTGCTAACTGTGTGACACTTACCTTTTTGAGTCTTAGTCTCCTCATCTGTATAATGGGAATAATAATATTCATATCACTAATCTCATCAAGTTGTTGTGAGAAAAGTGCCTTATAGATCTCAAAGTGTAACTTTTTTCTTTTGTTCCAGAATTGAGGTTTCATTGAGGTATAGGATTCTCAGTGAAAATTTCCTTCCTCATTGCAGATGGGCAACTCATCTACAACTTATAGGCTTCAACTAGAGTTACCTGGGTCACTGTAGGAGGTGGGGTTAAATTCCTAGGTCTTCCTCACTCCAAATCTAGCTCTCTAACCATTACGCCAACCTACCTTTCACTAAAACCCTTTATAAATGTAAGATAGGATAAAAATCAGCATTTTTCATCTTTCTTCCAAAGCTTACTTGGAAAAACTAATTTACTAGTTTGCCATTAAGCAAGGGATGCCATGTCTAGTATTGAGTTACTCTTTTTAATGTATCTTGTACCTTTTTGGCATAAATTTTTCACAGGAAGCAGATAATTTGATGGTGTCTTAAAAAACTAATCCTCTCCAGTACCAAATAACCCAGGCAATTCAGCTAAACAATAGCTTTTAACAATATAGTCATTTGGAAAGAATGCTTTAGTCTTCAAATCAGGTAGACTTGCCCTTCATCATTTTGAGTGACAGCAAGCGGAAAACCCCACTGCCTCTGTATTCAGATAACAGTTTGATGGAACTTCAAGCTATGTCTGTAGTACTACAACCATAAGTGGAAAAGTGGAAAATTTAGGCAAACAACTCATTGTTTTGTACAGACGATGTCAAACAACCTTGGGTTATTTGTTTTTTGTGTTTTAAATTTGATTCAGTAATGATTTGGAAGACTGAAAGGACCAGCTTATATAATTAATATTGTATTTCACGGGTACTATGAATCCCCATCGCATTACACATTTCCTGCTGTTTGTTGGCTGATTGAATAATAGCTAAAATTACCTTTCACCCACATGCAGATAGACTTAAACATGACCTTGTGGTAGGAGGCTAGGCTTTGGAGATAATCCCATTACAATCATAGAGTACTTCCCAGTTTTTGAAGCATTTTAATACACACTCTCTCATTTTCTTCCTACTTTAATTTGTGATTTAGGCAGGCCGGGTAATATCATTTCCATTTTACAGATGAGAAAATTGAGGCGCAATGATAGGAAGTGACAGATCTGGGACCATGAACCCATGCTGCTAGGTAGTAGCTCTACTCATCACTACTTCATCTGACTAATGAAATTTTTGTGTGTGTAGGTGTGTGCAAATGTATGTTTATGATGAGGAGTAAACTGAGGTTTTAAACTGAGATAGGTCAGTTCCTTTCCTCCTGAATCTGATTGTCTCTCTCCTTCCCAAAGTAACCACTGGGCAGGTTCGGTAGCAAATGAATTCGCTACTCAGTGCTGAATGGAAACAAAGTCTTTATTGATAGTAAAGGGACAGACATGCATTTGGCCTTCAGGAAGACCAAAAAGACCAAACTGCCTGCAGTTGGCAGACACAAGGCTGGTATGAACCGAGTGCAAGGTTTGGAAGCAAAGTTAAAGTCTGGTTAGTAAAAGGCATTAGATAGAGGAAGATACCAAAAGCGGCGGGACAGAGAGTCTCTGATGCAAAGCATCTTTGCTGGCATCTTTCAACTCTCTGCCAAGGGATGATTCCACCTTTGCTGTTTTTATCTGCTTGGAGGGGCACATGGGTGGAGCCCCGGTTGATTCCTGGAAGGCCAGATTCTTGTAGAGCTTTTCAGATAAGGAAGAAACTGTTTGGGGAAACCTGAGCAGATAGTTGGGGGTTGAAAAAAATCCAAGCCAGCTCAGATCCGCTGGGGGCTGGGTACAGCCCAAACTGGCTTGACCAGATCTTGTAATCAAAAAGATCAGTCCCAAAGGAAGTTGGAGATCAGACAAGGAATATCAAAGGGCTATCGCCCCCATCATTTGCATGTGTGTATGTGTATACTTCCTTCTTCTCCTTATGTAGGTCCGGTGGTTTAATCTGCTCTTCCTCTTACTACAGTAGGATTATTTCTATCATCTCTATCGGGGCATTTATTGTTTCTTTTTACCAGAGCAGGACTGGTGTGAAATCAATGGCAAACATGAAATCGAGCCCGTGAGTTATCCCTCCTCAACTAACTTAAAGGCATCCATTGAATCGAAACATTTTCTATGAGATACAAGTTTGAGGTGGCATCTGATGAGCAAACATATGAGACTTTTCAGCCTCCCATTACACTAAATGGAAAAGTTCTCAAATCACTTGTTTATGTTCTCAGGGACTGCTGAGCCAGTCCATGAATGGTAATGCATGTTTTAAAGTATGAGAGAGGGTTGCTTATAGAACGTCAAGACATAATGAAACAGAAGGCTAATGCTGCAGGCTGATTTTTCCCAAGCAAAATCCATCTGCTTGCTATTCAGGCCATATACAATTCAGTCTTGTCTAACTGGGAATGATAGCTGGGCTTGGGGGGATTGTTTATCTGCTCCTTGAGGAAAGTAAGTTCGGGACTTGGGAGATGAAGAAGTACTTTCCCCACTGCAATGCATTTTTTAGTCTCTCTTTACCTTGGACAACCTGGAAACAGCATGTTCAGGGCCTAGAAGGAGGCGGTGGTTTCAAGGCTTCCCAGCTTACAGCCACTGAGAGTTTGAAGTTGCTCACGGGAAAGCAACATACTCAGGGTTGGCAGTAAAGCTGGAGGAAGAATGACTCAACTTAGACTTATCAGATGCTGGTTGAAAGGTCCGTGGATGGCATCTGTTTTGATGATTATAAAATGAGGATATGTAATTATAAACTTTTAACTTTTGTTGTCATTAGCAACTGGCATGGAGAAATGGCACCATTAGGTGGCCTTATGTGAACAAAAATGAATTATCAATAAACCAGTTATGTAGGACAGTGAGATTAACTCCCACCACCTTACAGAGAGTACAAACTAGACCGCAGAAAACATTTTGTCCAAACACCTCATTTTAAAGATGAGGAAACTGAGGCCCTGAAAGAAAAAGTGACTTGAGCAAAGTCACAGAAGGAATAACTGGAAGTTGTTTGTTTTTGTTTTTGTTTTAATAATCTGATTGGATGACAGAAGAAAAGCAGTGGGAACTCACATGTCTTTAGTCTCATTGATAAGTCAGTATATAGTCATAGGAAGTGGAAAGTAGACTAGCACCATGGTGCAATAGAGCTTTTGTTTAGTGCTGTGGATCATAGAAATGAGAGTCAGAGGACACTGGAGGGCTCCTCTAGTTCAAGCTCTTTCTGTTGCTGAACTCTATTGAATCAGGTGAGGAGCTAGCACTAGAATAGTCATCAGTGCTTAGATAACTGGAAACTCAACGTTTACCTAATTAAAAAGCTTTTCTACATTATTTGCCTTATTACTTCAAGCTTTAAAACATTAAGAAGAATGATGATAATAATAAGCATTTATCTAACACTTCAGTGTTTGGAAAAAACCATTTTACAAATGTCATTACCTTATTTCATACATACAGTAGCTCTATGAAGTTAGCATCTCTTATCGTTTTCATGTTGCCAATGAGGAAACTAAGATTAAATGACTTGCCCAGGATCATCCAGCTTGGAAGTTGTCCGAGGCCATATTTGAGCTTAGAACTTGATCACTCTTGCTCCAGTGTTCTATCTACTGCACCATCTGCTGCAGTAACAAAAAAGTATCCTAGCAGTTAAATTACCCAGGATGCTTATAGTTAAAAGCAGAGTCCTAAACCATAGGTTAAGATGACTGACAGTTAGTTGCCAAGAGTAGAAAAAGATGCATAGGAATTTTCTGAAATGCTGCTTTTTATGAATTTGTAGCATTTATACTTGTAAAGTTATTCAGGAATAAAACCTCATTAAGGGAGCAGCTAGGTGGTGCTACAGTGGATGGAGCACCTGCCCTAGAGCCAGGAAGACTTGAGCTCACTGGTCTCAGACTCTTGATACCTTCTAGTTATGTGACCCTGAGCAAGTCTTTTAACCCTGATTGCCTTGCATTTATAAACAAAACAAAACCGCACTAACACTTTTGGGACATATCCATATGATTAATAATAGCTCCAACTTAGTTTTCCAAAGTATTTTATACATATTACATCATTTGGTCTTCCTCTCAGTGTTATGATAGGTGCTATTATCCCCATTTCATAGATGAGGAAATTGAAACGGACCATTTAAGTAATTTGCCTGGGGTCCTACAAGTAGTACTCATCTGAAGTGGTATCCAAACCCACTGTCCTTGTTATCCTGAGTCTGGCCCTCTTATCTGCTCATTAGCATTACTAAGTGCTTACACATTATATCATGTTATGATCAAGTGAGGTAAAAGGTATAAATATTACAAGTAAGATTTGTTGCGATTCATAAATCTCCCAAGAACCAAAACTGGGATTAGAACCTCATGAAGTAGAGTGGCTCCATGTTCTGTGTACTGAAATGAAAAGACACTTTGGTGGAGTCGAAAGAATGCTGACTTTCAAGCTGTGATCTTGAGACTATGGGTCCTTAATTTCAACTTTAACTTAATAGCTCCTATTTAATAGCTGGGTGACTGGGTAAAGATTTCAAGGGACCCAAATGGTAATGGAAAGATACAAGGTTGATAAATACATGTGTTTGCTTGCTAAGGTGTTTTTGAAATCCTTTTCATCTATTCTTTTTGTTGATTGATTTCCACTGGTTGAACTTTCTTTGGAAATGGTAATAGTTGATGTGGATATCTTTTCTTTTATCCCTGTGGATTTTTTTTTGGGGGGGGGCATCAACAGCTTACATAAATGGCTTAGGAGATAAAGTCCTCAGCTGTAAGAAATACCTTCTCATGTTTATTCTTTGTTCCTACTTTAGTCTTGATTTTGGTAGTCATTGGAACAAGTTATTGATGGCCCTGTTTGTGGTCCATTGGTGAAGAAGCTGATTAGGACTCCCATGTTGGTGACTAGACATTTCCTGTGGTGTGAAGAATTGACTAGGGCTGCATCATACTTAGAGTCTTGAAGAAACCATTTCCATCACTACCGGTGTCATTCGAAGAATATTGGTCCCTCACTTACTGTGTGATCCCAGGCAGTCCTTCCAGCTCTCTGTGAGCCAAGGACTATTCCATCTGCCGACATCCTGGGGTAATATGAAGTGAAATAAAGGCTATGCCTACCCAAGCATGGCGATATGGAGAATTGAGCAATCATTGGCAAAATTGATCATTATATACAGCCAACTGGGCAGTTCTGCCAAATGACTCTTTTTTCTGAATAAGAAGGATTATGGCTGAATTCTCAGATGAGATGATGCAATGTTAGGGAAAAGTTTGTCTCTGCAGAGAAAATTGCCAGATTATGTTTTCACACAATGGTAATGATCTAGTCCATTGGGTTTCCTGCTTGGCCTTTATGGTCAGGAGTTTTAGAGCTTAGTTTGATCTCCAGCTGCCACGATTAGTTTGTCTTAGGAATGTGCTAACATCTAATCCTCTGCTCCCTTTTAGCAGAGTTTCGTTCTGTCTTCATCTTTAATTATCCTGCTTTATATTATGTTTAATTTTAAAGCCATCTCAAATCTTCTTTGGATACTACCGGGTTCATAAACCCTAAGTCATTTTTTAAAAGTCTGAATTATCTGGATAATAGCCTTCACACTTCACTTTGTGTCTGTGTCCTGTGTCCTGGACCATAATGAAATTCAAGGTAGTATTCCATTTCCCTATCATCTCCCACCATCTCTTCTGCTTTCAGTCATTAAGACAGAATTTCTGCAGGAACTGAATGTAATTGCTCTTCATAACACATGAAGCTTTCCATAAGAAAAGTCAAAAAAGGATTTTTCCAAAAATGTATTCTGTAATTGTTAGCAGGATGCCAAGGTTGGCCATGCACAGATGCCTTACAGTTGTGGAGAACTTTACATTCCAAACTAGTTGAATTATGAGAAAATGAAGACTCAGAGTAAAGCGAATTTTCCCCCTCCCCCCCAAAAAAAGACACAAACTAATATAAGTAGCAGATACTGGGTTTGAATTCAAGTTTCCTCTCTATTCAAGAAAAAAAAAAGCAAACAGAGGAACAACTACCACCAAAAAAAACTATCGCCCACTACTCAAAAAACAGAAATCCTTCCTTTGCATTAATGTGCATCCCCTTAAAAATTTCCTTTAATATGTAAATATCCCCTGAGAAGTTTAAAAGCTGGTAGTCGTTCATACCTTAATATGAATCCTACTTATTCCCTCTTCACACCTAGAATGAGGTTACTCCACTAATATCATGGGAGTTTTTAGTTTGGGAAGAGAGAAAAAGAAGAATTTTGAAACACAGTGGAATATTCAAGCAGGAAAAGAATGTATTGAGAGGTAGATGGGAAAGTCCTATGTAGCCAGGAGCATCATGAGGACTGGAGGGGGACGGACATGTTTCCACAGTGATTAAGGCCACTGGATATCTTGATGTTAATAGAGCAATGCCAGCTAGGAGAAGCGTGCAGAAGGGAAATCAGAAGGTATCGAGGATAAACCTATTTCACCATTTTGGCTCCAGCCAGCCCCAGTAGTCCATTGGAGCTGCATCCTTTCATCACCATGCTGATTTTATACCAGTTATTGGGCCCAGTTGTCAGTGACTATGGAAAGAACTATTTGCTTCCATTTGTAAAATGCTATTTGCATTTCTGAATGCAAATACAGCCTGGTGCAGGCTCGGGAAAGTTGGAACTCTAATTCTTCTTGAAGAGGAATCACAGTTTGCTACCAAGAATTAAAATACAGAAGGATTAAAATAGGTTATGTCATTTCTGGTTAAAATAATCTCACTAGGAAAGCCTCTAAGGGACATGAGTTAACATTCAGCATTGAGACTAAGAAAAACCAAAGCTTAGTGTTTTCACTGGGAGCCTCTCTAGGGTATTTATTATGACAATGAACTTGGAGGACTCCCCTGTCCTCCATCCTGGAAAATAAAAAGGGATGTATGTGTGTTTTTTTAAACAAAGTGAAAACATGAATTTAAAATAAGGGGCGATCTCCTTCATTTAGTTCTTGCTGTGTGTGTTTTTTCATTGTTTAAAACCATTCCTCTGTAATCGACAATTATTCAAGTGGCCATCCTCGTTATCTATGAGATCTGCAAAATGTTGGGAGTGCGGCTAATTGGAAAATTGTGGGCAGTTTTTAGGTGCTTCAAATATTTAGCTGCTGTTCTAAATTGAACACAAAGTTAAACATTTCTCTTAATTATGTGGGGATTATATTCCTGTGATATATGCTCATGCTTTATCTCCTAATGAAGGAAGACAGTTCTTCTCCCTACTGCCCTACCCTGTTGCACCAACTGTGATTCCTGTATTTCTCAGTGGATATGAGAGTTACATGTAAGGCTGGTTCTATTGAAAAAGACCTTGGAAACCCACTGTGGAATGTGGGGAAAACCAAACAGGGGATCTTAATTAAAACTAGGCCACTAAGTCAGAAGTGCAATTATGAAAATTGCTATTATTAAGGTATCATTATCTTTTACACTTCACTTTTTTTAAAACTGGCCAGGAAAAATTGAGATGGTAATAAGACTCTCAATTTTATCAGTTGAAATACTTCATTCTCCCCCCAACCCCACCCCATTTTTCTTCTGAGATAGGATCAAAGGCAGCAAATGTAAGGTGTTCTATTATAACAGAAAAGCAAATACAGAAAGTCATAGCTGGAAAAGTAAGGGAACTTTCAAGATCAGCTAGATCATGCACGTGGAAATAGGCATATAAAAGGAGAGAGATTTGTTGAAAGTCACACACAGTTAGCCTGTGACAGAACTAAGACCAGAATCCCAGATCAGCTGCCTTGAAAATCATTTTGGGTTTCCCTATCTTGCCCAATGTAGAAATTCAAGAGATACTCATAGATCTGATCCCACCATTGTTCAGCATCAAAGCTTGGATGTACTATTTTTATCCTGGGTTGGTGTGCTATTCCTTAGGCCAGGGCATCTTAAACTTTTTCCATTCATAACCCCTTTTCACCTGAGATTTTATGTGACCCCGGGTATATAGGTATATAAAATTGATATACAAATCAAACATCTACTGATAATAAAGTATATTTTCATGATCCTGTTTGGTTTTGGTTTTTTGGCAAAGGTGCTGGAGTGGTTTGCTCTTTCCTACTCCAGCTCATTTTACAAATGAGGAAACCAAAGCTAATGGGGTCAAGTGACTTGCTCAGGGTCACACAGCTAGTGATCAAATCTGAGGGCCAGATTTGAATGCAGTAAGACTCATCTTCCTGACACCCAGCCTGACATTCTATCCAGTGTATCAACTAGCTGTCTCAGTAGATTGGCTTAGTTGATCACTACGGTCTCATTAGCTCTAAATCTGTGATTTTCTAGGTTGCTATGAGACTCTGGTGAGGTAATATCTTTAGGATCGTAGCTTAAGAACTAAAAGGGATCTGAGTTCTCAAAGGATTGGGTCAGAAGAGAGGAAATGCTAGCAGCTTTTCACAAGCTGGTAAGGCTTCAAATGTGAGACCAGTGATGTGCTATGTATCTTATGTCTGAAGTTCATCCTCAAAGTATAGGGAAGATTAGCACCAGGGAACTGGTCACCAAGAAGTGATTAGTTATTGGCAACAGCAGCACAATGTAGCCCTGTTGAGTCAGGGGAAGGCGTGTAGTCTCCAAAGTGAAGGTGATCAATATAATAATAATCATGATTATTTTGCTGTTTCTTATTAGCCGGTGTTCAGCTACCTCCTTGCAAAGGTAGGCTGACCCTGTCTATTCTTCTCCCACATGGGAATAATTAGATCTGCCCCACTGACATCACTTGAGTGCTTAGGAAGAAAGGCCCTGTGTATGGCCAATGTGTTATGATGGTCATTATTTTAGAGCAGATGAATCTTACAGGAATTTCAAATGAGTTATAATGAGTGAGAAATTTGTGATAAAATATTGTCAAGCTGGACATTACCTCCTGTGTCTAAATGCTCCATTGACAAATAAGACTGGGTGGTAAACTTCGAGGGCAGGGACCAGGCCTTTTCATCTGTTTGTCACCCGCAGCACTCAACTTGATGACCTTTTCCAAGTAGTTGCTCAATTAAGGTTTTTGAATGATAATGAATAAATATAAGGAAACTCAAAAATGGTGTGTGACAAATGAGTAGTGCAGAGAAAGCCAGCCTCAAAGCCAGGAAAACCTGGATTCAAATTCCATCTCTTAACCTATTGGCTGTATGACCCTGGCAAGTCCATTAATCTCTTGGTGTTATTAGCCACTTTCAGAGATTCCAGGTTGCAGACAAGGCGATTGCTTTTCTTGATGGAGAAGGTTTTATCAGCTGGGAGTTTTGTATACCAGCAAATAACCTGTCCAGGCTCTATTCCTATGATTGATATATGCAGAATCTCCCCCTTGACCCCAGGTGCCGAAGCAAAAGATAGCATTCTTTTTTTTTTTTTTTTTTTTTTGAAGTCATATGATATCAGTAGCTTTGGTTTTTACAGCACAGTCTTATGTGATGTCCCATCCCATCACAGTAAGCCTTCTTTTGTAACAAACAGCTAAGAAAAATCAAGTGATAACCACATCTGACAGTATATGCAAGATTTTGTGCCCATTGGCCTCTTACCTCTTCAAGGAAAAGAGTAATAGATGCATTTCCTCATCTCTTCTCTGGAGCTAAGACTCATCACTGCATCGTCTTCAGTTTCTGCCTTTTCCTTGTTGAGGGTGTATGTCCAGCACTAGAATTTCTTTGCCAAAGGGCAAGAGCATTTTTTGTGCTTTGTCTATGGCTGCTTTAACGAACATTTACTCTGGGAAGACTTTTAAGGTTGTCCCATAAAGTAGAACCACTGCGTCCATGTTCTTGGGGATATTGTGTTCTTTTAAATCTCTTTTGGTAGATATTTTTGGTTGAATTGTTGATAGATGTGATTATTGTATTATCTCAGTTTGTCTTGCATGATGGTATTCTTTAAAACAGGCCTGTGTTTGGGAGTTATAATCCTGTAGCACACTCTCTCCCTTCACATACAAATAGACAAAATCCTTTGGTTCCCCATTTGGGCACAAAAGTGATCCTAGAGAAGGAATGGATATTGATACAGCACCTCAGCCCTTTACAAATGTTATCTCATTTTATCCTCAGAACAACTCTAGGATGTAGGTGCTGTTATTGTCCCCATTTTACATTTGAGGAAACTGAGGCAGAGTGAGGCCAGGTGACTTGCACAGGTTCACACGGCTAGGAAACTTTGGAGATCAGTCCAGAAATAGACTTTATTTGCTTTCAGAAGCCAAGCCTACGTCTGAACAAAGAGACTCATCGACAGGTGGGTGGACTTCTGAGCATAGGTTTTCGGGCCATGGCAGACTTGCCAGTGGCAATGATGATGGTGGTGATGATAGTGATGATGATAGTGATGGTGATAGAAAATGGCCCCTGAGGCAGAGAAGCCTCTTCTATGAATGGTGGGGAAAAGGACAAGGGTGCTAAAAATGATTCCATTTTAGCTACACAAGCATTAGTTGAGAATTTGGTACACTGTGGGAAATCCTTGTCTGGTGATAAGAAAGACTTCTTATTGGACAGACTTCATCATATAAATCTTTCTATCACTGCAGAGTAAAGCAGAAGATATAGTTGCTGCTGACCGAAAAGATAAACCCCAGGCAAATGAAGGGATTTGGAAACTTGGTTTTATTCACATATCCGAGGACAAAAAGAAAAATTCTTATCTTTGGGAATTCAGTCACCTCCTACTGGATTGCTCATGGCAATCATTTGTAGAGGCGCCGCTATGAAAATCATTGAAGTTTTTGTACCATTTTCTGTGGCAAAGGATGCAAACATAAGTAAAGACCATACAAAAGTGTGTGTGTGTGTGTGTGTGTGTGTGTGTGTGTGTGTGTGTGTGTGTATAAAGAAGTTTTGGGAAGTATAAGATAATATATTGGCAGAAAAGGCTGGGTCACTGGTGGGAAGGCATTTCTGAAGCAGTTGTCTGTATGTTATTGGGCCATTGACTTACGCTAGAGGAAATATTAAAATGAATAACAATCTACAAAAAGGGATAAAAGTAATTAAATACTTCTAGTGTGTGACACATTTAAATGAATTGTTGAAAAAAGAACTGATGTTGACACCAACTATCAGTCTTTCCTAAGAGTGGTTGGCCAATGTAAAACAAGAGAAATCATCATCATCATCATCATCATCATCATCATCATCATCATCATCATCATCACATTTATCACTTATTATATTCCAGGCACTATGCTAAGCACTTTGCAAATAGTATTATTTGAGTGTATAACAACCCTGGGAGAGATAGGTGCTGATATTCTCCCAATATTACACTTGAGGAAACTGAAGCAGGCAAAGCTTAAGTAACTTGCACACATAACTTAGTGAATAAAATAGGCCACATGTGAATTCAAGTCTTTCTGACTCCAGGCCCAGCGCTTTATCCACCGTGTCACAATGATTCTCCTCCCCAAAGCCAGGAAGCCACCTTAACCAGTAATAGCTAAGAGAAGTATTAACATAGACTCAAAATGCATTTGTTATATCTTAACAGAGGATATGGGAGAGAATCATGGTAGAACCTCATAAAACATTGAGAAGCAACAAAAGGGAAAACAAGGTTAAAATGAGAATAGAGACACTTGCTAGACAAAAGATGCAATTGTACTTCTATACTCCATCAATTATAGTGGAACCCTTAGATTTGAGTTCCAATATCAGTCTTCAGTGTTCTATGTGAAAAAAGTATCAGTGGTTTTATAGGCCATAAAAGATTGGGCTAGTCCAAGGGGACACAAAGGGAAATATTTGCTTGGAGGGGGCACGATTTTGAGGGCTGGAAGGAACTGATTTTCAAGGTGATGGAATGAGAGAGCACTGCCAAAGGTTTTGAAAAAACATTGGATTTATTGTTAATAAAGTGGTGACCAAAATAATATCAATGAATATTGACCTCAATATCTAAGCTTTCATTGTACAAAATTTAATGTAGATGACCTATATACACCTTGAAAGTGTTCTAAATGAAGGTATAAGGGAAGAACAGGAAATTTCTTGCAAATGACAGTCTACAACAAAACATATATTTAGCGTTCTAAGGCTGTGCTGCTCAATGTTTAACACCCCTCCCAAAGCATGCATGACACACTTTGAAAGTTCCATCTGCATTATTGACATTTACTCCAGCATTTTCTGAAGCCTATACAATTAACAAAATAGTAAGTCCGTTTTATAATATTTGCCAAATTCTGTGGTGTAAATGTGCACGCTGAAAATTTGTCAGTTCTCACGAGCTAGCTGGTGAGCGCCAGCTCCAGCATCCACCTGTAACAAGATTGACTGAAAGAAAGTTACAGAGAATATAGTCACTCACTGCGATTACTGTTTTGTGTCATGGAATGTTTCTTTCTTTCTTTTTTTTTTTTAATGGAGTGTTTCTTAATTACCATTTATCTTCCAGGCACTCTGCTAGTTACTAACAATACAAGCACAAGAGTGAAAGAGTGCCTGCCCTCAAACTGAGTACTGCATTGTTCTGGGAGATACAAGATATTCACAGATAAATACAGTGTGTGTGTACAAAAATATACACATATGCATAACCGTGTCTATTCATACAAATGTACACGTGCATTTGTACATCTACACCTACACACATGTATACATACATACATATATGATTTGGAAAGAGTCAGTAACTGTTGGGAGGATCTGGAAAAGTCTTTTGAAGGGGATGACATTTGAGTTTGCCTTTGGAAGGAGTTAGAGGTTCCAAGAAGCAGGAGGCAGAGCATCCTAAATATAACAGGGACGGGACACTATGTAAAGGTGCTGAGACCAGGGATGGAATATCGTGTATGGAAAACAAGTGGGCCTTTTGACCAATGCATATTGTGGAAGAATAATTAACATGTAATCAACCTGGAGAGAGAAGCTGGAGCTAGATTTTCAAGGGCTTGGAGGTGATATTCTCACCTAAAGGCAGTGGGGAGCCACTGAAGTTTTGTGGACTGTAAAAAGAAGAAAAAAAAAAAAAAAGCTTTTGATTCAGTAGACCAAAACAGTGCCTTACGGGCTCTCCTCCAACAACGTGACTCTCATGCAAATGTCAGAATCATGCAGAATTGCTTGAATAATGTAACTACAGAGATAACTTCGTTTGATGACTGATTATTAATAAGTCCCAGCTTCTCCCTGAAGTAAAGACCCATCTTTGTAATATCAATATTCTTCCAGTAATGCTGTATGGCTACAAGTCATGGAATTCATTTGAAGATGACTTGATGCAAAATCCATAGCAACAGGACTCTGCCTTTTGGTACGATGCCCAGCTCCCAGGTATGGCCCCCAGGAATGTACTTGATGGTTTGTTTGTGATTTTCCATTTGCCACATATGTAAACAAGGGTCTACCGACCATCTTCTAGCTACCATAGGAACTCTTAAGAGGGAGATATCTCAAGAGGGAGAATATGCTGCCTTGATAGAAATGTTCGGTTGTAATGGGGAAAGGATGAAGGAGACATCCTGAATCTCCTTTGACCTTCTTCATTTTCCTCAATATCACCGTGATCGCCAATAATTTCATCAAACATTGGACCCTGATTGTTATTTAGACTGGTTTACTGAGCCCACATGTGAGCTCTCCTCATGGCAAGGGTCTCTTTCAACCACCAATTTGTGAATGCCTGCCTAGGAGTGACATCATAAACTAAATGGACAGAGGCAGTGTGGTTTGGTGGGGGAGTAGTGGACTGGGAGTCAACAGACATGTCTTCTAGTCGTGGATCTACTTCTGCCCTCTCTGAGACTCAGTTTCCCCCTCACTTAAACAAAAGGACTGGAACTAGAAGAACTTTATAGCCCCTTCTAGCTGTGACACTCTAGAAACAGCACTGTTTCAAAGTTACCATGCTCAATAGATGAATCCCATCATGATGCCATTTGCATGCAGAAGTCTGCTGACATGTGTAAATGCCCCCGTTACAGCAGGATTGACTTTTGTCAATAGGGAACCCCCTGCTCACCTGGGTCAAATCATTTCCAAATGTCAACAGCTGCAGAGTAAAAGCTGCTGTAAGACAACGGGCCTCCAAAGTGTTCCAGCCTGAGCCAAGGAATAAAGATTGGTGCTGAGCGTCGGGCACGGAATCGTGATGTGTCTTTGTGCTGCTCAGTGCCTGCCAAACCATTTGGGGCTTACTTCCTGCAGCTCCCTCACATGCTGGGGACAAAGAGCTTTCAAGAAGGTCAAAAAAGGCATCACAGAATAACTGTGCAGGTGAACCAGATGTTGCCCATAATATTTCTTCGCTCCTTTCAGGGAAGGCCCTTAGAGCTGCAGGTAATTGTTTGCTGTCATCAGCACCTGAGATTTCTGAAGATGCCTTTTGGGGGTGCCCATCTTGGGCAAGCAAGTAGGGGCCGTTTCTGGTACGATGGTGAGGGTGGTAAGGACTGTGACATAAAGAGCAAGAAAGTCATGGCAGTTTGGAGTTGGCTCAATCAAAGTGAACAGGAAACATGGAGAAATGGAAAGGCATTGCCCTTGGAAGCCAAAGTTCAAATCTCATTCCTAATGTTTACTTGCTGTATGGGCTTCTCTGAACTTCATTTCCTCCATCTGTTAAATAAGGGGTTTAGAATCAGTGCTTTTATTAAGAGCCCTTCAGCTAAACATCTGTGATCTTATGATCCCTTCCAACATCTGTACCAAGGAAGCTTGAATTAAATAGATTAAGGTCCTTTCCAGCTCTACGAGTGTGTGTGTGTGTGTGTGTCTGTGTCTACATGTCTATACTTTATCTGAGTGAGCAAAATAGGACTTTGTGTTTTTGTTCTTCCTTGTTTCTTAGTAAAAAAAATTTCTCCTCCCAAAATAAAGTCTTCTCAAATGAAGTCTATTGATAGACACCCAAGAAATCAAGTAAATTAAGTCTGTAAGGACTTTTGTTTAAACTGGGCTGAAAATGTTCTTTCTTTCCCATGTGGAAAATGGATGGATTTGTTTGGGCTCTGATAACATTCAATATTGCTTGTTATTAATAATAAAAATGTGGATCCAAATAAATTAAATCAAGATTGAATGCCACATTTCTTTGCAAACAATGAAAATGTTATTCCAGAAGTTATTAAACTTTTGGAGTCTATATGATTTTGTCTGATTTCTTTGCCATTGATTAGGAAGCCCCATGGTGAATCTTGGGAGAATTGATTTTATTTTTAGCTCTCTTACTAATAAGGTGGCTTGACAGTAGTAAGTTGATTTAATGTGTTGAACTGCCATGGCTATGTAGATGAATGTTAAATGGTCTATTTTTATTTTTTCAGTTGGGTTGTTATTAGAGAAATGATTCGTTTGGAGAATGTTCCAGTTCTCCCCACAGAATGTTCTTCATTCCTATATTTGAAATTGTCAAATACAGAGTGGGAATGTTTCAAGTGCTCCATCAGTATTCACTCACCCAGTGAATGGATCAGTGTTGTGTTCTGCTTTCTAGAGTTGGGGTGACAAAATGTACTCTTGCTTTCTAGAGCCCCCACGCCAGGGTGATCTCCACTTCCTAGTGGAGAAGTGATGAGGTGGTGGAAAAATGGAGTCCATTTATTTCAAGGACTTTCCCCTTTTTAATCCCTCATACCCTCGTGTAACAAAAACACTGGGCATGAGCCCAGTATATACTGCACACACATGGGACAACATAACAACTTGCTATTGTATAGTTTGCCACCTGGTATCACTCTGTTTCAATCACAACATAGGTTGTAACAGCCCCCTGACTTCTCAGGAAGGCCGAGAGCTCTCAGGGGAGATGGAGAGCCGAACCAGACATTGTCAGCAGGTTCCTTCTGAGCTGAAGGCTCTTATACCTCACCCAGAGTTCTCCCACTGTCTGTGACCCTCTACAAATCAGAGGTTTCAGTGGTCTGGTTTGAGTGACAGCAATTATCTGGATAACTCTGGTGGCAAGACCTGCTATTGAAGAAACTGGCTAGTCTATTCGATGCTCAGGCTCCCCATTTTGTAACATCAGGTTTTAGATTAAAATCCTATTTATTGACTACTGGGTTTGCTAAATACTGCATTCTGAAATGATGTTGACATCTTGGTGGTCTGCTGTCAGGTTCCCCTTGTTCCAGTTCCTAAAAGGGCAACAATAGAAAGAACGCTAGGTTCACATCTTGAGTTGGACACTTGCCAGCTCTGTGAATTTGGACCAGCAGATCCTAGGATCGTAGATTTAGGGCTTAAAAATTCTGATAGGCCTCCAATCTAACCCCTTTGTTTTGTAGATGAAAAAACTGAGGCTTAATAAGGTCATACAGTGTCTAAGATACTGTATCCACCTCAGGCCTTCCTGACTCTAAGCACGTTACTCTGTCCATTGTACCATCTAGCTGATTCTGTTTTCTCATCTGTAGAATGGAGGTAACAATAATTATATGCCCACCCTTACAGGGTTGTGAGGAAAGTGCTCTGTAAATCTGAGAATTGTAGAATTGTGAACCTCCCTCCCCACAATGCACATGTACACACACACACACACACACACACACACACACACACACACACACCCCTCTGCACATGTTGGTTTGTTTCTTTGTTTCAGTGTCTATACCTTGGTCAAAAATATGCATGGGGTTCACTTTAGAGTAATAAAGGTCCTAAGAAGTTGGCCAGCCCAACATTCTTGTTTTATAAAGGAGCCAGTGGAAGCCCATAGGGGTTTGGTGACTTCCTCTGAATCCCAGGCCAGGACTTCACTGCACCATGCCAGGACATCATCATATAGTCTGCTTTTGTCAGACAGAGTCCAGTGGTATTCAGATATCTTAAAGTTTTCCATTCCTGCTTTATCGGGCTCTTGTAACTAACTTGGGATCTTTTCCCCAAATTATTCATCTATTTCCATTTTCTGTCCGAGTGGTCTGGATTATACTCTGATGGCAATCTTGGATCGGCATGCCCTATTTTAAGATCAGGAAGTTTTCAAGTCCTCGGATTGAAAGGGGACTCTCCAAATTACCCAATCATAATTTCATCTTGTCAGTGTCATTCAGTTGTTCAACTGTTGTCTGACTCTGTGATGCTGTGAACCATTTATCCATGGGGTTTAATCAGCAAAGATGTTACAGTGGTTTGCCATTCCCTTCCCCAGTTTTATGTAAGCAGGGGGTAATTGACTTGCCCAGGTCACACAGCTAGTTAAATGTCTTTCTGACTCCAGCCCCAATGCTCTATCCACGGGGCCCTCCTGCTACCCCACAATTTAGTAGAAGTATTAAAATTGGAAAACTGCCCCACTACCAGTTTAGTGATCTTGGGCAGATCATTCAGTCTCTGACTCACCCTTAGCATCTTCATCAGCAAAGTGGAGAAAGTAATACATTCAATTATATGAATATAAGCCATTCTTATCTCGTTGAATCCAGGAAGAAAATTGTCCGAAGTAATCCCAAGGACAATTTCTATTTGTGAATCCTTTCAGCCATCTTAGACATCTTCAGTTCATTATTATCAGAGCTTATTACTCTGCTCATGGAAAGAAGGAGATAGAGGCCTGGATCTGCAGTCACATAGCATGTTCCTGAGAGATATAGAAATAGAATATGGATCTGACAGCCTCAGAGGATTCCTGAACTCTAGGATATGAATGCTCTTCTATGACCATTATTCTTTTTATTGATAATTTGTTTAATGCACTTTTCTGTAGAATTAGATTTGAAGTTGGAGGGAACTTTGTCAGTGAGATCAACTCCTTCACTTTACAGATGATGATACCAGAGGGCCAGAGAAGATCTTATAGAAGATTACACAGATAGTAGTAAGTAGAAGATACAAGAACTCTAAATTTAGTACTTTCCCCTATGAAAAAACACATTGTGCAAAATAACCCTGTGTGGTAGGGAGTAAAAGTAGTATTTTCCCCATTTATATCGCCACTATAAGTGAGGCTCAGAGAAGTGAAAGATTGGGTAATGGGACTTAAAGGAATTGAGAAATTAGGAGATTAAGGACTTTAAGAGAGCTTCATTAAGGATGTTGAAGTCCCCTGGTATAAAGGTAGCAGAGAGGAGAAAATGACTGAAAGCCACATGCTGAGCACATTAATAATAAAAAGAACAACAAGAATAATAACTAACATTTATTAAGCATCTACTGTGTGCTAAACACCTTACAGTGTTACCTCATTTGAAGCTCACAACAACTCTGGGACGTTACTTGATATTATTATCTGTATTTTACATTTCAGGAAACTGAGAGAGAGTTTAAGTGACATGCCCAGCATCACACAGCATTTTAATTTCTTTCTCTGGTCTGCTGTTAATGCTGAAAACTGAGTTTAGTTTTATAAGTCTTTCCCTATTTTGTTTTGGGAGACTCTTGATTTTTTTTTCTGTTTTGTCAGTGGAATGTAAGAGTGGGATATTAATACATTGCAGTTTAGTTTTGCAGTGTTGGGAATTTTTTGTAAAAAATTAAAAGATAAACTGGAGCCTTTTTCTTGTTTCTAAGTTCACATTTGAACTCAGATCAAGATTGGATGAAGAAATTCCATGACTGACTGTAGTAGTGGGGAAGATAGAACAGAGTGAATCAGTAGCTGATGTTGGGCAGGAGGACCAAGGGTTCATTGTCATTAGAGGGGGATGGAGTTTCTGAAATCTGGAGGATAGGAATGTGAGAGAAAGAGATCTAGAATGAACAGAAATCAGTTCACTAGGGAATGGGAATATATGTGAGTATACTAAACGAAAGGGGTAAGTTGGAGTAAGATCCAGCCCGGATAAGGTTGAGGAGTTTGGACATGAAAGAGTAGGAGGTAGGCAATGGGGATCATTTGAACTTGTGACTCTGCTACTCAACCAACTTCAGTGGTTCCTTGTTGCCTCTAGATAAAAATATAAAATTCTTTGTTTAGCTTTTTTTCAACCTGGGCCTAAGTGAGCTTTCCAGTCCCAGCCACTGTACATTATTATCATTCCTGCCCTCTCTGATCCAGCAAAGCTAGTCTTTTCTATGTTGGCCATCTCATTTCCCACCTCTGTACCTTTGCCCTATAATATCCTTCTCTGCCTTCCAAATGTAGCAAAATACCTCCTTCCACATAAAATCTTACCTGATACCCCCAACCACGGGAGCCCTTCCTGCTAAACCATACACACTTCATTTATTTCTACTTGTTTCCCTTTGCATTTTTTAAATGTATATATGTACTTGTCTCCCCAATTAGGATGCATCCTTTTTTGAAACAAACCAAAAAAAAGATAGTTCCTTGTCTTTATAATCTCAACACATCGACACATGACTGGTGCTTAATAAGTGCCTCTGAATTGCTGGCTGACTGGCTGGATTTCTCGGTGTTAATGCAGGAGAGAATTGCTATCCCAACCCAAGATTCCTCTGTGGACTAAAGTTTTTCCCAGTTACACCCAAGGAAAGGGAAAAGTTTTATCTAGAAAGAGGGCAGGGTTAGTCTGATAAGTTCAGAATCTGTGTCAGATTCATTAGCTCACAGTTACAAACAGTTGTGAAAACAGGCAGCATGTTGAGTTTGCCAGTGGCAAAACGTTCCCTCCTGTTTTTAAGAAAATTTATTTTAAAATCTTACAAATGGGCTTGGACAAGTTGCTAGTGTGTCCAAAATACTATTCCAATCAACACTTGAAGTGCAAATGCATTATAAATATATTGAAGCTTCATCATAAAGCTATCCAGGAAAACAAGCTTTATTCTCCATTAAAGGCAAGAGAAGGAATCAGAACATGTCTCTGGGCAGCAGAGGAATTACATCGCCTCCCTTTATGGACATTTGTTTTCCTTTTGGGATGGAAATGAAGGGATTGGCAGACTTGGCAAGCCCCCCCCCCAACTTGATGATGGAAAGGAGATATTCTGACAAACTAAATATTTTGTAGGCTTTCTTAGCTCAGCTTCTGATTTTTCAGACTTAGAATCCTGACTGGAGGTAATTCTTAAACCATTTTATGAGGACAACACAGTTGAATTTATTTTCTTGCCTTATGCATCTGACTCCAGGTTCTGTATTAAGATAAAGAAGAGTGAATTGACTGGAGAATTTGAATATATCCATCTCTGACTCCAGAAAAGCTTATAAAAATGGAATCTTGGAGTTAAGTATATAAAGGATTTGGAATTGTAAATAAAATGCTGTGGAAAGGGGAGATAAATCCATGATCTCGATGCCTCTCAGCAGGTAACACTTTACAATAAAAGGAATGCCGGGCTAATGCAGAAGATCAATAGCAACTTGTGTGACCAAGTCACGTCACCCTTTCAGCGGCCAGAGGTTAGTGAAAAAGAAAAGAAAGTGAGCGCGGTTGGCAAGTTGTTAAAAAGTGACGAAAATTGTGCAAAGAGAAATGGCAGAGTGAATAAAGATGTAAAGAGATGATAAGTGTATATGAGGGTTTTCTGAGGCGATAATACAAAATAGAAATAAGTGGATGCTAAGGAAGTGACTTTTAAAAGTCTGCAAACACTTTGAAAGATGAGAAGCAAAATGGTGCTGCAGAAAACATAATGTGTTCACAGCCCTGTGTTCAAATCTGTGCTCTGATACAGACCACCACCTGTGTGAATTGGCTCTCTGTGCCTCCCTGTCCTGATTTGTACAATGAATGATTTGGGGATCATCTTACTTCCCATGCATTCAATTACCTAGGCTGATGATTCTCCAGTCTATGTATATTACCCTAACCTATCTCATGATCTACAGGCTTTTATGCCCCAGTTTCCTGTTGGTCATCTTGAACCGGATAACTATTTACATTTCAACATATCCAAAAATGAAACCATTCATTCCCCAAACCTTCCTCTTTTGTAAACTTCCCTGTTACTGTTGAGGATACTACTATCCTCTCACAATCTCTGGGTCATCCTCAAGTTCTCATTTCCTCCCATCCCTCTACTCCAAATAGTCACTATGTTAGCAAGGCATGTCAGTATGCTTCTTGTAACATTTCTCACATATTCACTCTTCTCTTTTCTGATATTGCCACCACCCTAGTACAGGACTTTATCACTTCTTTTATGAATTATCACAAAAGCTTACCAGTTGTGCTCCTTGCCACAAGTCTTTCCCCACTCCAGTCCATCTTCCACTTGACGATGAAAGTAATCTTCTTAAAGCTGAGTTCTGATCATTCTCTCTCTCTCTCTCTCTCTCTCTCTCTCTCTCTCTCTCTCTCTCTCTCTCTCTCTCTCTCTCTTCTCTCTCTCTCTCTCTCTCTCTCTTTCTCTCTCTCTCTCTCTCTCTCTCTCTCTCTCTCTCTCTCTCTCTCTCTCTCTCTCTCTCTCTCTCTCCCTCCTCCCTCCCTCCCTCCCTCAGGATCAAATATTAAATTCTCTGCTTTGAAAGACTTTCCTAATTTGTCCCATCCCTCCCTTTTCAGTCTTTTTAAACTTCCACACTGGCATGTGTTCTGTGATCCTGCCATTTGTCCCACATGACATTGTATCCTGATACATGATTCCATGCCTGGAATGCTCTCCCTCCTGGCTTCCTTCATGACCAAGTTCAAACACCATCTTGTCCAGGAAGCCTTTCCCGATCCCACTTAATTCAAGTCCCTTCCCTCTATTGACTGTTCAATATATCCTCTTTCCCTAATTATTGGCAGGCTGTCTCCCTCATTAGACTGTGAGCTCCTTGAAAGCAGAGGCTTTATTTTGCCTTTCTTTGTATTCTCAATGCTTAACCAGATACTTGGCACATTTTTGGTGCTTAATAAACTAACTCATTGACTATCACTTCATGATTAATTGAAAAACTCCAGAGAACTAGGGACCATTTGCAGTATCCTGTATTGTGTCTGTACTTCTCTTACAGCCAAGGGACTGATTATTCGATTGGCAGACTCCTCCATTCCTCATGTAGGCTCAAGGGACATTTCTCAATGCTAAGAGGTATTGGAGCCAATACAATGTTCAGAAAAAGAAAAACCAAAGTGGGGACAGCCTTTAATGGAGTGGGCAGAGAAGTCAGGAATAAGATTTGAAGAGGTAAAAGGAAGCTTGCCCTATGTCAGGAGGCTAGAGGATGGAAAAATATCAAGAAAGCAAAAGAAATGAAAAAAAAAACATTGGAAACTTGGAGCCAAAAGAAAAACAGATTTGAGATTCTTTCTGAAGAAGATGGGGGGAGATTGATGATGTGAGAAGGAAACATTTTCTTGTCCCTCAGGGAATGATCAGGGTGATACAAGAAGATATCAAGTGAGAGAGTAGAGAAGTGAGAGAATAAATAGGATGGTCCAGAGCAAGAAGAGAGAGGAAGGCTGCTCAGTGATCCCCTGCTGAGGGCAATGGCCCAGCTTTGGAGGGACCTGCTCATTCCAGAGGGGCCTCTTATCTTCCAGGAATATCTGTCCAAGACAGAAGAGAAAAACTTCCAAAGACTTGTCAAAACAGATGACTATTCCCTATCTCTGGTGATTCATGTAAGCACAAACGATGATGCCAGAAGGAACTTAGAAAGCGTAGCCAAGTGTTAGGAAGCCTTGGACAAGAAACTGAAAAGTTTGGGAGAGGGGAAGAGAAAACTGCCATTTGTATCCTTTCATCAAACTGGATGCCAGAGAGAGAGGATAACGATATAGGAAGAAGAGCCATTGAGACATGGAGAAATCCAAAGGAGGCAAAGTTCAAGAAAGAAGCCAGCAGCAAATCCCTTGGCCTGCATTGTCCAAATACGAATAGACGTAGTTTAGTAAATAAAATAAAGTTTCAAAAGCATGGGGGGAAAAGTTGAGCTCTTACATATCATGACAACTTGATGGGACGAAACTCATAACTAGGATATAACTCTGGACAGGGATACTTTATTCAAAAGAAACCGAATAGGTAAGGAGTGTGTGTGTGTGTGTGTGTGTGTGTGTGTGTGTGTGTGTGTAAAATTTCATATTAAATAAATAGGTAGGGAAAAATCCAAGCAAGGTGATATAGATCCGTATTTTAGTGAAGATATTGGAGGAACAAACAAAAGTGAAAACCATTATATCTACAGACAATAAGAAGAAATGATGGGAGAACATCAATTATACAGGCTGTTTAAGAAACCTCTCTGTTCCTCTCTCTCTCTGCTTCTCTCTCAATTGCCTCTTGTCTGTCTCTCTCTGTCTCCCCACCCCTCCTCCCAAAAGTAGACAAGATTGTAATTTCTTGACATGTCATACTGAGTATCTCATCCTTCAAAAAGTGGAGGGACCAATGCATTTTCTCACCAACAGGACATGATTGGTTGCTAGTATACAAATGATAGGAAGTGTTTGGGGGAGGTGAGTAACAGTTCCTTCCTGAAGTTTGTGTTGAAGAAGAAGCAGCTGCAGATAGTCTGACAGACACATTAGCTTTTAGGAGAGTCGATTTTAGAAACTCCATAGGAAAGCTAATTGAGAAACTTATGGACTAAAATTCTACAGGGGAAAATCATCACATAAGGGGAATGGGAGAGTTTTCAGAAATGAAAATCTGAAGACACGGGAAAAAGTGGTTTTTAAAAGGAAGAGAAGCATGAGTTGTCTAAAAAGGTCAAAAAATTAGTCAGAGAATTCAGCAAACAAATTAGGTTTTTAAAAGGTATGTGTAGAACATAGCAGCCTGGATAGGTGATGTAGAATAAATAGAAATGCATGTCCTAGGGGTGAGAATACTGAAGCTTAAGATGACCTGAGTGGGGAGGGTGATGAAAATTTGTTTTTGCTGTAAGGGAATTTGTTGGCTGTGGGGAAGGGGAAGGGAGAAAAATAGAACCGATAGAACCGATACCTAAGATGGATTGTGTGGTTTACAACATGGATTTTTATGCTACCCTTGCTGTTGATGATGATCATGTTTTCTTTGCCAAGGAAAATTATTGTTAGAGTGGAAACGGCCACATGAGAACAACTAATAGACAGTTAGTACCCATTCTAAGTAAGGAGATAGTAACAGAGTACCAATGTGCTCCTGGCAAGATCAGGGGCTTTGATCCACATGAACTGTGTCTTGGAGTTATAACAAGCATTTCTGAAATAATAGCGATATTGGTATGTAGTGACGAGGTTTTCAAAGCATTTTGTTGACATGATTCCAATCGGTTATGGCTTTGTTACGCGGTAGGTGCTGTTATTATGCCATTTTACAAATGCTGAAAATGAAGATCACAAAAGGTAAAATAAGCTTCTTAAGATCATGCAGTTATTAAATGTCAGGAATACGATTCCAAACCTGACTCCATGTCACATGATAAATCATGGTGGCAGGGATGAAGAGGAATGCTGCCTAATAACTTGCCAACTTTCGGGATGTTTGCTAATAATTCAGTATGATCCCAAAGCAGGGTATTTCCTGTCAGTGTCTTCTATATGTCTTTGGCTAAAGTCCCATTCACCTTGCACTATTATATTGCTGCACTCCACTGAATCTTCATTCCCTTTTCCCTAGAATGTTAATGATAAAATTTGGAGAGAGAGGCTAGAGTTAGGAAGAACTTCAAGTCCCACCTCTGACACTTAGTAGTCCTGTGACCCTGGAAAATCACTTAGCAGATTGACCTGCTAAAGGTGGACACAAAATGTATCTTGCATTCATGGAGGGAGTTCTACATCAGTAGTTCTCTGAACTGGCAGAGCCCTGGATCCTTCCCATAATACTTGCACCATCTACCTCCTACAACTGTCTTGGGGATTAAAATATGTGTGAAACTTTTTGTAAAAGGTAAAGCATTTTACAAATGCATGTTATCAGTATTCATTACCTCCCACCCATTCTACTCTACTCTACTAATGAATAAACTATTCTGGAAGTAATTAGTTCTGAAGGTACATTACTTCTTTTAGGCATCTAGAAAACGAATAGATTTCACAATGTTTACTCTTAATCTTCATTGTTTTCTCATGGTTCAAGTTTTAAAAAAAAGAATTGAGACTTTTTATTTTTACAGCACTTTAAAATGGCTTTTCCATGGAACTAGTGTCTTTCGTGATCCCTGCCCTATGCCCTACTGTTTTACTTGTCTGCATCTTCTTTGTGATGTGGAGGGGGACCTAGGGTTCTTGGTTGTTTTGCCAGATGCTAATCTGCTGGAAGAGTGTCCTGTACTGCTCAAGAGATGATCTGTCATCTGAGGACAACCTTAGCTAAGGATCGCAATGTGCCTCCCTTTGGGGGACAATGGAATCAATACTGGGGGACCATAGCATCTCATGAAGATAATCACTACAATCTGGAGTATGTGGGAGGGATGAAAAGGAATGAGAGAGAGAGAGAGAGAGAGAGAGAGAGAGAGAGAGAGAGAGAGAGAGAGAGAGAGAGAGAGAGGGAGGGAGGAGACAGAGACAGAGAGAGGAGACAGAGAGAGAGAGAGGAGACAGAGAGAGAGAGAGACAAGTGGTCTCTTGAAGAACTGAAGTTCTGCTTTGGGACAATAGTCCCTGGAATTTCTAGTCGTTGAAAAGTGAAGTAACAGCTGTCACATCAGTGAATGTGGCCAGTGGTCTTCATGGACAAATCTCGTAGAATATAGGATGTTTGTGCAGAAATGAACCTGGACTTTGCCTCAGAGGAGTCTGGATCTCTTTATTTGCCCAAAGAAACAGTGTTTCCGGGAGACTTTTACAGTGGTGACATGATTTGTTAACATCAGCATCGTCATTATTATTAATAGCTAGCATTTACATAATTAAGGTTTGTAGTGTGCTTTGCAATTATTCTCATTTGATTCTCACAACAATATTATCCCTATTTGATAGATTAGAAAACAGAGGGCAGTCAAGAGGCTTGCCTAGGATCATTCAGCTAGCAAGTGTTTGAACTTGTATTTTAATTTGCATCTTCTTGATTCCTGGTCTAATGCTCTCTTCCCTGAACATTCTAGCTGCTCCACAATAAGATATCTTTATGGTTATTCTATATAATCAGAGAGTAAAAATCTGAAACTCTAAAGGAGTCAAAGATTTTTCCAGGTTAAAGGTTTTTAATCTGGCATTCATGACATAAAAACAATTAAGAGGCCCTGGTTTAGTACCAGTCCCCAGCAGAAGTGTGAAGTAGGGAAAGTGTGCTCTTGCCTGTTTCCACTTCCCTTTGGTTGTACCCACTCCAACATCTGATGCTCTCTCTCCTCCAGAATCTCCTCTGTAATGAAGGAGAATCTTTGGTCATTGTGGTTGGTGAAATTTTCTACTTAATAACTCGCTAAGTGGGAGATTGTTTCAGACCACTTCTAATGCACTGAGGGTTGCCTGGGAAGGCCCAGAGAGTCCTTCCATGGGTGACTCAGAACCTCAGGATATATCTCCAATCTGACCCTGATCCTTTTTCATCTCCTGACTTCAAAATCTGAATTAAAGTAGGTCCACATGGGTTCATTTGCTTGTTTGTCATTTTGGCAGTGTTGTAACCTGCCCCGTTTGAGCATGTACAGTTGGGAGGTATTTTCTCCGTGGAGCTTTCCCACTGTGGAGCACAGGGGGCAATCTTCCTAAGTTAAACACAGGGCTGCCCCCACAGGCATGTAATTGGATTAGGGGGACGCATCAAGCCCATATTTTAAGTCTTTGGAGTACCATGTTCAATGTTTAGAAGCTCCTGAAAAAATGTTAGGGGGGAAAGGGTCTAATGTGCCATCAGCATGATGTGCTGCTGTCCAGCATCAGTGAAAAGGGCATGGTGGGGTGAGCGGTGCGTTCTGGTGAGTGATGCTCCATCATGTGCCATCCCTCAGAACCACATCCACCAGGACCCTCTAAGTGAGTGTCATCTGTCACTAATCCTGGCCCCAAATGGGGTACACCAGTGGATATGAAGCTAAAATCAAAGCACACGAAAGTGTCTGAAGAATCAACCCTCCCCATTCCATGCACAAAGCCATTGTGAAGAACATAAATAATGGCCCAGATGCCTTCTTCGTCTTGTGTTCAGTTCTTATGCAACCCTGTTTCAGCTTATTAGGTAGATTAAGAGTGGGCTGTCAGCCCTCATCCTGGGGCTTTCAGTGAGGGAGGGAGTTTTTAGTGCGAGACCTAAAGTTTGATTAGTGCTTTTTCTATTAACCCTGCTGGAAGTCCTGGGAGTAAATCCCCTGTTGCCTGCTGAAATCAAACCTTTTTATTAACTTTTTGAAACTCATGGGAATAATTGTCCACAATCAGAATTTTAAATTTATACTCAACAAAGATTTGGATTCCCCCCCCCCACTTTGTTTTCCCTGTAGTTTCATTCCACCCAAATCTGCAGAACATAGATGGTTAGTGATCCCTCCAGGAGTGATGGATTTCACTTTCAAAATAAATAGTAAATAGAAGAACCGTGTTTATATTTTGTAATGCTAAAAAGAAAGCGCTCCCAAGTTACTAGTGGGGGAAGTACTGCTGACTGTGTTCTTTGTAACTTTGATGAATTCACGTTCCTATCATTTCTCCCTAGAGTCTTCACTGGAAATTTGCTAACCTGGAGCAAAGTTATGGTAGGGGTTAAGATAGTAATGGCAGGGATATTGGGAATTAAGGAAGAGTTGGGGTATGGGATAACAGAGGTATGAAGGAGAACAGAAGAGACTGAAAGCAGAAAGGATAGTTGAAAGTAAAAGTACAGAAGATGGTTCAGTGGTTATGGTAACATTGTCAGTAGATGCTGGAAAAATGGCCATCAGGGTTTGTTTTGCCTCAACTCAAGTCAGGGATAGTGGAGTTGATCCTTTGAAAAAGAGGGTAATGGTGATGGCTTGTGTTGGGGAAGGGTTGGAGCAGCATTTGCCCAGAGTCAGGTAAGGCAGGGTCACATTCTTTCGACTGGGGAAAAGATGAGAGGATATAGTGTTCAGTTATGCTTGGGGATAAAGTACTCCCTTCCCCAAATCCGAGTTTTGGAGCATCTCCCAATCTCCCAAGTCACCCTACCCTAAGTGCGGCTTTTCTCACTCTACCAAAGGGTATCTTGCCCCTGTGTCCAGGTCATTTGCCTTAACCCTAAGCTCCCTTCTTTTACTTTATGGACTGTATACCAAACTAGATTGGGTTCTCATTTTCATCTCAAAGAATATCCTAGGTATTTTTAAATTAATATGTCCGATTGTACAAATAAAAGAATGGTATTTTTCATCCTTCCTTGACCATTGCAGTGGATCCAAAAATCTGATCTATTTGGATACTCCCTTCAGTGACGCAGAGAGCAGCCCTGTGTTATGCGCTTTTTATGTGTAACCGAGGACAAATCCTTCACTAGAGTACATCCAACTTTCTAGGGGATCTTGCTCTAGATCTATTGGCATTAAGTCAAAGGTAACTGTTTGTCACTTACTTACCAGCTCATCCTTTTAAAAAAGTTCTCTCAGTGTGTATGGATATATGTGTATCGTGTACATGTGTGTATGTGATAACATCATTGACACTGCTTTTTCATGCAGTTCTTTCCTGATAATATTTCATAGCTTACTTAACATTCAACATACATACATATAGATACACACACACACACACACACACACACACACACACACACACACACACTTCTATTGCCCTTTGAATGATCCTCAATTTTAATTCATTGGAAACCATGACTCATAACCTAACATCATTGAACGAATATTGTTGTTAAAATAATGGGCTTTTATTTCTGGAAGAAACTTCTTTTATTTCCCAGAAGCAATCCTGTCCATTCTCTTCTTCCTCCACCTCCTTCACCTCCTCCTCTTCCTCTCCAGTTATAGGCTGAGTTCAGTCCTCATTTGCAATATCTGTTCATGATACATGTAATAACAAATTCCTTCTCATCCTGGAAGAGAATGGAGTTAGAGTAAACTAAGGTTATTCCTGTTGAGCTCAAATTCTCCCTAATTCTACTATGTCGGAAAGGCTCCAGTTGCGCCTCAGCAACAAACGTAGTATACTTTTTGAAGATCAGCCTCACTCATTTAGTGATGAATTCTTTGGTATAGAAGATCGCTACGATAATGGAGATTGAGGATGAAGATGAAAATGAGGATGATAGCTAAAACATTTATAGTGCTTTAAACTTTGTAATTCACTTTCCTTATATGATCTCTTTTGATCCTTATAATAAATCTGGGAAGTAGGTACTGTTTTTATCACCGTTTTTCAGATGAGGAAACTGAGGCTAAAAGAAGGTAAGTGACTGGCCCAGATTCACACAGCTAATACATTTCTAAGTCAGGATTTGAACTCAGGTCTTTTTGACTCTAAGTTAGGAAATGAAGAAAAATATAGTTAGATCCTTACATCCATATACCTTCCTTTTGTTTCTGCAAACTGGGTTTAGGAGTAGTTGCCAAAAATCCCATAATATTTCAGACTATCTTTACTGGTTATTCACTTATTGTTTAGTAATTCCATGACTAGGAAAAAGAGATGAAAACTTGTAATAATATGTGATTGGGGTGAAATATCCAATGAGTTACAGTAGTGATAGTAGTGTTATCATTTATCTACTGTGTGCCAGGCACTGTACTAAATGCAAAAATCATCTCATCTGACCTTCACAACAATCCTAGAAGAAAAGTGCTGTCATTATCTCTTATTTACATTTGAGGAAACTGAGGTAAGCATAAGTTAACTGATTTGCCTAAGATCACCCAACTAGTGAGTGTCTGAAGTTGTTGAATTTGAACTCAGGGTTCCCTGAAGTCCCAGCATTCTGGTGACTGTGCCGCCTCTTGCTCCTTCCCATCGGCTAACCATTTTAACTAGATTGGCCTTTGACGGGATATATAGGCTGTTTGCTTCTTTTTTTTCCAGCAGGATCCTGGAAGCCATAATTTCTATAAGATTTTTTTTTAATTGAATGTGTGGAGAGAAAAAATAATCATGGCCCTTTAAAAAATGTAGTTGGCTCAGGACAAAAGTATTTCCTGGATGAACTGAATGACATATTCATGTGTCATTAGCATACCTCTGTTACATGAGTCTAGGTCCTTAGTTTAGAAAACACTAGTTTACTTTAGTTGAGTAATGGTTTTAATAGGTCTTCTATCTTCCAACCCTGTAAAGTTGATAGGAATTTTTAATCTCCCTTATCAGATGAAGAAACTTAGGTGCATAGAAATGGCCACCTGGCTCTAGAACTTGACCTGAAATCTGCTAATGATAAACCCAGTGCTTTCTCCATCCCCCAATGCTGGATCTGTGGATTTTACACGTTTGGTGTAGATCACCCTGCCCAAGCCCAGTTGAGCCAAGGGCTATGGCAAGGCCTACTTCTCATTTCTCCTGAATTTTAAAATTTTATTTTAAAATTTTTATTTTTTTATTTCTCCTGAAATAAAACCCAGCCAAAGAATGGGCAGCAGTGACCAAATCAAAAGCAGAATTGCAGAGTGGGAAGGCCCTCTGAGGCTATCTACTTCAATCCATATGAATCTTCACAATGACTTCCAAATCTAGCTTAAAGACCTTAATTAAAAGGGAACCACCTCCCAAGGCAGCCCACTTTCCTTTGGCACAGGATTACTATTTTATAACTTTTGCCCACTGATCCTATTCATTACTTGGGGCCAAGAAGAAAAGACCCTCAAGGACAATCATCATGTTCCCCCTTCTCCAGGCAGTACACCCTCAGTTCATCCAGTTGGCCATATATAGCATGAACTCAAAGCTCTTCACCAAATTGCTTGATTGCTCATCCTCTAGATATGAGCCAGCTTGTCAGTGTCCTTCCTAAATTGTAGTGCCTAGAACTGAACACAGTGATTAGGGTCTTGTGTTGTCTGACCAGGATGATCAGCTTCCTAGTCATAGGGTCATAGACTAAGACCTGGAAATGTCTTTAGAAGCTGTCTAGTTCAACTTTCTCAGTTTTACATATGAGGAATCTGAAGCTTAGGAAGGTTAAGGGACTTACCTAAAGTCACAGCGCTACAGAAAGTGGCAGAGCTAGAAATCAAACTCATGTCTTCTGATTCTCAATCCAGCATTCACCACTGTACCATGTTGCCTCACAGTCCTTCAAGCTGTGTCTCTCTTAATGCAATGCATGATCCCATCAGCTCTCTTAGTGAACCATATGCCATGCCTTTTCCATATAAACTGCTGTCTAGCTAGCTACACTTCGGCTATTTTGTCCCTGTGAAGGTTACTTTTTTTTTTTTTTTCCGCTGAGGCAATTGGGTTTAAGTGACAGCCAGGAAGTGCTAAGTGTCTGAGGCCAAATTTGAACTCAGGTCTTCCTGACTTCAGGGCTGGTGCTCTATCCACTGCACCACCTAGCTGCCCCATGAAGGTTACTTTTTAAGTTAATGGTAAGACTCTGCTGTTTAATGTCCTCATAGACAGGATGAAAAATTGCCTGCAGATGGGGTTGACTGTGAATAAATTCTCTAGTTAAAGAATAAGGTGGAGGTTGAGGACAGTTGAGATTCTCCACTCATTGTTGCTATGTCATAGAGTATAGGCCCAGAGCCTACTTTCCTCCGTTTCTTAGCTAATTATGAACCTGGATTTTCAGATGCCAAAATGATCTCTCAAGAGGAAATGATTCTGTTTGAAGATGACCTTTGAGTAAGGAAACCAAACCCTGCCTGTATCTCCCTAGTCACCTTGGATGGGTCTCTGCCCTCACTGGGCATCAGTTTCTTCAGCTGTTAAATGCAGAGTGTGGACTAGAAGGTGGCCCAGTCCTTTATCAGCGCTGACATTTTCTAAGAAAAGAAATCTGTGTAATGTCGGGGATTTCTCCATTATAACCAGTGGATAAGGGGTCCCCAGTTTTCCCCTCATTTCTTCTCCCTCCTCTTCCTGCCTTAATGACAATGCTACATAGTTCTATGGTGCATTGCAGCTTGCAAAGCATTTTCACATACTTGATTCATTTGAGGTCAGATCACATGGTTCTTTAAATTTATGTGTGTCTTTTAATTGATTTTCCTCCTTGTCCATCCACTGCCCTCATGAGAAATGGTTCTCTAGTCTTGTCTCAGACGGTAGAGATCTGATATCTGCAAAGGCAGAAGTACACATTTTTTTTCCACTGGGGCAAAAGAAAAGTTATCATGGGGGAAGCACAGTTTAAGGCAGTGTTATTGCAGGAACAGGAATAACCAGAACACGAGGAGATCTGGTCCTCTGCCTTGAAGATTTGGGGAGGGACAGGCCCAGGAAAGGGATACCATGGTGTTGTAACCCTGGAGGGGCAGTGGCCTTCCACAATTCCAAAGGGCCCCAGAGATGATCATGAAGACAATGGTTCTCTTGAGAAAGGAATGCACTGAACCCCAGTGGGTACCCTGGACAAAAGCACCATTAGCTCAGTGCTGGTGACAGATCTGGGCCTACACAATCCTTTGTGCAGCTTGTATCTAATTGAGTGGTTTGGCTTTTTTTAGATAGATGATGAAAATTTTGTTTCAAAGCTCACTTAGCTAAAACAATTTCACTTACACTTTGTCAAACATCTTGGATTTATAGACTAACACACTTAGAATAATTTCTAATGAGGCCATGGTAACTATTTAATGCTGTTTCAATTAGTAGTGAATATGTGGGCAAAATGGAGCATGTGTTACTGATTGGGACCTCTTCTTCCTTTATAAAAATGAAATCTTGAAGGGCTCCAATTTGCTGCTATTGATGATCCCACTGAGCTTAATTTATAACTTCACTAAGAGCAAAGAAAGCTTGTTTTTGAAGGTAGATTACTAAAATGGGGAAAATCTCAATACCCAGGTATCAGCCAAAGTCATTCAGTCATGGCTTTTCGGCAGTGATTTGACACAAATTTCCATCAATACTTTAAAAAAAAGAATCCTTATCATCTCTAAAGCTTTTTGTTACGTTCCAAGGCCAATCTTGTGTAGAAAAATCTAGGGCTTATGCAAGCCTGTTGTCCTTCTCTTGGCACCAGGATGAGACAGAAACCGTCTGTGACCAGTTTCATTTAACATTTACTTCCCCCATCGTTGGTACTTATTGGTCTGTGACATTCTAAGGCAGGACTTCTTCACCAGCAGCCGTTGTTCCTCATTTTCCTTTGTATCCTCAGTGTGTCACACTTCTTTTGCTTCATGAATGTTTGTTGGATTGATCATAAAATATTTGTGCTGCATTAAGCATAGAGGCCCAAGTTCTAGCCAGGCGAGTGCTTCCCCAAACCTTCTACCTTCAGCTGAACTCTCTGTTTGGTTGTCTCTCAAGTATAGTGTACCTCCATCTGGGATATATACCAGCATCCTTCCCTTTGACTAAGTGCCTTAAAAACCTCATGGGGAAGAAGAAATGATGATGGAAATAAATACCACACTGGCCCATTATGGCCTATGGTATCATTGACCTTTCTAGGAAAAGAGATTTTCACTTTTTTTCACTTCCTGATTTCACTAGCTACCACTGTCCCTTCAAAATCTTTTTGTTTATTTTGCATATATTCTTTACCTCCTTATACGTGTGTGTGTGTGTGTGCATGTGTGTGTGTTGTCTCATCCTGTTAAAATATAAACTCCTCAAGGTCTGGACCCCTTTTGTTTGTACTTGCATCATCAGCACCTGGCAGCAATGCCTGTACTCCACACCAGGAAGTATAGCAAGAGCTTCATAAATGCTTGTTGAATGATTGACTGACCCAGGTCCTGCTTTGGGATTCTCCTTATTCTGCCAAGAGTCCACTCTGCTCCCAACCTGTGTTGAGTTGCTTAGGAATCAGTACCCCTGTTGTAAATAGGGGATTAACATCCGTGGGCCTGGAAGCGCTCCTGTTTAGATGACACAACTGTCCAAGCTAATTTTCACATGTATCTCTAATTCCAGATGGGCATTTCTGTGGGGGTCTCCCAAATTGACCAGAACAGCTGCTGCACTAGAGAACTGCTCTGCTTCATGGAGGCATTGGCCTGGGGGTGGGAGAGGGGGAAAGGGGTACCTCTGGATTTGGGGGCTAATCCACTAGTGATCAATCCCATGAGAAAAGAACATCTCTGAATAACCTTTCTGGAAATGGGATGATTAGTACTGTGAGGTAAAAAACAAAATTTATATATGAACTTTCTGTAAGTTGTGGGTGGAGAAAAGGTACTGATTCATCTGAGGCTTCCAGGTTGTTTATCTCAAGTATGGCTTAGTAATAGTAGCTGGCATTTATAGAGCACTTTAAAGGTTACAAAGCACTTTATAAATGTCATCTTGTTTGATCCTCACAACAGTCCTGTGAGATAGGTGCTATTTTTATCTCCATTTTACAGCTGAGGAAACTGAGGCAGGGAGAGAGCCAAGGTCACACAGCAAGCAAGTTGTCTGAGGCTGGATTTGAACTCCCAGTCCAGCACAATCCACCAAACTATTCCTACGTAGCTGATGGAAGACTGGGTTCTCTGAAGATCTAGGAGCATGGATAATATACCCCTGGGGAAAATGCAGAATTAAGTGCAAAACTTTCATATGGCAGACAGTGAAGTCACCCGCTTCCCGTGCCAGTGACTTGGCATAGCTTCCCTCACTTCAGTCCAATTCACTGGCATGTCATGGCATCACCTCCCTGATGGCATGGTGCTCCTACAGAAGGAAGGAAAAAACAATAACAACTATAACAGCTGCCACCCCTACCACCAATGATTTTCTTCAGCAGTACTGACATTGAGGTCCAGCCAGAGAAGAAGGAGGAGCAGTGAGTCATGTGGAAGTCACCACGAGCCAGATGAACTGTGCTAGATACTGGATCAGAGATTGGATAAGTGATAGAGGAATGCAATAGAGATCCCACCTCACTGTGAGTGGAACTGGACAGCATGAACTCAGAAATTGTATTCAGTACCAGAGTTCTAAAATTGTATAAAGTATATGAGGCAGGTTTTACACACACACACACACACACACACACACACACACACACACACACATGTATATATATACATATATGTGTGTGTTTACACATGTATGTGCTGGCATGTACTGGCAAAGGCCTCAATTATATATGTGTGTGTATGTATCTATGTATATATCTATATAAAAACTGTATACACACACACACACACACACACATATATATGTCTATGCATAATTTAGGCCTCTGCCAGCACTCTTTTAAAATGGATTACAGGAACATATTGGTGGTCAGCTAGTACAATCCCATATTTTACAAGAGAAAAAAATGGAGGCTATCACAAAGTACTGGGCCAAGGTCACACGATAAATAATTTGTCTAATTGAGATTCAAATTCAGGGCTGTTGACCACCGTTTTTCCCGTGTCTTTTTTTACACACCACTGCTTCTATAAAAACAAGATCATAAAACTTGGATGTAAAGCTACAAAAGACTCTAGACTAGGTCCTTAAATTCCAGCCCCCTTATTTTAAACATGAATACATTAAGTGACTTGTACTAGGTCATTCAGCTAGTATCAGTGGTAAGATTTAAATTGAAGTCTTTCTGGCCCAGAATTCTAGCACTCTATCTCTACCATACCATCCAGATGGAAACAGCTAGTGTGAAAGAAAAATTCTCAGAGCATAGGTCTTAGAACATTAGAATTAGAAGGAACCTTTAAGGTTATCTGGTCCATTTCCTTAATTGAATGGATATGGAAACTGAGACTCAGAAATCATCCAAAGAAGAATGGCTTTATTAGAATTTACCTGGAGAGAAGTTTAAACAGAAAAATTATCTCCATCAACCTGACAGGTGGAGTTTTTTCCTTGTAGTTTGATTTTTCATTAGTCCCAGGATGTTTGTCAGAGGAGAAGACAAGGACATTTGGATTTGACGAAGACATTGGATACATTAGCACGCTTTTTTCATTGCCAAATTAATTCCGGGAAATATATGCTAACAAGGACTGTAAACAAACCCAGAGCATTCATGTGTAACCAAAAGGGAAAGGATACTTAATGATGCTACTACTCAGGAAGAAGAGTTTGAAGGGGAAAAAAATCAAGCCAAAGCAAGAGCCGCCCTAGATCAGGAAAGATGTTATTCACTGATGTGAAGCAGGAGATAGTGTTTCTTCTGGTTGATTCTAGAGAGGTTGGCTGGGATTCTGTGTCACTCTTACTAGTCTCCCCTCCCCCCCCCCCCCCCCCCCCCCCCCCGCAATGTGTGACACTGATGGCTGGTTAAGTGCAATACACAAAGCACTACATGGAACTGAGCTGTGTAAGTGATCTTGGTCAGGTCACATTCCTTTTTGGTTTCCTTACTTCAAAAGGAGGAAGTTCCCGACTTTATGACATGATAATCTGTGAAGTCCCTCCCAGGTCGAACATTTTGATGTAGTTCACTGAACTGGTCACTTTACCATCTGAGGCATTTGTTGAAAGGTTTGATCTGTGACTAGCCTCAAAGGGGTTTATGGGTCAATGGAAATAAAAAATTCTAAAAATCAGAGATCTCCAAAAATGGAATTGGTTGCTTATGGAAAATGTGATTCCCCATCACCAGGGAGACTGATTCTGAAACTGAAGGACTTTGATCTTGAGAATTCTTTATGGGACACTCCTGCCATAGATAGGGAGCTTGGATCAGGTGACCTCTAAGGACTTTGCCACCTCTGCCATTCTGTGGCTCTGGCATTTTGCAGTTAAATGATTCTAATAGGTTTCTACCAGGAAAACTCTAAGACTCTGTGCTCTTCAGCAGTGACTTGTGACTGGCTATCCAGGGATCTGACTCAATCCCACACACTCACCAATTATTTATATATATATATATATATATATATATATATATATAGGATGCACATGGCAGTTTGCTGGAACTCTGTCTTCCCAGAAATCAGCCGGAGTCAGGATCACTAAATGTCTTTATTCTTGATCTTTTACAGTCAAGGTCAGGGGCTTAGGCCTAGCAACCTCACACACACACCTTCCTCCCTCAAACGCCCTAAGAGACTGACTCAGCATCGGAGTCTCAATTCCTCTTCCTCCTCCTACACCTCCCACACACGTCACTTCCCCCCTTTTGTCCCACCAATCAAGTCAGCACAGAATAGCTGGGGAGGGTCAACCTTCAAACAAGTTAATAGGGAACCTTCCAATTGGCGATTAGTCTCACGTGCTTCATTATCCAAGTGCATTGCTCAGTTCTAGCCCTTTACAGCAGTTTGCATGTTTATATTAAAAAGCAAACACCTTGAGGACAGGGACTTATTTTCTTTGTCTTTCTTTGTATGCTTGGTGTTCGCTACAGTGCCTGGCACAGAAGTAAGGACTTAATGCTTCTTGGCTGACAAAGTACTCAGTTAGATGTACTTGGGTACACTAGGTAGATTACAACAGCAAAATATGTGACACCCACTGAGAAATGTGGAGAAGACAAAAACCAGATGCTGCTAAAAACCCAAAACTCTTTCTATATGGAAGAAAATACGTCCCCTCATTTATTAGAGAATCAAGGATGTTCAAAATAATAGGCCAGATATAGAGCAATGTTTTGTTAAAAAGAATAAAATCACACAGAAAGGAGCCGAAAAGACTGTCCAGTCTAATCCCTTAATGTCCACATTAAACTGTGATATACAGAACTGAACACAGTTTTTCTAATGAGACTTTTATTCTGCTTGTTTGGAATCAATTGTTTGGGACGGCACACTTTTACTAGCACAGCCTAAGTTTATGTTAACTTTCTTTCGGATGGAGGAAATCATTTTGTTATTTTATGGACTCTTATGGAACTTAGGATCCATGAAGATCCTTTCCAAATGAATTGTTCTCTGTCATCTTTTACTTGATCATTATTTTTTAACCCAATGATAAGACATTGCATTTCTCCCTATAAATTTTATATTTTCTTTCTTTGTTTGATTTCTTTCTGTTTGGTGGTATGCGAATGAGCAATGAAAAACAGGGCTAGAAGGAGAGAGGCCTCTCGCCATCCCCAATATAGGGCTTGTGAATATAGACCAGCATTTGTTCTTTGGAGGCTGTGACTTTGTAAGTTTCAAAAGCTCGAGAGACTGGGTCACCAGGAATGGAATCTTTCCCAATGTTTGCGGCTATCCACTCTTGCTTTGAGGTCCAGGAAAGAAGAAAACGTTTCAGTCCCACAGCAGCAAGAGTTGACATGAGGACCCATCCAGCACCTAAGCCTTATTTGCTTGTCAACTTGATGGGACCAATGTAGAATCCAGGAAAAGATTAATGATGAAGTTGGATGTGGAGTGAGTGTTCCCCAGGTGTTGAGGGAGTAGGTGTTTTGTCCATCATTTCTGGCTATATCTTTGAACTAAATATTCCTTTATTAAAGCTAATAAAATATATTATTACATTTAGCCAGGAAGTCTAAGCTTTGAACAAAGAATACCAAATGAGCTTTAACACGGTCTTCACAAAAGATGCATATGGGAAGACTTGGGGTCATAGGACCCCTTAAAAGGTAGTCATTGTCATTCTGCCCACTTTATGGATGAAAATCCTTTGGTTGGAGAAACTGAAGTCACTTGCTTCCAGTCACACAGTTTGTACATAAAATGGGACTGGAAGCCAGTTCTTTATAATTCTAAGTCCAATACTCTGTCCACTCTGAGGTGCTACATCCTCCTGGCCTTGCAAGTTTCGCCTCTGTCTGCTTCTCTCTCTCTGTCTCTCTCTCCCATTAAAATTTCCCAAAACAATTTACCAAAACCAGAAATTCAACTCCATTGGTTTTTTTCAAGCTTGGCTTTACCTGTAGATAGAATAGGAAGCTGCCTACAGTGTATGGGATAGAAGGAAGAGGCCTGGTATTACTAACTCTCTGTTCTACACAGACTCCACTTAATTGAATTCTACAGCTCATAGATGGGTATCTCTCCCCTTACTCGTGGATATGATTCATAATGTGGGAAATACTAGGTAAAATATTGGACCAGGAGTCAGGAAAACCTGGGTCCAAATCCTACTTCCCATGCTGACTCTGTGATTATGGGCAAGCTGCTTCACCCTCCGGCAAAGCCAGAAACCCTCAGTTTCCTATTTTTAAAAAGCAGAATGATACCTAGTGTACCTACCCGATAGATTTTCGCAAGGCTCAAGAGAAGAACTTGTGCGTAAAGCACTTTGAAACCTTAAAATGAGATATAAAGGCCAGCTATTACTCAGCATCCTGGGTGTTTTTTTCTTTCTGTCTGGCCATAAATCTTCCCTATCGCTGCTGCTGAAAGCAGTAGTGGCCTTATTTGGGTTGTTTTCACAATTTAAAGACAGCAGTGCCCAGTTAAACTGTTCAATTGCTATCCTTCCCTCTTGCAGCATCACTGACTCACCCACTATTAGGACCATACATTTCCTTGATAGTACATATATTTTTGCCACCTCTTGTACATCAGTCATTACTGGTAATGTGCTGTTCTCTTTCCATTGTCCCAGAGGGTCATGTGGAGTTTTACTCTACTGAGATCATGGTGTACCATGACTTGCAATCATAGAACCTTACCGGCAGAAAATTGGCATGAAAAAACATCGGCTTTTATGGCAGAGAACTTTTAATCAAGAAAGGGTGCTGTAATTTTCTAAATGCTTCCTGGCCTGATTGCTTCATTCCATTAAATTCTGAGCCCAGGGCACTGTCAGTCAGCCATGTCTGCCCAACATGTACGTGCTGATGGCCCAGCTCAGACCCCTCCAGCTGCACAGAGTGGTGCTCTGGAAAATAGGGATTCCTCAACTGCCCCATGCTTACTTGTGCGGAATGCTAGACTGAGCGCTTAAGAGATTCTGTAGATTGCTGTGGTGGCCTTCTTTCCTTGATCTAATTTCTTCCTACCTCAGGGCATTTTAGTGAGAGGAAGAGAGATTCTGCTGTGAGTGGAGAGTTCCCCGATCCTCCTCATGTAAGGCCTCATGCGGCCTGGGAAGATGAGTTTTGGTTCTTTGACTTGCTGTTTATTTGTTGTGCTTTAGGTAAAGAGTGATCCAGCTGCAATCTGTGAGCAGAGCCCATGCTTTTTAAATGTTTAATTTTTTTTATTTATTTGTGCAAGCAGCCATTCCAAATAGAGCCCTGCCCCTGTTTCCCAACGGTATGTGAGATGAAGACTTATCTGGCATCTCTGATACATTTGAATGTGAACTTGAATGAGGATAATGCCATGTGGAGACCGTGTTAAGCTTGAGTTCACTCTCCACCGAAACTGAGGTGGGATGGGGAGAGTGTACCCCTCAGGTGTGGAGATGGGAAATGTACTTCTATTCTTGCTTTCTTCAAAGTCAAAATTCTTTTGGAAATGTTCCCCCAAATCCATCTTATTGTATCCCCAGGTCACTGGATCTCAGGAATTCCCCTTCCTTCCTGTATACCTGGACCGATCATCTATTTATTTAGCTACCTACCGAGCTACCTATCTATCTCATTAGATATGATCAAGAAGTCTAGATAGTCTAAAGCTATGAGCACAGAACTGCAAATGAGTTTTAATGGGAACAACTAAAAAGATGCCGTTTAGAAGGCTCTATTTGCTGAAGGAGAGAAGATGATTTGCACAAAGATCAAGTAGATAAATAGCCACCATTTCCTTTCTCTGCTCAGAGCTGGTGACTTCTGTGTCCTGAAGCACATAGTAGGTGTTTAATAAATATTTGTTGAATAATCATTCAATGCCAGACAAAAGGCAGATATCCTATTTTTGCCTTTTCACTTATATCCGTTGTGCTTAACACGGGGCCTAGCACATAGTAAGAGGTTAACAAAAGTTGATTAGCTGATGGATTCATTCCCCAGACTCTCAGAATTAGAAGGGATCTCAGCACATATCCAAACAGAGATCTCTTCTATACCACTGACACACGAACATCTAGTTTCTGCTTGACTTAGAGAGATGGAACAAATCATCATCTCACACACTTCTAAATGTTGTTAAGATTCTCATTATCTTCAGACTGCCATTAATCATACCATCACCACTCCCACACTTTCCCCATATACACGCACAACTCCCCTACACACACACACACACACACACACACACACACATATACTCATATCCATCCTATAATCTGGCTACTTCTGTGCTTAGGGAAATGGAACTAACATTGGGTCTGAGGTTACAGGGAAATACTCTGGGGGCAAAGAGCAAGGAGAGGTCTACTTCTCCACCGGATACATGTTCTTCTACTGTACTTTGTGTCTGTCCTCCTGCACTTGTCCAGAGGCAGGCCTGACCATTTGCCACTGGAACATCTTCCTGGGGTGAAAACAAGTTGTTTGCATGCTTCTCCAGGCACCGTTGATGATTTTTTATGGTGAAGGGCATTTCCAGGGCTGCTAAACAACTGAGGCCTAAAAATAGGATACAGCCTCTATGTTCCTAGGGTCATGGATGCTTCTGGGGCTTTTCTGAGCCAAAAGCTCTCATTGATAATTGCTATTAGATCAGATTTTGAAAAAAAAAACAAAAGTGCATCTGTTTCTGAACCTACTTCACTTTCAGGAGCCAAACATGCTTCCTTAATCCAAAGCCTTTGTGTTCATGTCTTTGTTTACTCAGGTCTTCTGTTTAGTAAACATTTTGAAGTTAAAATCATATGTGGATTCTCACACATGGCTACATCAACACCGAGAAGACTTTTCACACACTACAAACTGCTGTTTCTATAGAGGCAGTGTAGCCTATTGGATGGACTGCGGGGCTTGGATTTAGAAGTGTCGAGTGTGGGAAACAATAGGTAAGACAGAGTGACTGGACCAGCAAGGACATGGAAGAGAGTAACATGTATGAAGAGTAAAAAAATGGAACAGGGCCACAATGTGAAGCCTTTGAAATGCCAGGCAGAAGAATTTATTTTTGATCTGACAGAATCAGACATAAGCTTTAGGAAAACAAAGGTGGCTGAGTGAAGGATGTTTTGGAGTAGAAACACTTGAAGCAAGAAGACAAATTAAGAGGTCATTGCAAAGAAGGTAGAAGAGTGGTAATGAGGGGAGAAACTAGGGTGATGGCCATGTGTGTAGGGAATGGAATATATGTAAGACATAGAGATAGAGATATAGAGATAGGGATAGAGATATATGGAAATATAACAACATGACTTTTCAAGGGATTTAGGGTTGAAGAGGCAAGGAACTGACAATAATGCTGGAGTTCCAAACCTGGGTCTTTGGGTGGTAAATGCAAGAGAAAGAGAGATGTTCAGAAAATGGAGTGGGCTTGAGGAAAAGGTAGTGAGTTTTTTCTTGAAGATGTTGAGTTTGAGATACCTGTAAGACATCCAGGTTGCTATCATTTGCATATAAGAATAATTAAACCCTTGAAAGGTGATGAGGTCATCAAGTGAGAGAATATAAAGATAATAGAGATAGTGCAGGACAGAACTTTGAGGGAAATCTACAATTAGTGAACATGGCATGGATGATGAGCTAGAAAAGAAGAATGGAAGGAACAGTTGTGAAGGTAGAAGAAGAAGCAGAAAAGAGTTTTTATGAAAACTTAGCAGAGAGGATCCTGGGTGGGAAGTTAATGTCTCAAATACTGAAAGGAAGTAAAGAAGGATGAGTGAGAAGAAGACATCAAAAATGATGGTTAAACTGATAATGTTAGAGAGTGTGTTTTAAGAAGAAAGGTGAGATCTGAAGACAGATCACAGAGGATTTAGAAAAGAGGAAGTGGAGAGAGAGTAGATGCATTGAGTTTACAGATTTTTCAACAGTTTGGAAAAAAAGTGAGAAGGGATAGGTATCAGATATGGTGAGTCTAGTGAGTATTTTTCTACCATAGTGGAGACTTGTTTGTGTTTATGAATCATGGAAGAGATCAGTAGATAGAGAGATATTGAAGATAAGAGAGAAGGATGACAGTGGGGGCAATCATCTTGAGAGGATGGAAAGGGATGAGATTGGATTGAAGTGAAGGAGGAAATAGTGGGGAATGATGTAAAAATATTAGATTACGAGGCAGAAAGAAGAGGGAGGATGCTACAACTGATCCTTTTTTCATCAATAAAATATGAGGTAAGTTATGAGCTGAGAGCTGTAGGAAGGGAACCTGGTGGAGAGAAGTAAAGTTTGAAATAACTGGTGGAGAATAAAAGAATTAACTAATCCTCCAATACTCATCACATATTGTTTTGTGTTATAATTTATTGTATGTGGTAGTTCTCTTTATAAAGTTTAAACTCATGGAAGGCAAACAGCTTGGTGCTTCTTTGCATTCTAGTGTTTAGAACAGGGATTTTGCACTGGAGAGCAGGTGTTCTTTACCTGGTGTCCACTGATCCTTTTCCTTCATCATTTCTTAGATTTTATTTTATCCATAAAAACATGATACTTAAGGGGGGTCCAAAGGCTTCACAAGACTGTCCAAGAGGGCCAGGGCCCACAATAATAGTTAAGAATTACTGTTTTACAATCTTATTCAACATATGTGAAATCTCTTTTTCCTCCTTTACTTTTTCTTCTTTTTTCTTTCACTCCTCCTGCTTTTCTGTCCCTTATTCTCATTGAATCCAGAACAACTTCTGAAATGAATATAGAGAACATTTCTTCTTTTAAATAGTATTCTATACTTTCCAATTACATGTAAAGACAATTTTAACATTCATTTTTATTAAAGCTTTTTATTTTCAAAACATATGCATGGATAATTTTTCAATGTTAACAAATGTTGGCAAACCTGGTGTTCAAATCTACCCCCTTTCCCCACCTTCTCCCTAGATGGCAAGTAATCTAATATATGTTAAACATGGTCAAAATATGTTAAATGCAATAAATACATACATGCATATATATACATATATATATATATATATACAATCACTTGCTGTACAAGAAAAATTAAATCAAAAAAGAAGAAATGAGAAAGAACATAAAATGCAAGCAAACAACAACAAAAAGAGTGAAAATTCTATGTTGTGAATCACACTCAGTTCCCACAGTCCTCTATCTGGGGTGTAGATGGCTCTCTTCAACACAAGATCATTGGAACTGGTCTGAATCATCTCATTGTTGAAAAGAGCCATGTCTATCAGATTTGATCATTGTATAATCTTGTTACTGCCTTGTACAGTAATCTCTTGGTTCTACTCATTTCACTTAGCATCAGTTCATGTAAGTTTCTCCAGGGCTCTCATAAATCATCATGCTGGTCATTTCTTAGAGAACAATAATATTTCATAGCATTCATATACCATAATTTATTCATCCATTCTCCAACTAATGGGCATCTACTCAGTTTCCAATTTCTTGCCATTACAAAAAGGGATCCACAAACATTTTTTGCACATGTGGGTCTCTTTCCCACCTTTAAGATCTCTTTGGGATATAAGCCCAATAGAAACACTGCTGGATCAAAGGGTATGCACAGTGTGTTAGCCCTTTGGGCATAGTTCTAAATTGCTCTCCAGAATGTTTGGATCCATTTACTATTCCATCAATAATGTATTAGTGTCCCAGTTTTTCCACATTCCCTTCAACATTCATGATTATCTTTTCCTGTCATTTTAGCCAGTCTGAAAGGTGTGTAATGATATGTCAGAGTTGTCTTAATTTGTGTTTCTCTGATCAATAGTGATGTAAAGAATCTTTTCATATGACTAGAAATAGTTTAAATTTTTTCATCTGAAAATTGTCTGTTCATATCCTTTGATCATTTATTAATTGGAGAATGGATTAAATTCCTATAAACTTGAGTCAGTTCTCTATATATTTTAGAAATGAGGCCTTTATTAGAACCCTTGAATGTAAAAATGTTTTCCCAGTTCATTGCTTCCCTTCTAATCTCATCTGCATTTGTTTTGTTTGTATGAAAACTTTTTAACTTAATATAATCAGCATTATCTATTTGGTGTTCAATGATGATCTCCAGTTCTTCTTTGGTCACAAAGTCCTTCCTCTTCCACAGGTCTGAGAGGTAAACTATTCCATGTTCTTCTAATTTGCTTATAATAATATTCTTTATATCTAAATCATGAACCCATTTTGACCTTATCTTGGTATATGATATTAGGTGTGGGTCAGTGCCTAGTTTCTGCTATACCAATTTCCAATTTTCCCAGCAGTTTTTGTCAAATAGTGAAATCTTATCCCAAAAGCTGGAGTCTTAGGTTTGTCAAACACTAGATTCCTATAGTCATTGATGATTTTATCCTGTGATCCTAACCTATTCCACTGATCAATTATTCTTTTTCTTAGCCACTAGCAAAAGATTTTGACGACTGCTACTTTATAATATAGTTGTAGTTCTGTCATAGCTAGGCCAGCTTTGTTTGCATTTTTCTTTAATTCCTGTGAAATTTTTGACCTTTTGTTCTTCTGGTTGAACTTTGTTATTAATTTTTCTAGCTCTGTAAAATAATTTCTTGGGAGTTTGATTAGTATGGCACTAAATAAGTAAATTAATGTTGTATTGTTGTTTTTATCATATTTGCTCAGCCTACACAAGAGAACTTGATATTTTTCCAATTGATTAGATCTGACTTTGTGTGGAAAGTGTTTTATAGTTTTGTTCATATACTTCTTGACTTTGTCTTGGCAGATAGATTCCCAAGTATTTTATATTATCTGCAGTTATTTTAAATGGAATTTTTTTGTCTCTCTTACTGCTGCACTTTGTTGGTAATATATAAAAATGCTGATGATTTATGGGGATTTAACATCTTTGCTAAAGTTGTAAATTGTTTCTAGTAGTTTTTTAGTTAATTCTCTAGGGTTCTCTAAGTATACCATCATATCATCTGCAAAGATTGATAATTTAGTTTCTTTATTACCTACTCTAATTTCTTTAATTCTCTTTTTCTTCTCTTACTGCCAAAGCTAACATTTCTAATACAATATTGAATAGTAATGGTGATAGTGGGCAACATTGTTTCACCCAGATCTTATTGGGAATGGCTCTAGCTTGTCCTCATTATACATGATGATTGCTGATTGTTTTAAATACATACTACTGATCATTTAAAAGAAAACTCCATGTATTCCTATAATTTTTAGTGTTTTTTAATAGAAATGGATGTTGTATTTTATCAAATGTTTTTTTAATCTATTGAGATAATCATATGATTTTTATTAGCTTAGTTATTGATACAGTTGATTTCTCTGATAGTTTTCCTAATATTGAACCCAGCCCTGCATTCCTGGTATAAATCCTACTTGGTCATAGTGCATTATCTTGGAGATGACTTTCTGTATCTCTTTATTAATATTTTATTTAAGATTTTTGCATCATTATTCATTAGGGAAATTAATTTTCTTTCACTGTTTTCACCCTACCTGCTCTAGGTATCAGTAACATCTGTGTCATAAAAGGAATTTGGTAGGACTCATCCTTTTCCTGTTTTCAAACAGTTTGCATAGTATTGGAATTAATTGTTCTTTAAATGTTTGGTAGAATTCTCATTTAAATACATCTGGCCCTGGAGATTTTTTCTTAGGGAGTTGATTAATAGCTTGTTTTATTTCTTTTTCTAAAATGGGATTATTTAAGTAATTAATTTCCTCTTCTGTTAATCTGGACAATCTTTTGTAGGTATTCCTCCATTTCACTTAGATTATCAAATTTATTGACATTACATTGGGTCATATAACTCCTAATTATTGCTCTAATTTCCTCTTCATTAGTAGAAAGTTCTCCCTTTTTAGTTTTGAGATTAACAATTTGATTTTCCTCTTTCCCTTTTCTAATTAAATTAATTAAAGGTATATCTATTTTTTGAGTTTTTTTCATAAAACCAACTCTTAGTTTTATTTATTAATTCAATAATTTTCTTACTTTTAATTTTATTAATTTCTCCTTTTATTTTCAGAATTTCAAATTTGTTATTTAAGTGGGGGGTTTTAATTTGTTTTTTAATTTTGTTTAATTTTTGTAGCTTTTTTAGTTTTAAGTCCAATGCCCAATTCATTGATCTTCTCTTTCTCTATTTTATGCAAGTAAGCATCTAGAGATATAAAATTTTCCTGAATAATCATTTTGGCTGCATCCCATAAATTTTGGTATGTTGTCTCATTATTGTCATTCTCTTGGATGAAATTATTGATTATGTTTGTGATTTGTTGTTTCACTCACTCGTTCTTAAGGATTAGATTACTTAGTTTTCAATTAATTTTTGGTCTAATTTCCTCTGGCCTTTTATTTCTTGTAATTTTTATTGCATCATGATTTGAAAAAAATGCATTTACTATTTCTGCCTTTCTGCATTTGATTTTGCAGTTTTTATGCCCTATTACATGGTCAGTTTTGGTATAGGTTCCATTAATTGCTGAGGAAAAAAAAGTATACTCCTCTCTGTCTCCAGTCAATTTTCTCCAAAGATCTATCATGTCTAACTTTTCTAAAATTCTATTTACCTCCTTAACTTCTTTCTTATTTATTTTGTGGTTCAAATTATCTAGTTTTGAGAGAGCAAGGTTAAGATCCCACTAGTATAGTTTTGCTGTCTATTTCTTCTTTCAGCTCTCTTAACTTTTCCTCTAGGAATTTGGATGCTTTACCACTTGGGGCATATATGTTCAATATTGATATTGTTTCATTATCTGTCATACCCTTTAGCAAGATATAGTTTCCTTCCTTATCTTTTAATTAGATCTATTTTTCTTTTGCTTGATCTGAGATCAGGATGGCTACCCCTGCTTTTTTGTTTTTGTTTTTTTTAACTTTACCTGAAGCTTAATAGATTCTTCTCCAGCCTTAATGGATTATGCTCCAACTCTGAAATTTGGTATGAAATGTTTCTTGTGTATCCTCATGTGAACATAATAAATTGAAAAAAGCATCAAGAGTGTCATAAAAACTTATATTTTATTTATCTGATTGCCTTTTATTAGTCATGTGAGGATATCAATTCATCTTTTTGAGCCTTGTTTTTTCCAACTATAAAATGGGGACAATATTTTGTTTTTCTTACCTAAAAGGGTTAATGTTAGGGTCAAATGAAGTAAGAGATGAAAAGGTTTATTGTTGCTGCTATTCTCTCTTGGGGCTCATTTATATAAGTGAATCTGTCATTGACCAGTTGGATCTCCTGGAGAGTGGCTGTTAATTTTTCTAGCGGTAATTCCATAGGTGGTTACCTTCCCTAACACTGCATTATTGAGCTGTCATTGCCATACTTCCCTTAACTATCAGCCAGTAGATCTTTGGATCTGGATAAAGATCTGGATCTTTAGCAAAGGCATTTACTGAAATGGCATATTAAGAACAGTAATTACAAATCGTTTTCTCCAACACCTATAAGTTACTAAGAATTCAAGAAGAGAAAAGAGAGGGCAGGAACCCAAAGTAGAGAGGTAGTGAGGCACTCATGTACAGCATACAGAGCACCAAAGTTGCCGACAAATGTGGGGCCACCACTTCCGGGTCACTCCCAAAGGACTTTATGAAATTTACAATGAGTTGCTGTGCTCTTCAGCGTGGCTGGTTCTTTTCAAAACCTAGTAGGTCACTGCCCTGTGGGAGTAGCAAGCTCAAGTGAGCCATCAGAGATACTAGGACCCTAGATGGTCCAGGTGGGCTGCTCTGCCACCGGCTCTTCTTAGGATCCAGTGTGATTGCTGGGTGCCTAAGTCTATTGCTCTTACATGTTAATGAGTAGCTAGTATCTTTTTGCATCTTCAGCCATTTGTTGGCCTGAGTGGTATTGGGCTCTCTAGTTGGACTTTTTAGCATGCTCTTTTCAGGCACAATGCTACAAAATCTCTTTCAGCCAGGGCAATGATCCTTAGGTTAGGACTTTAAGAAATGTCTTCCCTTGGACTCTTTCAGAGCTTCAGTTCTGGGTTTTTTAGTCACTTTCAACCAAGAGATGAAAGAAGACTGAATCTTACTTTCCAAAAAGTCCTCCTTAAAACCCCCTTTCCACAAATGTCTTGTTCCCTTAGGATCATCAGAATTTTTTTCAGCTCCTATACTTCTTTGGGAATATTAGATTTGTGACTAAGGACACATGAACTTAGTCTATACCCTAGAGGACTATAGTGTTCAATGGCTTTCTTGTCTCTTCATATACAATTAGAGTATTGCAGGTTCCCACCATTTTAGGTTGGCGATGTCTATTCTGCATTTGAAGGCTTTCCCTTCATCTTCCAATGTCTCAGTCTTTTAGCCTCTTACTTTGATACACCATAATTACTTGGATATATCATAATTCTCATTCTTCTCATCATTTTTATGGGATTAAGATATAAAGGCCCTGGGAAAAGTTGCTATCCTACTATTATTCTTTCATATTTATTGTTTCACAGATTATTGCCTAAGTGGTTAAAGCAATGTTTTTTTTTTATTATTGAGTAATGTTTTGCAATACAACTTCATCATCTGCAGGCTCATTGGAAGCATCGTTAGTCCATTTCCAGTAGCAGACAAGACTGTGGGGATGATATATGTTCCTCAGCCTCTTTCCACATGATTTTAATCTCCTCTGCTAGGTCTCTTTATTTTGAAGCATTTTCATTCCTCATAAATTAGGTATTATGAGTATTTGATATGATAACATCTGTTGAAAACATTGTCCTGAATATTGTATGGGTCAACATTATGTCTGGGTAATTGTGGGCAACAGTCGAGTTTGTGACAGTGTTCTAGTGGAGTTCTCAGGGAGATTTTGAGTTCTGTATTTTGAAGTATAGGGATTTGTTATCTGTCACTTTATGAAAGGAAGCAAGTTTCTGATGCATCATTCTAGCTATGGGTCATTTCTTGCTAGGTATTTTTCAGATGCTAAATTTTTCAACCTGCAGTGGTTTGTTGAACAGTAGAGATTGTTCAACATAATCTATGTTGAATACTGTCTGGGTTCCTTAAGGATAATTATTATTGTTGTTATTGTTATTATTATCTTTATTAGTAGTATATTCCTGGATCAAAAGCTTAATCTAGTTTAGTTTAACAAGAAGATAGTACTACTTACTATTAGTATTGATCATAACAACATAGGGTTATGAATATAATATTTCCATGATATAGTACTCAGCATTCATTTATTAAAGGTCCTGAAGATGTCATTTCCAGAAGACTAAAAAAAGAAGCACATTAAACAATAAATAGTCTGTGCCCCAGATGGTGGCAGTGAAAAGTCCCCATCTAATCTTGGTATTTATCAGAACCTACATTGAAACAATAATTTTTACCGAAGAAGAGATTAACACTGGAATATTTGTCATTTTTCTAATTTTCAAGATGCACAGTCTTTAAATTGAATGAGTAATGGTCCATAAGTTACAAATAAACATCACCATATTGACATGAATCGCGTGGGCAAAAGCTTTGAAATTTTGTTATATATGTATTAAATGTATCATTGAGTTAGCAGCAGAGTTGATTGGTAAAATGCCGAGCTATCAGAATATAACATTTAGGATTATTGAACTATTTGGCTATCCCTTGTACCTTCATCATCAGACATTCATGGAACATAACACATATGCCATTGAATCACAAAATCTCAGCATTGAAAGAAATTTCAGAGGCTAGCCATATACCCTGCTCCGTCCTTAGATAAAACATTTCCAATAATGCACGAGGATGGAATAGTTACTGAGCCTTTGCTGACATACATCAAGTAACGGTAAACTCACTATCCGTTAAGTTAACCCCTTCAGTTTTGCAACATCTCCAGTTGTTTGGTTGTTAGAAAGTTTTTCCTTATTTCAAGCAAAAATATGCAATTTCTTTTTTTTTTTAATTTGCAATTTCAACCAATTGATCATAGTTTTGCGCACCTGGGATAAGAAGCACAAAGCTAACCCATTGTCTATATAACCTTTCAAGAATTTGAAGAGACCTGTTAAGATACTCCTTTCCCAAAAGCTTTTCTCCTCTAGAGTAAACCTCTCCAGTTCCTTACATTAATTCATGTATGGTATGATTTGAGGTCCCCTTGCCATCTTGGTCACTTACTTCTGGATATGGTGTAGTCTGTTAGTATGGCTTATACTAATAGCAAGAGTGATAATAACATAAGTACCATTTATATAGCATTTTAAGGTCGATAAACACTTTAAAAATGCTATCTCATTTAGTCTTCACAACAGCCACAGACCCTGTAAGGTGTTTTGTTGTTGAGTTGTTTTTCATATTTGATACTTCATGACCTCATTTGGAATTTTCTTGGCAGAGTGGTCTGCCATTTCCTTCTTCAGCTCATTTTACAGATGAGGAAACTGAGGCAAACAAGGTGAAGGGACTTGCCCAGAGTCACACAGCTAGGAAATGTCTGATGCCAGAATTTGAATTTAGGAAGAGGAATCAGCCTGACTCCAGGCTCAGCACTCTATCTACTGTAGTGCCACCTAGCAGCCCTATAAGTAGGTGATATTATTATACCTATTTTACAGATGAGGAAAGTGAGAATGAGGTATGTTAAATGACTTACCAGGGTCACTCAGCTAAAAAAATTACAAAGATTTGTGCTTTGGTTTTCCTCACTCCAAGTCCATTCCTCTAACTAGTATACCACTTCCCTTCCCATCAATCTTTAAGTTTTTCCCAGAACCCTCTGGTGACCCAGTGCATCTGGGATTTGGGAGAACAGCCCTAGAGTTTTCCAGCTCATAGTTCCTTGACCCCCTCTCTTATATTCTTCTTAGGTTGTCTGTCCTCACTTCAATATCTTCTGTTTATTTTGAAAATTTAAATTGGTGAATGAACTCTCTGCATCTCTTACTCTTTTCTTCTTTCTTCTTCATAATCAATTCTGATTGTGTCTCTAGAATTGTATTGAGAATCTCTACTTCTTCTTGATTCATCTTTATCCATCCATTCATTCATCCAACAAACATTTATTAAGCACTTACTACACTAGAAAGGGAGAGAAAAAATAAAACATTCCTGCCTTCACTGAATTTATATTCAGCTTCAGGGGAGTAGTGGGGGACAACATGAATGCCGATAAGAAAACACAAAATATATACAAAGAAAATCAAAGTCTTTGAGGGGGGAGTGAGGGATTCTACAAGATAGAGGAGAGGAAGGAGAGCATTTGAGGCATGACGAGCAGCCTATGAATGATCAAAAAGATGAGAACTCAAATGTTATGTACTGGAAGTGGCAGGAAGGTTAGTTAGGATGGAGCATGGAGTACATGAAGGGGGAGGGGGCAGGGGTTAATAAGGTCAGAGAAAGTCTGGATAGGCTTTTCAGGGCCTAAAAAAGGAGTTCATACCTGATTTTAGAGTTCATAGAGATTGAAGATTCTTGAGGAGTGATGTTTTCCAATCTGTGCTTCGGGAAGGTCACTTTTGAACTTTTATGGACAATGAGCTGGCAAGAAGGAAGACCAGAGGTGAAGCAGAACAGTTAGGAGACTTTGCAAAAAGTTTGGACAAAGGCGAATGAGAGCCTACACTAGGGTAAAGGGTATGTGAATGGAGAGAAGGGGATGGCAAGTGAAGATGTGAGAATGACTCATTGGCTATTATACATGACATTCATTTGGGTATAACTTAAAGGTAAGTAACACTTTAGCATTTACTGCAGGGAGACAAGAACCATAGCTTTTTGAGCAATATTTATCAGAAAGGCTTCACTGCTTAGGGACAGGCAATCCATTCTTTACCCGCCCCCTTCCCCAGCCAACCTGGAGAGTCTCAGTAGAGGCAGTGGATGTTGAAAAATATACAAAGACACTTATTTCAAGTACAAGGCCTCCAGACAGCATCTCCAATCCATCTGTAACAAGGTGTAAAGTGTGATTAATTACATCTAAATGAATGGGTCATCACAGTAACTTTAAGGTCAAGGCATTAATTTGGCCTTTATGTCAAAACTCTATTTGACAAAACACATGATTCGGGAGCTGTAGGGGAATTATTACTTACTTTTAGAAATGATTTTATTCTTCACAGGCACAAAGGAGACGGTGTATCACTGATGTTTTTAAGTTTAGGGAAATGCTCAGCCCCATCTCTAAGTAGTGCAGAAAGGAGCAGGCAAAGCAAAGCACCTCTCCTGCCATCAGTTACCTTTGTCCCAGCTCCATGTGGAAAGCAGCCTTCTAATCAGGAAACTTTCATGGTTTCCATTTGTCTGTGTGGGGCCTTGGCTGGTGTCCTTGAGCCCTCTGAGTTTGAGGTTCTCTAAAATCAAAATTATTGTACGTGCCCTGCTAATCTGATTGGGTTATTGAGAATATGGGAGAATTTTCTCAACTGTAAAGCCCCATCCAAAGGTCAGGCTTGTGATCTTGGCTCATGCTTTGACCTGGCAATGATTTCCTATTTTGTCTGTATTCTAAGGAAAGAGTGAGTACAAATGGATCTGTATTTTGCATTATCAGCTTATTGCTGATTTTTAAATATATCCCTTTCTTCTCTGACTGTCATTTAGTGTACTTGAAATATAGATGGTCCTTTCCTAGGGAAAGCATGTTGAAATCTTTACCATCAGGCTCAAATGTCCATAGATATGTTTTCTCTCATTTTTCTAACATCTTGAGAAGAGGGGAGAAGTCCTCAGCTGGTCACAATCAAAGGCTTCCTAAAATGGGACTGCATACTCATCCTTTATCATTTGATTCCCAGGCAAAGGGGGAAAATGACCTGTTTCCCATCCGCATTAGCTCCCCCTCAGATCAGTGAGCTGGCTAGGGAGCGATAGAGATGATTGATGACATCTTCTCTGTTGGTTGTTGATCCGAATTACCTTTACAAAGGCACACATGTCAGCCACGTGTCCATAGCCCTGGTATCCTTTTCTTTTCATTACTCTTAAATATGTATTTGCCCAACTACTCTCTTTACCCAGTGTATTAGCGTAATCTAGCCCACATACAGTTGGATATGGTGAATAGTTGAATAATGGTGAAAAAGAGAACTAATGCTCTCTTAATGACTTTTGATCTCTTCAGTCTGTGCATTCATCCACTGATGCAGAATATAAAACCCTTCTATATCTCATTCTGTGTTATTCCTCTAAAACCCAAGTATACATACATGAATAGATTTGAATGCATATGTACTATGTGCATGGGTGCACATATGTGTGTATGCGTGCATGTGTGTGTGTTGGTCAAATTCCTGAGTTTTTTGTAGAATGTTTTTATCCTTCAACCTTGTTAAGCAATCTTGACTAATAATGTCTTAAGATTTGCAAAGCACTATATATATATATATATATATATATATATATGTTGTATCATTTGCCATGATAATCATGTACAGTAGAAATTATAATCATCTTCATTTTATAGATGAGAAAACTGAGGTCAAGGGGGTTTAGTAAATTGACTACGGTCACACAGCAAGTAAGTTTCTGAGGCCGGAGTCAAACGCATGTCTCCTTGCCTCCAGGCCCAGTTCTCTATTCACTGAGCCACCTAGTTGCCTCTATAGGGGCAATAGGGCCCCTTGGTTTTTCTCATCATGAGTTCTATAAGGGGAAATGGATTGTCTCTCATGGAAGACCTCATGAGGAGCTTGATAAGGCCAAGTATCCACAGAGGGAATCTGTGTTGAAAGTGACCCAAAGGCAAAGCCAAGGCGAAGGAGTTGAGACGATTCAGGTCAAGCCTTCCAACATTTCCCCCCCCAAACAACTATATAGTAATGCCTCAATGGGAGCTCTGGAATTCCAGAACCACCAAAAGTTGGAGTGCCAACATTTTCCTAGCCCAAGATAACTTAGAAAATCGTCAGAAGAGGGTCTATGACACCGTTGTGGTGATCGGCCTGGAGTACAGCTGAAAAAAGAGCAGCATCAGGATTTGAAGGCAGCAGCAGCTTTGAGAAATGTCAGATCACACACAGTAAGGGTGTTGGTAGTTGGGCAGAAAGGTCTAAATTTTTGGGACAAAATCTCACTAATTAACAAAAATTCCTGGGAAACTGGAAAGTGGTTTGGCAGAAAGTGGGTATAGATTAACATCTCACAATGATACGTTCAAAATGGGTACATGATTTAGATATAAAGAGTAATATCATAAGCAAATTAGGGGATTATGGAAAAGTTTTACCTGTGAGATATATGGGTAATGGGAGAATTTGTGACCAAAAAGGAAGTAAAGAGCAGATGTAACATTCATGATTTTGATTACATTATATTAAAAAAGGTTTTGCACAAACAATACCAATGAAACCCAATTTAGAGGAAAGCAGAAAACTGGGGGTGGGGATTAACATCAAATTTCTTTATTAAAGCCCTTATTTCTCAAATATATAAAGAACTCAGTCAAATTTACAAGTATAAGAGCAATTCCCCAATTATTTACATAGACAAAGGATATGAACAGGTAGATTTCAGAAAAAGAGATCAAAGTTATCTACAGTTATATGAAAAAAAAATGTTCTAAATCAGTATTGATTAGAGAAATGTAAGTTAACATATCTCTGAGATACCACCTCACACCTGTCAGATTAGCTAATTATGACAAAAAGAAAATGACAAATGGTGAAGGAGATATGGTAAAAATGAGATATTATTAATGCATTGTTGGTGAAGTTGTGAACTGGATGCTCCAACCATTCTGGAGCACAATTAGGAACTATGAGCAACAGGCTGTGTATACTGTGTATACCTTTTGACTCAGCATTACCATGGCTACGTCTGTATTCCAAAGGGATAAAAGAAAAGGGAAAAGAACTTATAGATACAAAAAAAATGTATAACAGCTCTTTTTGTGGGGACAAAGAATTAGAAATTGAAGGGATGAATATCAATTCAGAAATGGCTGAACAACTTGTGTATATGATTGTGATGGGATGCTATTGTGCTCTAAGAAATCAGGTAAGATTTAGAAAAGCTTTAGAAAAATCTGGTGAGACTTAAATGAACTGATGCAAAATGATGTCAACAGAATGAGGAGAACATTGTACAATGATTAGCTGTGAGTCACTTAACTATTCTAATCAATACATGACCCAAGATAATTTCCAAGGGCTTAAGATGATAAATTCCATCCGTTTCCAGATCTATGACTAGAGTCCAAATGCAGAATGAAAAATATTTTGCCCCTTCTCTATTTTTCTTGTTGCTGTTGTTATAATGGTTCATTTTTTTCCCCAACATGGCTAATATGGAAATGTGTTGCATGATTTCACATTTCTTGCCTTCACAGTGGGTATGGGAGGGGTGAGAGGGAGAAGATTCTGAACTCAAAATTTTTAAAAGGTTAAAAATAAATCGTTTTGTTTTTTAAAACAATTTTTAAAAAGGAAGTCATACAAGTTTGAGGGCTTTCATGAGCCAAGTCCTAAGGTAGCTGAAAGAGAAGATGTTGAATAATTCTAAAAAGTTTCAAGGCTCACACTGTTAGTCATATACCTCAAGGAGGTTTGTAAATAAAAGAAAGTCCCCTTCTACACCAAAAGATTTATTAACCAATGCTTTCTGTGATAGCAAATACATGGAAATGGTGTTACTGCCATTCAATTGGGAGACAAGTAGGCAAACTGTGGGACACAAATGTAATGGAATATTACATTATACTATAAAAATTGCTATATATGATGAACACAGAGGATGGGAAAATTTACATGAATATTTGCCAAGCAGAGTAAGGAGAGACAGGAAAACAGTATACAAATTAATTGCAACAATGTAAATGGAAAGAACAAAAATCCCAATGCCTTTGAAACTGTATATTGCCAAAGTATCCAAAATATGCCTGGCTCCTAAGAAGAGATATGAGGAGACATTTCCTCCCCAATTCTTTGCAAAGGCAGGGAGGAGGGAGCAGGTAGCTTTAAAGACAGAATATTGCAGATAACATCAGCTTTTTTTCACCATATTGATTGGTTTTGCTATGTTTTTTTTTAAACAAGTTATAAGTGATGACTCTCTGGTGGGGGGATAATCTAGGCAATTAAAAAATATGATTCTAAAGAAGGCAATAACATCAATTACTACCAGCCCATCTGCTTAATATGCTTTCTTGTCTCTATAAAATCTTGATGGAAATCTGCAACACAACCAATTCATTTGATAAGCATATGTACAAAGCACCTATTACGTGCCCAGATCTGTGCTAAGATCTGGTGTGCAATGACACAAAGGAAACATTCACTTCTCTAAAGGAGCTTCCGTTCTCCTGGTTGTGGGTGGGAAGAACATGTATGCACACATAGGCAGTTATGAAGTTTGTAAAAGTAAAAAAAAAATTTTTTGGTGGTTGACCCTAACAACAATCAGGAAGGGTCTTTTGTAGGAAGCAGCCATTAAACTAAGCCTTGAAGGGAGAGAGGATTTCTAAGAGTTGGGCGTAATAAAAAGAACATTACAGGCATGGGGGACCACTTGTGCAAAAGCATGGAGATGGGATGATAGAATGTTGTAGACAGGGAACATCGGGTATGACAGTTTGGCTGAAATGAAAATTTCTCTCTAAAATTAACTCTCTGTTGATAATGTGATCTAATGTCAAGTAAGTCATGAGTTCTGGCAGAAGGCCTCTCTACATTTATTATATTCATCAGATTTCTTTCCAGTATGAATTAAGTACACATGTATTCGAAGTACCTTAGATGAAAATAGGAGAAGGGAATAGATATGCTTTTGCAAATGATTTTCTGCAGCAGACTACATGTTTATAATTATATTATTGACTGAAGGATGCCAAGAATAAATATCCCACTATTCTTTTTGTTTATGGATGATAAAGAAGCCTTGACACAAGCTCACTAATGTACTGTTGATGGAATTGTGAATTGTTGTGACCATTCTGAAGAACAATTGAGAAATGGACTAAAAGTGACCAAAATGTCCATACTCTTTGACCGAGGGATCATACTGCTTGGCATATACCCCCAAGGAGATTAAGAATAAAAAAAATGTTCAATATCCACCAAAATATTTATAGCTATATTTTCTTGTGTCAAAAAAAAATTAAAAAAAAAAACTGGAACCAAAAGTAGATGCCCAGTGACTGGGAAATGGCTAAACAAATTGTTGTAAACACTTTATAAATGGTTGCTAAATGAAATGTTATATATAAATATGAATAATATTGAGAAGCATGAGAAGACATGTCAATTGATGTAATTAAAGCCAGGAAAGCAATATACACAATAATTACAATAATTGAAAAGGGAAGAACAAAACCCTGCAAATAGCATTTAATTATATTGACCATGAGTAGCTAAGTGGTACTGCAATGGATAAAGTGCCAGGCCTGGAATCAGGAAGACTCCATTTTTTTGAGTTGAAATCTGACCTCACATACTTAGTGGCTGCATGACCCTGGCTGAGTCACTTCACCCAGGTTGCTCAGTTTCCTCATCTGTAAAATGAGCTGGAGAAGGAAATGGCAAAACCACTCCAGTAACTATCTTTGCCAAGAAAACCCCAAATGGGGTCAGAAAGAGTCATCTACGAGTGAAATATGACTTAATTGAAGCATGGCAGAATAGAAAGACTGCTGACTTTATAGCCAACAGACCTATGCCCAAATCCTATCTTAGACACTTAGACACAAGTAATGTTTATTGTGGAGAAGTCACTTTGATTGGAGGACCTTTAGTTTTCCTCATCTATACAAGGGGCTCAGTCCACTTATCTCCCAAAGTTGCTGTCAGAAAAGCACTAGAAAAACCATCATTCTCACTATCCCCTCCCTTTGGGAGGCAGGGAGAGTCTATACTTGTGATTTCATTGTATTGGGGACTCTCAGTAAGAAAACCCCATGTATGGCATGAAAGCTTTGTTGGAATCTTTCAGTTTTGCCCTTCTCCCATAGCAGAAGTAACCCTAAAGGAGGCAGCACTTTTTTGCCTACATAAATGGTGGTCTTTTTCTTTTCTTCTTCTTCTTATATCTTTTTATTGACAAAACACATGCATGGGTAATTTCTCAACATTGACCCTTGCAAAAACTTCTGTTCCAACTTTTCCCCTCCTTCCCCCCCCCCCAGATGGCAGGTAGTCCCACACATGTCAAACATATTAAAATATATGTTAAATACACTATATGCATATATATTTATACCGTGTTGTACAAGAAAAATCAGATTTAGAAGGAAGGTAAAAATAACATGGGAAGGAAAACAAAAAAGCAAGCAAACAGTAACAGAAAGAGTGGGAATATTATGTTGTGGTCCACACTTGTTTCCCAGAGTCCTTTCACTGGGTGTAGCTGGTTCAGTTCATTCCTGCTCTATTGGAACTGATTTGGTTCATCTCATTGTTGAAGAGGGCCACATCTGTCAGAATTGATCATCATATAGTGTTGTTGTTGAAGTATATAATGATCTCCTGGTCCTGCTCATGTCACTCAGCATCAGTTCCTGTCAGTCTTTCCAGGCCTCTCTGTATTCCTCCTGCTGGTCTTTTCTTACAGAACAATCATATTCCACAATATTTGTATACCACAAGTTATTCAGTCATTCTCCAATGGATGGGCATTCACTCAGTTTTCAGTTTCTGGCCACTACAAAAAGGCTGGGTGGTTTTTTTCTTAAAGAACGTGGCTTGGTTATCTTATAATGGGGATTGTGGGCACGGTTCAATACTTCAGTGAGTGGCTCAAATATATTCAAGTCTATGATTTTAATGGAGTATTATTGTGTGTTTGGTAGAAACAAATAAAGAATATGTTGAATATAGAGCATGGGAAGACTGGGATGAACTGACGTGGAATAGAGAAAGCAAAACCAGGGACACAGCGTCCATAATGTCTACAGTAACCTGCATGAAAATCACATTAAAGAAAGCTCAACTTAGATCAAATCAACGAACAATATTGGTTGTAGAGGATTGATGATGAAGCACACTTCTTGCTGAATACAGAGTTAGGGTGCTGCATGCACTGACTTTTCATATACTTAGTTGTTGGGTCAGTGGAGAGATGGCTTCTGGTGTCTGTGTTGGGACTTTTCTGTAGTATTGAAAAACAAGAACATGTGAAAATATGGTTTCTGGGAGAGGCACTTTCCGGGTAGTTTTGCTTCCCCTAGGACTGTGCTTGCTGCAGTCTCTGAGAAAACCAAACGGTCAGGGAAGGGAGAAAATATCGAGGCCCTCATCTGAAAGGCTTTTGCCACAAAGGGCTCCAGCACATCTGATGCCATTGTTTAATGGAGCTCTAAACATGTTACCTTGCACACGGCACACCCGTGGCCTCCCACTGTGCTCGCTGATGGCTTCGTGATTGCTGCGAGAAATTATCAAACACAAGAGCACCAATCCCCCCCTGAACCTAAGGGGGCAGAATCGATCCCCGGAATACCAGCTGGCAACACCTCTTCCCCATTTCTCAGAAGCCCCGGGCAGAAATGGCAGCTTGGGGCCCGGCAGCTTTATTGAGTTCATTATCAGCCGCGGCAGAGCCCCAGCGATCAATGTCAACTGCTCTAAGTGTTGTCAGAGGCGAGTTTTATTCTCTCGTTCTCTTAAGTTGTCTTGGCTTTGGATTTTGTTTCTTGTGGCAGTGCTTATTATTTTTTGGATTTTTTTTTTTTGGGGGGGGGGGAGAGCTATTCTTCATGAGCTATTTAATACTCATCTCCATTCTCTTGATGTCTTTGTTTCCGCTTTTTTTTTCTTCATTTTTTAAAAGCCTCTCCTTGCACTTGCAGACACGGGTAAATTGATTGCTCTGATTGTTCCTCTGGGACTGAGCAAACCTATTTCTTGCACCTTCAGATTGCCCTCTGGCCGTGGCTAGTCGGGGCTGTAGCTGGGCTTTATCCCTGCCCAGGGGCAAGGCTGGGCCTCAGTTGGACTGGGGGAGGCTTGCTGACTCCCCGCTGGGAGTCTGGGTAGGCAGCCTGTCCCTTTAATTGTTTTCGCCCATCCCCCTTATTGATTTCTCCCTCTGTCCGACCCGCTTGGAGGAATAATCCACATGCCCCCTCCAGGCCCAGGGGCCGCTGGGCGCACCTTGATTTTTGCTTCCGGGTTACGCCGGAAGCTTTCTGCCCCTCCTCCGTTCGGCCCAGCTGGGCCCGGCCAGGCGGGCTGCGGGGCTGCTTGACCGCTGCTTCCTCGCCTAGTGGCAAGACACCGGAACCGGAAGGAGGCGGGGCTCTAGCTGTGGAGATTTGGGCGCGGAGAAAGGCCAGGCCAGTGCTTTCTGAGATCGAGGCTCTGGGCTGAGGCCTTCCCTGGACTACTGCCTGCTGTCGCCCCTGCCTCGCGCAGGTCCGGACTCTCCGAATGCCGTGTCAGGGCCCTCCAGGCCGCTCCCCTTCACGAGGGAAGGGAAACGCCGTGACTGACAACACGGTGCAGATGGCCGCTTCGGCCAAAAGGTAGGCAGACTTGGGCTGATTAGATAGCGCTTTCAGACTCCCACTTGCGGGAGTGGAGATTACCCCTAGGTAGAGCCAAGGAAAAAGAAGAAAAACTGAATATTTCGAACAGCTGCTCATTGGAAAATTGCCGAAAAAGAAAAGATCCCCGAGCTTTGTCTAAACTTCCCCCTTCCCTCAACTCCACCCAGTTAGTGGTAATTGCCTCTCCCCCACCCTGATTTTTCTCTAAAAGAAAATTAACAAAAGTCATTACTGAGGTAATTAGTAGGAGAAACAGTTCCAAAACACCTCCTCTCCAGCCCTCCCCCACTAGTCTCCGCCGGGAGCATACATCCTCTTTGACAAATGCAGAGAGGGTCGTGGGGCAGGTGGGCACCACGTAGGAATGAATGGAGACGTTCTCTGCCTCCTTAAAACCAAACCCCATAATCTTATGCTCCAGGCTCCTTGTATTTCTGTGACATCCCTTCCCTCGTTAGCTAAACCGCTCGAGAAAGCTGTCCCCGTCCAGGGCTTAAAATTCCTTTCAATTTATTTTGAACTTCCACTGAAACTTGTCAAAGTTCCCACTTATCTAGTGGCCAAGTCCCTGTGGTCTTTTCTCAGGCTTCACACCTCTTAATCTCCCTGCTTCTTCTGAATGCAGCTGATCTCTCCCTTTTCCTGGTTTTCATTACCCCCTGCCTCTCCTTCAACTGGTCTCACTGCCCCTTAGCAATCTAATTTGCTGGATTGTCATCCATGGCACTCCCACTGCTTGTGAATTTTTCTTCTGGACCATCTCTTCTCCCTGTGTGATATTTCCTTTGGTCATTTCGTCATCTTCCATCTCCCATTCCGGAGAGTGTGAAATTGAAAGGATGTTTTTTCTTGTTGTTAATGGTTGGCCCTGTGTCCATCTCTAATGCAACCTGTATGTATGCACATAATGCATTTAAGATTTCTTAGAAATAGCAGAATTGGGTTAGAGCCACAGAAAGTTAGGGAATGATTTCCCTGAGAGCTAGGGAAACCTTTCCACTTCGCTGTGCTATAATGGAACAAGGACAAATCACCCAGCCTCCATTTTGTCCATTCGTAAACTGGAGATGATCATTTCTTTAATACCTAGTTCATGAGATGATGATGGAGCTTGAAGATACTCTCCACAAACGCTTGGCAAGCCATCAAGTGACTACATAACTGTTAGTCATTGTTATTTTAAGACTTACCTTTGGCTTAAAGACTAGATTCTCCCCAGATGTTAATGTATAAAGTTGTAATTCAAGGACCTGGTTTTATCTACAGTATTTTCCTGTCAATGTAAATAATGAGAAATGTAATTGATTTCTAACTGAGAGCTAATCACATGAACACAGCTCTTGTCACCTATGCAAAAGGTAGAACTATGAAGGGAGGGGAAGCCACGTTAGGGTTATATACCCCAAAGAAAGGGAGCATTGGCTAGGGGACAAAGAGACATTACTTATAAAGCCAGATGACTTTTTGGCTATGTCAGGAATTTACCAGTCAAAGTACTGGGACTAAAAGACAAAAGTGAAATAGCCCCTGCCCTCAAAAAGTTTACATTTGCTTGGAGTTAACATGCACACATATAAGTAGGGTGATCAGGTGAGGCCTTAAGGGGAAGGAGGCTTGAGCCTTTTGTTTTGTTTTGTTTTGAGGGAATCTAGAAGGTCTGAAAGGGAAGGTAAAAGGAAGTTCATTCCAGGGGTTGGGGACAATGAGTTGCAAAGGCACAGAGATGGAAAGTGGAGAAGACAGTTTGATTTGAACACAAAATGCCTACAGGAGAGTTATGTTTGGATAGTAACTTAGGAAAGAATACTAATGATGAGATCTGGTCCAGGGATGCCTTGGAACCTGATAATGGTTTGGGGTAGACCTTCAGATTGCAACCTGGTCTAGTAATGTGTACAGAGCAGAGCCTGGACCAATTCTAAATGAGTGGGTCAGTACCGATCAAATTGTATGACTGAGTCAGCCCTAGGCATCCTTTACTAGTCCATCTCTCTTGTGATACTGGTCTGCTTTATGCCTGAAGATCTTTGCCTAAGCCCTTAGCCTTGCTCCTAGGGAGGGGGGTATGTGTGTGCTTGCTACCTGCCATGTTAGTGGCAGCTAGATGGCCCCTGGCTATAGAATCAGGAAGGCCTGAACTCAATTTCAGCCTCAGACACTTGCTAGCCGTGGGATCATGGGCAAGTCCCTTACCCTCTGTCTGCCTCAGTTTCCTTATCTACAAAATGGAGGTAAAATAGCATCTACTTGTCGGGGGTTATTGTGAGGAATGAATGAGGTGAATTTTGTCAAGAGCATTTAACACAATCCTTAGTTTGGAGTAGGTGTTGTAAACATTTATTCTCTTCCTTTGCCCTTCCCTCTCCTGCACTATTTCACTGGATTTAGCATCAAAAGACTTGAATTCTACTCTGCTACTTCATTCATTTAGGAATCTTGGGCAAATCACTTAACCTCTTAGAGATAAAGCTTTATCCTCACCCCAAGTGGGTACTAATCCCTGCCCTACCTCTCTTCCACACAGGTTCAGGAGAGCCTGGTGTCTGACTCTATTAATAATGTAAAAAGCCTTAGGCAGGTGTGAGCTTTTTCTGGTGCTGTAATGCACATAGTCCTTGAGTGTCCATAGTAGTGTACATAGGTGTTTAATATATGTTTGCTAAACAGCTATACCCCTCCCCCAGGCATCTTGACTGCATGGATAGAATACAACTTATTTTGATGAATTAAAAACCTAATAAGAAAACCCCCACCCCAGAGCTCAAGGCAGTTCCTGGGAATTGGCTCAACACCCCCATGGGTTTCTAGGCGAAACCAAGGTCAGTTTGGGCCCTTTGCGTGTATCATTCCTGTGTGACTAACCACCTGTCACATCTGTGCAGGCAGGAAGTTGTACTTTCTTCCAAATGCCCAAAACCTCTCTCATCTTTCTGATTAACCTCCCCCCCCCCTTCCCACTCTTCCCCCTCTCCCTCTAAACCTTTAGCTTATTACTCTGCGGTTGACTCTGCAGAATGTTAAGCCTTTCCTGGAATCAGCCACTGCTGGGCTTTGCCTCATTGGGATGATAAATGGCCGTTAACTGTTCAGAGGCTTAAACAAATGCTTCTACTGGCTAAGTGAACCTAATCCTTTTTGAGCATGTTGGTTGCCCAACTTAATGACAAACAATATTTTGACAGCGTTATGGACTTATCTACTTTATGCCGGCTGTGATTTAGTAACCAGAGAGCCTATTACTATTCATGCTACATTCTTAGAGAATCTAGCCACTACCCTCTCCACCCCCCCCCCCAACCCCATTGCGTCCCCTTTCCTGTTGGACACACATCACTCCAATTAACATTTTCAATCACAGCTGTGTATGTGTTAGAACAAGGAATGCCTGAGCCCCTTAATACATGCTCAGCCATGGCCTAATTCCTTTGGGGCCTGGTAGCTGCTACATCTGATGGCTGACACATTTCTAGACTGAGTGGTGCTTGAAATTATGGTGAGAGAGACAAATGCAGCTCATGTTCCTTGGATGCTTTCATTTTACCACCAAAGGTCGAGTTCACCATTGAATATCTCTATTTCTTTCCATCTGGCAAAATGTGTCTTGGGACTCATTTCTTTTCCACCTTGCTAGTTTGATATTTCAGCCTCTATGCTATATCCCATCTGACTTGCCAAGTGCTTTTTTTTTTAGAGAGCAAGGGGAAAAAAATAATTCCTCATATCTGTGCTAAACTCAGCTGCTGACTTGCTGTGCAGACTTTGAGTGTGTCCTAATTGGCTCTGACTCAGTTTAGTCCACATTAACAATAGCACCAAACTATGAATCTTGCCCCATGCTGTGGAAATGAATTAAGTATTTGCATTGTACAAATGCGTTTCCGAAAGTCATTAGGAAGAGCAATATTTATCTTAGAGAAAAGAAGACTGGTTAGTAAGGAGGATGTGATAATGGCCTTCAGATATGTGAAGGGACTTTAAGGAGAAAGAGAAGGAAGACTATCTCATTCTGTAGGGCAACCCTCAGCCCAAAGAGTGAGAAATGACCATCTGGGGTGAGAGGGATTCTATTTTGGCCAAATAGGAAGAAGGCAATTCCCCCTAAAGCTGCCCAGTATGAAATGGGCTTATTCGGGAAACATTGAATTTACAGTTATTCGAGGTACATAAGAAGAGGTGGGATGACTGCTCAATCAAGGGACATGCTGGAGAGGCTATTCCTACTTTGGATATGTGGCTGTACTAGAAAAATCCAAGTGATATGAGAGTCTGAAAGACACAGCCATATTCCACCTCACTATGTGTGGCTCACCAAGGGAATGGAGCAATTCAGTTTGCTTGCTGGTCGCAGCAATCTTTATAACATTAAACAACGGCTACAAGCGCAGGCAAATATTTTCTGATTTCTCTCACTTTTATCCCAGTTAGGAACTAGTAGATCCTGTTGTTTTGAAAGAGTATTTGAGAGGAAGTTCACTGAAATGGATAGAGCATTGGCCTTGGAGCAAGGAAGACCTGGATTCTGCTGCTCGGACGTTCAAAAGTTGTGTCATCTTGGATCTCTGTGACGATCTCTTGCTCATCTATAAAGTGGTGGGCTTGGATTCAAACTGTGAGTTCCCTTCCATCTCTAAATCTATAATCCTAGAATGCTTAGTTATGCTTAAGACTAAATAATTGAAAGCATGAAGTGGCCAGATAAGTGAGTTACCCTTTGTCTTTTATATGCTTAACCACTAAAAACTCTTTGCCTCTCCACTGAAGTTGTGTATCCACTATTCACTGATGCTGTCTTAAAATAGATTGCCCAGAAATCTCTCTCTATATTAGGTCTTCTTAAAGTTGGGATTGTAGAGAGAGTCAGGGAGGTTGTAAACTTGCTTTGGAAAAAATGAATTAATTTTGAAGTTTCTCTAAATTAACCTTTATTTTATTTATGAGTTTATAAAACATAATTTTAAGAAGAATGCATAAACTACTACAAGCTGCCAAAGGGGTCTAAGCTACAAAAAAGGTTAGAATTCCTCATCCTACATGCTTAAATAGGACAAACTTGGATAAGTATTTCTATGTAACATGCTCTAGAGGACACTGGGTAAAAATTGCAATGAATGATTAGATGTTATAGGATGCCATATCTATAAGATAAGTTTCTTTTGCATGTATTGAAGTTGACAGAAACAATTCAAGTTTGGAATATCAGAAATATTATTCCTATAATAATAGTACTACTTCTACTAATATTAATTCCTATAAGAAAAATGGTACTGATATTTTTGGTGGAAAAGAAGGAAGGAAGGAATAGCAGAGGGAAGGAAAGAGAAAGAAAGAAGAAAAGAAAAGAGAAAGGGAGGCCAATAGTAAGGTGAGGTGGTATAGTGAAATGAACAAAGAATCCTAGATTGGAAGTCTCAAGACCTGAGATCTCATTTTAGCCCTGCTATGATTAACACTGAATAAGTCTCTTTTTTAATCTGGGTCTTAGTTTACTAAGTTTACTTACTGAAGGTGTTGGAATATGTGGTCTGTAAAGTCCCTTCCAGATCTAATCTGTAATATAAATCAAGAAAAGTTTTAAGTCAGGTCTGTATATACCTGTTTTGCTACATAAAATTACTGACTTGGAAATATGGAAGTTTTATAGTTACACATATGACATTAATACTACTGAAGAAATAATTTGTAGAGTTTGATAATTAGGGCTGAATCTAAGTAGCTATAATCTTAAAGTTCTTTAAAAAACCCAAATCAAATGTTTCCTAGCTTTTTCAAGCCTTTTTTTTTTTTGTTCTCTCATCATTGCTAATTGGGAGTTAGCCATCATTTTCAAAAGATATGGCCACATTGTCCATACTGATATAAGTCCCTAAAATATCACAATACTTATTTTGTGGAACACAGTCAACAAATAAATGATAGAGATGAATATACCATGAATTGAAAAATTTAAATAAAGTAATTCCTTTTTTTCTATGAACTTAAAAATTTAAAGTTCTACTAGATTTGAACCATTATTCAAATTAATAAAAGGATAGAAACCTTTAGTTGCCTTCCTGCATTAGAAAATGATTTATGTTACTTATAAAGAGCATGCTACTGTGCTTTGCAATTTAATGGTAAAAAGCTTTATATTTGAAAAGATAGATACACTTGGGGGCTTCTGTCTTCTTTGAGATTGCATCTTCCTGTTGTGAGAGTCCTTTCGATACTGTGCATGCTAAGAAGAATATTGATCTATTATTCGCAATTCAAAGAGGCTTGCTTAGAGTTATCACTAGGAACTTGGCAAGCACAGCATGACCAAGAACACAGTAAATAAACTCAGGGAGAAAAGGAAACCTCGAAAAGAAGCAGTTGGAATCTGTGCAGAAGACAGAATAGGGAGCAGGAAGAAGGGAGTAAACATGACTTAGTTGACCTCAGAATAGAGGAGACTACAAGGCCAATGCTTCACCAAACAAGGTCCTGGATAGATCATTTGCCATCTAGCTACCAAGCCATTCTTCAATTACTATATATCCGCTGCAGTCTTTTGGTTGTTAAGAAGATTGGGTAGGAGATAGCATTCACTATATGAGGAAGCCCTGTGCTTGGTCATTATGATGGTCTCAACAAAAAAATTTCCATTTCATAATGAATCAGTGGCTCAAGAAAAAGATGACCTTCACATAGGGGCTTTCTAATATTGTTTATTTGTCCTAATTTAAGGCATTTCTTTCCACTGCTAGTTTATAAGCATTTAGAAAGGAAAACTGTGATCATTAAGAATTTGCAAGGCTTAGTGGAAGAACAGATTGTGGGAGACAAAGCTCATTTTCATTTGTGGTGGAGTTATAAGACTTAGAGATAACTGAATTTTAGCAAAGCATTTCAGATTCTTTCATGCTGTCCTTGAGGACAAGATGGAGAAACAGGGGCTAGGTACTCAGTTGGCTAGATTAAGAAGAGCTGGAATGAATGACTGAACCTAAAGACACCTCAGTAATGGGTTAATGTCACCTTACCTGTCAGTGCTCCACTGATGTATCTTTGAGCGAGGGAAATTTACCAATTTGATCATTGACTTACTGACTTGGACCAGGGCAGTAAAAGGGACCTTTTTATCAAGTAAGAAGATGACAGGAAGCTCGAAGAAGGAATATATTAGATGATAGTATCTGTAAGCTGGGCAATATAGAATAAGTTCAAACATGTACACGTGTGTGTGTGTGTGTGTGTGTGTGTGTGTGTGTGTGTATTTAAAGAATACATATGTATGAATCCCCACATTTTGGCTCATAAATAGCCCAATTAAAGATGAGGGAGAGATATGCTTATGATATCTGCAAGTCAGACAGATTTGTGTGACAAAGATCTAAGATGTTAATAGAGTACTAGCTTAGCGAGTCAACGATGTGATGGTATGGCCAAAGAAACTCTAATACCTGCAGTTCCTCACTGCTTGTGTGAACCACAAGTATAAGGTACTGAATTGAAGATATTAACTTATAATCTTAGACTGTTGGTCCTGCACCAATATGTTTATCTTTACTAGGTAATCTGAGGGAAAAATAATTCTAACCCAGAGTTATTTCATGAATTAGCCATATTTATAAGAGTAGCAAGAGAATATTTCAAGTAATAAACTTAGAGCACCCTCCTCCCCAGTGCACAGAGCAGTAACAGAAAGAATGGACCTGGACACGGAGAACCCATAGATGGAAGACATTTCCAGAGCAATAATACTGTGGTTGGTCCCAATGAAGACTTCATGTAACCAGGGCTCTAATGTAATATAGACGGAGAGAAGAGAGGGCAACTGCTGCTTTGTCTTATGCCTATCTGGTAAGAAAGTAGGACTAATTTAAACATATCACTGTTCACAAAGAAGACAAAAAGCTGTGAAGATCCCTGATTCTATGTCCTACAGGAAAGAGGAAGGATAAGATGAAACTACCTTCTGTGCTTTTGAGTTCCAGGAAAAAGGAGAGATATTCAGAGGAGAGTAGGAGAGCTTTGCTTCTTTGTCAAGGTAGGTAGGAGGAGGAAAGAAACTGCAAGTACAGCTATTTAAGCTCTGTCTTCTGTTTATGTCCTTCTTGGGATCCATGCTTAGACCACAAAGAAGTCATTTTCCCTGTAATGTCTGCTTTCTAGATCGTCTTCACGGCAGGTTGGGAGACCATAGTTTCTATTTTAGACTCTCTATGATGGGTCTTAAGATTAATGTCCCCATGTGTCAAAAGGACAAGTCATTTGTGGATTTCTTGCATTGTTGACAGCTCTTCAACCCAGCCAATATGACTCATTGAGGTCCGCTATTCTGGTTGGAGCCAAGTTCAGGGTGGGGTAAATTATGATGCTCATTTATTATTATACAGAGGAAGGTAGCATGGTATAGTAGAGATATAATGGAAGCCAGGAGTTGTGTATGCCCAGGAAATTCCAGATCCCTTTCCTGTTTTGATAATTACAGTGTTGTCAAAGATGACAAAAATAAGGTCAGCTCTCACCCCCTTGACCTTATCATGTCCCAATTTCTTGCCCTGTTGCCCTGTCTCTTGCCCTAGAAGGTTCACTCATCTTTTGAAATCTTGGAATGGCATGTTCAACTCAAACCCTTGTGCATGATCAACCTACAGTTGCTTAGATACTGGACCTTTGCCTGGCTTCTGGATTACCGCTGCATCTTCCTAGCCCAGGATCTCCCTTATCTATCCGTGGGATTTTTGTGCATGAATAGAGAACTCTTGATAAGTCAGAATACTTTGCAGCTGCCAGATTAGTCCATGGTTGTCTGGGATAGGCATCCCTCACTCTGCATATTTTTGGTTTGCTCGTTTCATTTTTCTTGGAACTCGCATACCTTCTTTTAAAATTTCATTTAATATTTTTCTAAAGAGCTTCCTTGGAAGGATTCAATTGAGAAGATGGGACTCTTAGCATGTTTTTAAAATTAGATTTAAAAAGGGACTAATAATGATTAAGAGAATTTTGTAGTGGGTAGGAAAATTAGGAATCATCTGGCCACCCCAGATTTTCCACACAAATGGAAAAACTGAGGGCCAGGGGAGTAAAATGAGTTAAATAAGATCAAGATTATAGATATCATAAGTTATAGAGGTTCACAGATAGTGGGGGAACTCTGGGTAAGGTATAAGACCCTTCAGCCCAGAGGGAATCTGCTAACAATGTCTGGTTCAGCTCCCCATCTCCCCTGAGGACTCTGGGCCTTCTTGAGAAGTCAGGGGGTGGTGACAACCTGTGTTGTAATTGAAGCAGAGTGATACTAGGTGACAGAGTGATACCAAATCCTTGTTCCATATTTTTCTCCCTCCTTTCCCCCTCTTCTCTCCCCTAGGTACTTTGTTGTGATCCACACTCAGTTCCCACAGTCCTCTCTCTGGGTACAGACGGCTCTCTACATCACAGGTCTATTGGAATTGTCCTGAATCACCTCATTATTGGAAAGAGCCAAGTCCGTTATAGGTGATCATCACACAATCTTGTTGTTGCTGTGTATAATGTTCTGGTTCTACTCACTTCGTGTAGTATCAGTTCATGTAAGTCTCTCCAGGCCTCTCTGAAATCATCCTGCTGGTCGTTTCTTAGAGAACAATAATATTCCATAACATTCATATACTATAGTTTATTCAGCCATCCCCCAACTGATGGGCATCCACTCAGTTTCTATTTTTTACTTGCCACTACAGAAAGGCCTACCACAAACATTTTTGCACATGTGGGTCCCTTTCCTTCCTTTATTGACCTCTTTGGGATACAGACCCAGTAGAGATATTACTGGATCAAAGTCATTGTCGAATGTCAAATCCCTCCCCATGCATGGCAAAATTGGATCATTTTGGTGGTCTGTGTTTGCTTTCTTCTTCATTTATAAAACATAAATGTGATTATGACACCCTCCTAATAAAAAAAATCCTAGTGGCCTGCTATTATCACTCAGATCCAATATAAACCATTCTGTTGCACATTTCAAAACCTTCCAATTCTACCTGTATTTTGGAGTTCTCCAAGAGCTATACTTTCAGTTGTTTGAATCTGTGCCATTCTTTACCCTACCTCCATGCATTTGCACAGGCCATCTCCTATGCCTAGAAATCTTTCCCACCTCACCCTTGGAACTTTGAGCTTGTAACATAAAATGATTGGACTTGTTAACTTCATTTCCTTTGAACACATCTCTAATGTCTCATTTTATTTACAGTTCTCAATCCTGTCATCTCTTTACTCCCGTACTCCATTAGAGGTTTCATGAGGGCAAGAACCATGCCGTGGTCATCTTTTGTCCCTCCACTCCTCCCCTCCACCCAAAGTTCATCCCATAGCTTCTGCCTTACATGACAATTCAATGAATGAGCACTGAATGAAATGGGGACAGTGGGTAATTGGGGCCCTCAGTTAAAATTTGTTGGGGATGGAATGGAATTAAATGTCTTCTATAGCTTGTGAAATCCCTGTTTATTCCGCCTTTACTCTGGATATTCATTCAACTGTACCACCACTGGACCATAGATCATTGAGGTGTATGTTACCTCCATAAATTCAAGGACGAAATTGTCCATGACAGACTAGACCAGGAAACAATATTCCTCATTGGTGATGGAAGAGAATCAAAGTCCTGTCATTGACCAGAATGCAGAATGGACTTGAACTTGTTTATATTCACTGGAGACCCAACTAGAGTCTGTTTCTTATGCTTGCTTATGCATTTCTCATGTAAATTGAATTAAGGGTCTCAAAATGGGGATGGATTTTTCTGGCATCAGCATATGGCAAAATGAATGGAAGCACATTTTTCATTAAAGGTATATAAAAAATAAAATATAAACCCAATGGCAGGATATTAATTCACACCAACCTAATTCTTCAGATAAGGTTTGAACTCTCCTCTTTATCACTACCCTAATAAATCTTCCTAGAACAGAGTGCCAAAGGTCAATATTCACTCAATTTTATCTTGGGAGAATTTTAAAGTGTCAGGCAGAAGAGTCACTTAAATAAAACTTGAGGCTGCTTCACTAGCCTGTGGGCCTCACCTGTAAATTGTTTCCCTACTGTCCCTGGAAGTAAGAAAGGGAAAAAAAAGACAATGACCAGGATGAATTTCTTTGCTTCGTTCTGAATCCTGTGAATGGCTTCAACCCCCTGCTCCATTTTCTAAGCAAACTTCCAAATTTGGATAGAGATGAAGAGGCAACTTTTCATAGTGCCAATGGCTGGCTGTAACAAGGCAGTATGAGGAGAGGGAGGGAGGGGGGAGGACTGTATCCAGAGGAGTATGACATGTAAAGTTAGCTCAAAAACCCAGCGAAGCTAATATAATATTAAGAGAATCTTGCTATAGGACTCAGGGGACTTTGATTCTAGTCCCAACCCTATTACTGACTGTTGGGATGTTTGGCAGGGCTTCGTCACAATGTAAATTATCAACAGACATATCTGAATAACAGAGTGATCTTCCATTATTTACAAGCCATATCCTCCCCACCTCACAGGACCCAGGGAGCTTGTCCCTCTCTTCTCCTATCAGCCAAATTTCTGGATGGGAGCATTCATTAATTAGTACCTTGAGGAAACCCTAATTGAGAAGGCAAATCTGTTTCAAAAAACACTGCAGAAAAATGTTTTTAAAACTCTTACACTCTACTAATTTGAACTTTATTATTTTATTTAAGTCTTCTAGTTTCCCAGGGACTCAGCTTCCCTCTTTGTAGAATAAGGACTTCAGAGTAGATGATCTTTGAGTTTTTGTCCAGTTCTAATAATATTCGAGTCTATGTTTTTTTTATTTATTTATTTTTTTTAAGTATCTTGCTAACATGGCAGAGAAGTCAATGTAGCAGAAGGATGGGGACAGGAAAGAAGGAAGTGTTGCTAAATGCACCAACAAGATGCGCTTGTGTTTCCACCTGTAGAGAGAAAATATGAAGAAGCATATTTATGTCGTAACAAACAAGCATTGGAATTGTTCATGTGTTTGAAGCTGAAAGAAACCATCCCAGTTTTGTTGCTGTAGAGTCACAGAATGCGAAGAGAAGGGCAGAGTGGGGTAAGTTCTTCATGGAAATAATTGATGCAGACTTACCTGAGAATTTAATTTTTAAAGACTGCCTTGCCAGTGTTATACTAGGGTAACCAGTTGTCGGGTCCCATTCATCTTTCCCAGAGGAAGTTTAGTATGTGCCAGCCCATGACTTGAAGTTATATATCACCACGCTGGGGAGCTAGTCTGTGAAGCTTCCTTTATCAGGTTCCATGAAAGCTACATACTTGCTAATACCTTCTTAGCTCATGGCATCTCAGATTCATCTCCCCCAGCTGCTATCTGCACAAGAAACCAAAAATGTATCATCTATCCTTGCGAGATTACCTGAGATAAAATGAGACCTGTTGTCTGTTGGGACAGCTCATTCTACTTTGGGAGGAGAAGGTAGTTCAAAATGTTAAGTTAATTTGTTGACATCAAAAAAAAATGAAACTACAGGCAGATAAACTTGCTGCAACTCATCCTCCCTCCTAATTTTGCCATCTGAGACCAAGCACAATACATACAATCTCTCTTCCATGAGACAACTTTTCAAATGTTTGTAGAAAATTAAGATCTCTTAAAATCATTTATTCTACCTAAAAAGCCCATTCCCTTCAATTGAGTGAAAATAGGCCATAGTCTGCAGGCTCCTTGAGGCTAAGAGTATGTGAAATGAAAAAGGGTTTGAGAGTCAGAGGGCCTGGATTTCATCTTGAATAAATTAACTTAATAAAAACAGTGATCAGGGATATCGATCAAGTGCTGCTAAGTTAGAGATTTGCAAAGTATTCTAAAGACATCTTTTATTCCCCCTAAAAACCTTGTGGGTGATGATATGAGATCCCTTTTACAGGTGAGGAAAATAAGGCTCAGAAAAATAAAGGACTTTACCCAATATCCCATTACCTATAAATATCAAAAGTGGGATTTGAACCCATTTTTCCCTCTTTCTCCAGGTCCAGTGGAGACTAGTCTCCACTTTTCTCCAAGTCTACAATATTTTACTGCCTCTCTAGACCTGTTTCCTTCTAGAAAAATGCCCATAGCTCATCCCTACCCCATATCCTGAGGTGCAGGATTTTCTTTTTCTGTATTAAATTTTATGTTATTAGCTCCAACCCATCATCTTAGTCTGTCAGTGTCATTTGGGATCTATCTTAGCTATCCCTGCTATCTTTGCCATCTGCAAGTTTGACAAGCATGCCATCTGTGCCGTCATACAAGTCATTGATAAAAAATGTTGGGGCCCAGAGCCAAGGACAGATTCCCAGGACACTCTACGAGAGCTCATTCCCAGTTGATTGCTATCTCTTAATTGCCCTTATTTATTTTTGATTGTCCAACTACTTCTAATCCACCAGCCCCTTAAGGAGATGTCCCCCATTCTCTGAACAAGGTTGAATGGGCATGTGCACATCTTCCATAGGTAAAGATGGTTCCCTTGCAAAGAACTTCCCTCTAAATTCTTGGAGTTGAGCAAGTTTTCCAGATGAATCCCTTTTTATATAAAAGACATTATAAGTCTTCAAGCTTTATATAAATTCCCATTACTAGTCAATGAGTTCTTCTCCATGAAACCACAATGAAGGTACGAATGTCTAGGCGTTCATTCTTGTAAGAATAACCCAGAACGGGCCCTTCTGTGAAACTTGCTCATTACTGTCAAAGTCACAATCGTAGGAGTCATGTTCCCAACTACAGTGTCATCCTCAATTCTTCACTCTCACCCTACTTATCAGACCAGTAGCCAAATGTTGTTTCTACCTCCTCAGTGTTATGCATAGTCTTCACTATCTCTTTGCTTTCCCATTCGCCACCCTGACTGTTGTAATCGTTTCCCTGCCTCAAGACTCTTCCTCTCCACAATTAATCCTTGATGTGTCCACCAGTGATTTTCCAAAAGTGAACTGACGATGTCCTGTTTCTGTTCATTCAAGTCCAGAAGCCTCCAGTTACCTCTCAGAATCAGAAGATAAAGTTTTATAAAATCTCATAAACCCATGCTGCTTGTCCATCCATGAACCTAGTTTTGTGATCAAGGCCTTTCTGAGTCTCCATGTTATTGTTTTTCACAGAAATCATGTAAAGGAGCACAACTAAATCAGCAAGCCTAGCACTGGGGGTTTTCCACAGCCAAAATGCAAGTGATTATAAACTTCTTGCCTCTCTGCATTTTGAGTGAATTGCATCCACATTTGGCTGTATTTGAGTACTCCTACTCAAACCCAGAAGATCTTGAGGATGCCTCATTTATCTTCGTTTCTGCTGATAATAGACACAGATGTCTGGAGCTAACAGATTGAAATGGGTTAGAATAGAAAGGGAGTAAAAACAGGAATCATCAGTAGATTTCTTCTTTCCTTCTCTGTTTTGTCCACTAGTTGTGTTTTAAAGCTGCAGTGAAGTCTTGAGTTTGTCAGTTATGAAATAGCCATGATGTGAATGAGGAACAGGCAATTTGAACACCTTCCCAATTCTTTCACTTCTCTCTTTTGGCCCTTAGCAGTGAGAAGCTCTGGAGAACGATGCCCTTAGCACAATGAGACTTTTTTTTTTTTGATAAGTCACATATACTTTGTACATATGCTCCCCTCTAGCCTTAAGATTTTATAGAGGACAAAGGATTATGTCATTCCCTTGCTTTAGTCTCAGAAAGTATAATGGTACCCTATACATAGAAGATGTTCTATAGATATTGAAGATTATTGATTTGAAGCTGGAAGGGAAGTTGGAGGCCTTTGAGTCCACTCCCTACAGCTGGTTGATTTAGTGAGTAAAATGACTTGACTGAGGTCACACAGATAGAAATCGCTAGGGAACCTTGTTCTGAACAGAGATCCTCTGACTATCAAAGAATGACATCATCTGTTGAACAGAAGTAAAGGGTATTGAACTGAATGATGCTCATGGCCTTTTCCAGCTCTTAAAGTTCTATGAGTCGTTCCATATGCAAAGAGTATTAAATACAACTAAATGGCCATGGACAGTTCAATTAAATCAATGTGTATGAAGCTTTGTAGGTGCTCAAGGACCAGCCTGGGTGTTAGGAGAGGATTAAAAGGAAAATGAAAGAAATCCTCACTGTGAGTGATAATTTAGCAGGAGAGATGACTGAGCGAACCAAAAGCTTTGCATCAAGGCAGAATGATAGGAGTCTTATGAAGCATAAACAAAGTAACTTCCCACCTCAGAGGAAGGTGATATTACTTAGGCATTAGAGAAGCCTATATAGAAAGGAGATATTTGAGAGAAGTCCTATGTGATGGGTAGGATTGTGCCATACAGTTGAGGGTAAGGGATCAGCAGGCACTTAGAGAGAGGTCATAGGATCATAGAATTAGATGGAGAGAAAACTTAACTCAGTTCTGTCAACCTCCTCATTTTATTTTATTTTTTTTTTATTTAGAATTTTTTTTCACAGTATATATGCATGAGTAATTTTTAAAATAATATTATCCCTTGTATTCATTTTTCCAAATTATCCCCCCCTCCCTACATTCCCTCCCCCCAATGACAGGTAATCCCACACATTTTACATGTGTTACAATAAAACCTAGATACAATATATGTGTGTAAATACCACTTTCTTGTTGCACAATAAGCATTAGCTTCCGAAGGTATAAGTAACCTGGGTAGATAGACAATAGTGCTAACAGTTTACATTCACGTCCCAGGGTTCCATCTCTGGGTGTAGTTATTCTGTCCATCATTGATTGACTGGAAGTGAGTTGGATCTTCTTTATGTTGAAGATATCCACTTCCATCAGAATATATCCTCATACAGCATTGAAGTGTACAGCGATCTTCTGGTTCTGCTCATTTCCCTCAGCATCAGTTCATGTAAGTCTCTCCAGGCCTCTCTGTATTCCTCCTGTTGGTCATTTCTTACAGAACAATAATATTCCATAACATTCATATACCATAATTTACCCAACCATTCTCCAATTGATGGGCATCCATTCAACTTCCAGTTTCTAGCCACTATGAAAAGGGCTGCCACAAACATTTTGGCACATACAGGTCCCTTTCCCTTCTTTAGTATTTCTTTGCAACCTCCTCATTTTAAAGAAAACTGAGGGAAACCCACTTTAAAATTTTTTCAAGGAGACACAGCAAATAGCAGGGCCTTGATCTTTGACTCCTAGGCTGGTGTTCCTTGAAAGATATGACATAAGATGTGTTTGAGGATCACTTTGACTAGAGCATGGCCTATGTGAAGATGGCTAGTGGGAGAGAGATTTTGATGTATCATGAATCTGTGACCTCATTGGTGTAGGGATATTACCACTGTACATAGTCCATCCAACACCTTCTCATTCTGCAAAGCTCTTGCGTATGCATTTTAATAATCCTCCAAAATATATCCGCCCAACATGCTGGAGCTCCCTTATAAGTTGAGTAACATCGTGGAGGTCTTTGAACAGGGAAAGGAGTGGATACTCTATTGGGTAGAAAATAAATGCCCTCTGAAAGTCTTCAAGCCAGAGAACATGGTCTCTTCTGTGGATAAGGAAGAATGACAGTAAGTAGGCAATGGAGCAGAGGTAGACATGAAGGTAGTAAGATCAGTTAGGAGGCAATTCCAATAGATCAGTGTGGGAGAATGAGTACACTAAGGGCAGAGAATACCTATGATCGGGGCAAGAAAAAACAAGTGTCAGAGCCCCTTAATCTCTTGGGTTCTCAATGTTCTCTTGCATAAAATGGGGGCATTGCTCCAAATGGTCTCTGAGGACCCGGAATTTCACATTCTTGATTCTAGATCTGATTCCTCAGTTACTTTTAACCCCATAGACTTTTGGATAGCCTATGAGTCTGGGTTTGCTTTGTATACGTCAGAGCAAACACTTGATAGAGCAGAATGTCTTCACCTTTTTTGTGTCATGTCCTCCTTCTCAGAATAGTGTTTTCAGATGTATTAAATAAAATACATAGGATTACAAATTAAATAAATGTCATTGGAATACAAATGTAATTTTCCCCCATCCAAATTCACTGACCATCTGAAATCTATCCCCTTCAGGGTCCGTGCACCCAAGGTTAAGAATCCCCATGTTGAAGCTTCATCTTGCCAGGCCCCAAGGACCAGTCACTAAGATTTTTACTGAATGTCATGTGCCTAGCCCTGGGTTGGGATTACAGGTGTGTATTCAACTCAGTGAATATTTATGAAAGATCAAATGGCATATTCTCTGTCTTGAAGGACCTGGCTGCATTCCTGGGAATCCAGTGCTCCAAGAAGGAGAACCAAGAAATTCCCTAAATGCAAAGGGAATGTACATGAATGCCAAGATGTAAAAGGGGTAGAGAGTTGAAGGGTAACATGAAAGCAAAACATCCCTCGTAGGACAGAACAAAAGGAAAGGCAGAGGCAGAGAGGAAGGAGGAAGGTAAAGGAAGTAGATGAATCAGCAGTGACGTGAATGGTTGTTATTAAAACTTCTCCAAGGCTACCATTGTGAGAGCTTGGGATGCCTGAATGCTTCCTTTTCTCACCAGGGTCACCTCTTCATCTGGAGTTTATTTCTATCATCAGGCATCATCAGTCCTGTGATGTGGAGTGGAATTAAAGTCCTGACCCTTTGCATTCTCACTGTTTTTCTGTCCTACCTTATGTCAGGCTTCCAAGAGGGTAATTTCCCTGGCCCTTATTCCCAGATACAAATGTCTTTAGTGGAAGAGCAGCTTAATTGCCAAAAACAAAGGATGGCAGGGAAGATCCCCTCTATACTTGAATGGGGCTTCTCATTATGCATCATGTGCCCTCTCTTTCCAATAAGTTGAACTTTTTCATGTACCTCTTCTAGTCTTTGGAAACTCCCAGCCTTCTGGCTCTCAGCTAATGAAGAGCAAGCTCCCATTGGTGCATTGGGAAGTCCATCAGTTTTTATGATGCCACCGGCATACACTAACTCACCTGTGTGTTCTGTGAGTCAGCAAGAGTGGAATCCATTAAGTGCCTTGCCACCCGGTGCTATTCCTGCTGACATTGGGGCTTTCCAGCTCTGGCATCGTTTGCTCAGATACCTTTGGAGAGAGATGACACAAGACCTTGCACTCAAGTGAGAAGGAATAAAAGTTAATGAGCTATTCAGCTCAGGATTGTGAAGATTAATTTATAAATTTAACATCCCGAAAATGTTGCACACAAATTAAGGAACTTGGGGGAACAGACTGGCATCCATTCACAATACTACAGTAGAAGCACAACCCAGCCAGTTCTCCGCTCCCCGACTTCTTTTGTTTGTCACAAAAATGTGTTAATTTCTTTTAATCACCTGGCTTCATTGCTGTGGTAATTTAACATTTCCTTGCTTCAGTGCATGAAGTAACTTTTTTGTCGTCTTTATTTTCTTCTCTAATGAAGGCATGTTCGTGTTTTTTCTCCATTACAAGCCTGACAAGGATAATGCGATTCAGCTTTTGTTCTTACAGTCATGGAAAATTTAGGCAAGGTGCTGGGAGATTCTCTGAAAAGGAAAGACATTCCATTTGGGGGTTTCCTTCTCCCCAGCAGCTCAGTTTTCTATTTTGATAGAACCATAAATAGAAAACAGAGTATTAGTATGGCAGCCCTCCTAAGACAGAGATCTGATCATGTCATACTGCTACTCAATAATCTTAATTGGCTCCCTACTGCCTCTAAGGGAAAATGAAGCTTTCTTAGTCTGAAACTGAAACCCTTTTATATTCTGACTCCCTTTCCAGACCTAGCTCATGTCAAAATTTGGCCCTGTAGGGAATCATGATTATGGTGACTAGGGGAAGATGGTCCAACAGAGCACAATCCTCAGCCTCTTGTTGTGGTTCAATTTCCATGCCGAGAATGTGCCCGTTGTCAGGTCCCTCGTGGCTCTGCTCAGACCTACCATCTTCTGCTGTTTCCAGATCAGTGTAACCTTATTCATATCCCAGTGATTATAGATAGCTAAGCATTTCAATTAGGAATGTCATGGTTAAATTAAGACAGTCATCGACACACGTATTGTAAAATGCAATATCCTAGGCATCCATCTCCAATCCTCCAAGGCAGAAGAATCTCTTCAGGCTGCATTCCTCCCTTTTCCTTTCCCCGGCAACCTCATTGGTTTGGGGAGAGAACTAAGCCAGGAGTTCCTTATTTTAACCGATCCCCTGTATCTTAGTAAAGCAAAAGCAGGCCACAAGCTGTTAATTTACAAGGAATTATCGACATTATGCCGAACAACACTGGAAAATTTCAGTGATCTTCATGTGCATAGCTGGATAAACAAGAAGCTCACTGGTTCTAGAATCCTGAGAATTCCACATCTGGGGAATGTATCTTTCTATTCTTGCAAACTCAAAGTTGAAAAGAGGTGCTCTTAAATGGCCTAGAAACTAGCAATGTGGGGCATGATGGTTAGATTCTTACAGCACTATTGCTGACAAGAGCAAGGGATTAAGTATCGGGCCCCCTGTTGTTTGTCCTCTCTTCTCAAAGAGGACAAATGATATCAGGAGGGTGATGTCTTGACTTGAGAGCGGATTGGGTTTAAGTGAGGAAGAGATGCACAAAGTCCTCAGCCTCACTCCCTCAAGAGTCTCTGAAGTCTGGTGGCAGGACAAGAGTCAAGATGATTGCCAAATTGATGACCCAGAATGCCCTGGGTGGCCTTGGCCTTTTTTGGAATTAGTGTCTTTCCCAGGTCTCAGTTTGTCTAAGGAAGTGCCCATTCCATGATAAAAGGCTAGGTAAAAAGTGGGAGAAAAGATAGCTTAATTTACCATCACAAAACTATTAATCTTGGAGGGAAAGAAGCTCAGAAGTTCTGGCCAGAGCAGAAAACAATTAGTATCTGCATTCATTCTAAGTGATCAAAATCCAAACAACTTTTGTCTATTGCTTTGTCTGTCTTTTCTTTTCCTCCTTCAAACTCTTCTTGTGATTCCTGATTCAAACATTCAGGTTAGGTCATGGATCAGCAGTTCTAATGGAATCATTCATTAGGTGTATGGAGTAATTTTTCCCCCCTCTCAGGCTGGGGTTAAGTGACTTGCCCAGGGTCACACAGCTAGGAAGTGTTGTGTCTGAGACCAGATTTGAACTCGGGTCCTCCTGAATTCAGGGCTGGTGCTCTATCCACTGCGCCCCCTAGCCGCCCCCGTGTATGGAGTATTTCAAGAGACTAGCATCTCTGCTGTGAGAGCTCGTTGGCTGCTCATCCCCTTTTGATGTTCACCTGTCATCCAAATCTCATCTGTGGCTCCAAAGTGTAGTGTGCACAGTAACCACCTATATGATAAAACCATCTCAGCAGATTCAGGGGAATCAACAAGCTGCAAAACTATAGGTGAGTTAAGGGGATGTCTACCCCAAGAATTCCCCTGTTGGAATGGCCAGATGAGAACAATCTGATCCAGTAACCATGCAGGTGGCTGAAGCAAGCATTGTGGAGCTCTTAGAGGTCAGCCAGTGCATCCAGAGTCGTTGCCCATCATCTTGACTTTTGCCTTGCCACTGGACTCCTGTGCCTGTGGAGGAGAAAGGGAGCCTGGTGACTGTGCAATTGTGCCTTACTTAAATCCAATCCACACAGGAGTTGAAGATGTCACCCTAAATGAAGGATCAAGTTCAACAACCACCATCTCCCATAGACATACATTCTTTCTAGTTGTTTCCTGAAGTCAATGTTCTAAGCCCCATCATTACACTCAAAATACCCTCTATCTTTACCTTTTGTCTTTGAATCCCCAGCTTCCTTCAAGGTTCAGTTCATGCTTCCCCTTCTTCATTGACCTTGGTTATCTTCCTAGCTATTGCTTCTCTAAACACCCTACAATTATCTTGCATTTACTTATGTGTGCAACATCCATCCCATCTCTTAGGAGAATGGAAGCTCCTTGAAGATAGAGATATCTAATAGAGATATCTAATTTTTTGTCTTTGTATCCATAGTGCTTTGCACAGGATAAGGACTTCATAAATGCTGATTACATTAGGTTAAATTTAGAATAATCTCTAAAAAATGTTTAGTCAAATCCCCTCATTTTAGTATTTGAAATCAGATTGTATTGGTACTTTTATATATCATTTACAATTCTCAATATATTCTTCTTCCTTTCCCCTCCAAGAGAACCATTCCTTATGATAAAGAATTAAGGGGGGGGGTAACAATGTTGCAATACTCAGCATAAACATAGCGTCAATGCATGCGATGTTCCACACTCATAGGTCCCCTTTTATTCAAAGTAGCAGGGCAGGGGCTACAGTTTTCATATCTCTTCTTTGGGTCAAGCTTTGAACGGAAATTTGACAGAATTTCACAAAATTCACATTGAACCATTTTGTTGCATATGTTGTTTTCCTAGTGCTGGTTCATTTGCGGCATTGGTCTTCCCTGCTTCTCCAAATCCATCATATTCTGTCATAATTTTTGTAAAAATTTTAATTTAAAAATTTGAATAGTCATTAATAACTCTGTGTTTTTTGCAGCACAGTGATATTGTATTACATTCATGCCCCACAGTTTGTTTAGCTATTTCCCAATTCTGTGGGTATCTATTTTGTTTCTACTTTTTTGCTATTTCAAAAAAAAATTATTGAGGCGTGTGTGTCTATCTGTCTTTCTGTCTTTCTTTGACCTTCTTGGGAGTATATGTACATGAGAGTGTAATCTCTGAGTCAGGAGTTATAAATTTCAGTATTTTCATTTGCATAAATTCAAATTGCTGTCCAGGCCAGTTGGGTTGCTACACCAACTATGCATTTGTGTATTTTAAGGTAATCTAATAAAGCCGCTGTGTCACCAGAAAATAGGGAGTTTTCTCTCCTTTTGCCTATTTTTTGTAATAACAATAAAGTCTATGTCAGTGTCTATTCTATCCATTTTCCTTTTGGCACAATTATTATTATTATTATTATTATTATTATTATTATTATTATTATTTGTGTAGTTCTTTTAAGTTTTACGAATAGTACCTCGTTTTATCCTTAAAACAATTCTGGGAGATAAATGCTATAATTATTCCCATTTTGTAGAAGAGGAAACTGAGGTAGATAGTGACTAAGTGACTTGTCCAAAGTTACACAGAAAAGTATCTGAGGCAGATTTCACTTGTGATCTTTCTGACTCTAGGTTGTTCTAGGATTTCTAGAAGTATGCCAAATAATGGGTGAGAAAGGAGGCATCCTTGCTTGACTTGTGTATTCATTGGACAATTTTTTAGTGTTTTCCTTTATGTGCAACACTCTCTTTTGGGTTTTGGATACTTTTGAATAATATTTTAAGACTTTCTTCTATGCTTGTGCTTTGTAGAGATTTCAGCATAAATGTCTTGCATTTTGTCGAAAGCTTAAAAGAATTCTATCAGTATGGTAGTGGAGTTCAGATGTTTTGTCCTAACATGATTATGTAAACTGTTGGCCCAGTATTTAGCCATCCTTGCTTCCCTGATAGAAATCTAACTCTAATGACTATTTAAATGCGTGTCTTTTGTCAGGATTTAAGATTTAAAAATTGAATTGGTAATCAATAATATTGGTCTACAGTTCTCTTTTTGCTTTATCCTTCCCAGGTTTGAGTATTAAGACTCTGTTTGTTTTAAAGAAGGTTGCTCTTTTACCTTCTCAGATTTTGAGGATAATTTGTTTCCTTAATTGTTTTTTAAATGTTAGACAGAGTTCTTTAAATAGATCTGGACTAAATTTTTTGTTTTTGATTTGGTAGCTCCTTTATAAACTGGTTCAATTTCATGCTCTGAAATAGGATTATGTAAGGTTTCTGGTATTCTCTTATTTGGGTTATTTTATATTTTGTAGATAATTCTATTTTGAATTTTCAGTTTTATTGGCATATAACTAATACATTCCTTTTATCTGGGTTGTGATTTCACCCTGTTGGCTCTTAAAATCTTATTAATTTGATTTTCTGCCTTCTTTTTAATTAAATTGGCTAAAGGTTTAACTATTTTATTAGTGTTTTCAGATATCTTCTTAGTGTTATCTTCTAAGTTTTACTTATCAGTTGGAGAGTCTTTGGGGATTTACAATTTATGTATTTCTCTGATTTTCAAGATTACCTCTTTTATGCTTAATTTGAAGTGGCTTATTTTTTGATTTCCCGGTTTTAAAATCACATATTCCATTCATTAAGCCTTTTTTTCCCATTTTATAAAGTTATGTTTTTAGGAATATAATTATTTTTCTGATGACTTCATTAGTTACATTCTCCAAATTCTGGCATGTTGTTTTTCGTGCCACTATTATTTCCACATTTGTTCTTGGACCCATTCATTGTTCAGGATGACATTATTAAATCTTCATTTAAGTCGTGTTTTGCTTATGCTCCCTGTATTGATTATCACATGATAGTTTCTAAAAGGATGTGTTTAGTATTTGTACTTTTTGTCTGTATTTATAATTCTTCTATTACCTAGGACATGGTATATCTTTTGTAAGTGTACCATTTTTTTTCGGAGAAATAAATGCATTCATATATGCTATATAATAGACATTTTAGGTTTAAGCTTCCCTTTGAGAGGTATTATAAAGCAATTAGCTCGAAATTCCCAACAATAGTGTTATCAGTTTTATATATTTATCATGCTTTTAATTTTGTTCATCTCAAAGAGGAACCTCAAAATTCCCTATTATCATCATGTGATTTAATCTGTCTTTTTGCAGTTCAGTTAGCTTTTCCTTTAGGGCTTTAGATTCTAAGCTGTTTAGTGCTTGTGATTAGTATTGATAGTGGTTCTTTTTTCTGGGGTTCCTTTAGGATTAAGGATAAGGACTATATCTGTAATATCATTGATACCGGGGACTCCCAAATGGAGAAATTTCTTCTAGGAATGCGGATTGATACTTTTTGTCGCTTAGAAATCTTAGTTTTGGGAAGTTACTTAAAGGCCTAGGAAGTTAAGTGACTTGCCTAGTCATACAGCCCAGGTATTCGAGGTAAAACCTGTACACAGAGCTTCTTGACTCTAAGGCCACACCTTTGTCCATCATGCCCCATTGATTTACATGGTTCCTTTAAACACACTTTCATGACTATTTTTAAGCTTAATTAATGCTGTGATTTTTACATTTTTGCTTGATCCCTTCATTTTATAAAGAAATTCAAGATAGTATTTATCTAAATTTGTACCAGTAATAAGTGATAGAACAGAGTGTAGAGTTCAAGTCCTCTGGCTCCAAATATAGGTTTGTTTGTTTGGTTTTTTTTTTTTAATAGAATTTTATTTTTTTATACTTATACGTAAAAATAGTTTTCAACATTCAACAATCAAAAAGGGAAAAATGAGAAAGAAAACAAAATGTAAGCAAACAACAACAAAAAGAGTGAGAATGCTTTGTTGTGAACCATACTCAGTTCCCATTATCCTCTCTCTGGGTGCAGATGGCTCTCTCCACCACAAGACCATTTGAACTGGCCAGAATCATCTCACTGTTGAAAAGAGCTAAGTCCACCAAAATTGATTATTGTTTGAGTTTGTTGTTGTGTACAATGTTCTCTTGGTTCTACTCATTTCACTTGGTCTCTCCAGGTCTCTTTGAGGTCTGCTGATTATTTCTTATAGAACAATAATATTCCATAACATTCGTATACCATAATTTATTCATCTATTCTCCAACTGATGAGCAACTACTCAGTTTCCAATTTCTAGCCACTACAAAGAGGGCTGCCACAAACATTTTTGTATATGTGGGTTTCTTTCCCTCCTTTAAGATCTCTTTAGGATATAGGTCCAGTAGAAACGCTACTGGATCAAAGGGTATGCCCAGTTTGATAGCCCTTTGGGCATAGTTCCATACTGTGCTGAGGACTATTTTCTAGATAAAGGAACCTCAGTTCCTAATTTGTTCAGGGTCAAATGAGTAGTTGAGCGAAAGGGCTAAGTTGTAAGTTTAGGTGTCCTATTTCCTTCTTAGAATGAATATCACTGTTAGTGAAATAAAAATCTATGGTATCTGCAGAAAAGAAAAAAAAAAAGTTGTGTTATCCAGAGTGCAATGGAGATGTGAACAATTATACAGGGGAATTGGGGCTAAGGGGACCATTTAAGAAATTTATAATTGCCCAAGTGGGGTGAGAGTATACAGGCAGGAGAAGGGCTGCTCCCGTAGCATGTATGAGGGTTGACCATAGCCAGAATGAAGGCTTCCCTGCTATACAACAAAGAAAAAGATAAGAGAAGGGTGGACAGCAAAAGCTCAGGATGACACTTTGTGGCCAGGGTTTTGAAAAGGGTATGGTCACACACGACTGCGAGTTTTCACCTGTCATCCTCGAATGAAGGGAATTCCATACATCTGCGAGATCCATGAGCCATTGGAATATGAGGCCTAAATCAGCTGTGGGAAAAGCCTGGGGTGGTGTCACTGAACCTTGTACTAACTAGGCCTGCTGCATGTTAGCCACAACTGGGCTGATGAGCTTTTTACACAGAAAAGAGGAAGAAAAAAAAACCCCAGTAGGTTTCAGGTGGCTGCAAGGGCGTGAAATGTCCACCCACCCTCTTGCTTCCAGCTGGCCTCAAAAAACCCTGCAGTGAAAACCAGAACAACCAATGATGACACATCCATTGCCATGAATTGAAACCAAAGCCTTTGCATACTAATCTGTGGAAGTGGATGTCCCTTGTTTTCCACAGGAAGCAGAGATGGAATGCCATCTCAGCCCTCCCTTCATCCCCCACCCCACTCCCAGCCTTGTCCAAATAAACAACACCATCAAAACACCAGGGACTGTCTGTTCCTAACAGCCCTGGAGATGATAAAAATGGGTCAGCTCTGCAGCATCGTGTTTTATAACATGCTATTGACAACAGCAGGTAGAGTCATTGATGAAGCTCTTGTTGGTTTTTTTTGTTTGTTTGTTTGTTTTGTTTTGTTTTGTTTTTCCCCCAGCCTGGGGGTGGGGATCTCAGTAAGGCAATCAACTGAGTAGCTTGTATTAAGGACCTGATGTTTGCAGCCCCAGTGCTAGGCACAGAGGCTCCCAAGACAAGGAACAAAGTACTTTTAGCTCTCAAATGGCTACAGCAGCAGACACATTGAGCACTGTGTCAGGCTGGTATCCTGCTTCCAGGCTGCTCTATTGCAGTAGCCTCCAAATCTGACTCCCTGCTTGTAATCTGTACCTACTTCTCTATACAGCTACTTTAGCAACATTTTCCTAAAGCACCTGTTTGTCAAAATGGCCAGTGGCTCTCTCTTTCTTTTAAATAAGGAACAAACGCTTCTGTTGGGTGTTGAAAGCATCTTGACCTCCCTTTTCACATATAGCTCCCCACATACTCTGTATCCCATACCATATCTTCTTAACATCTCCCCCATAGGAATATACTTCCTCTTTTGCTCTGCCTCTAAGGATTCCTATCTCCTTTAAGCCTGGTTCAGATGCTGTCTCCTGTACGAAGCCATATCTCACCCTCTTCCATATAAAATGCCCTTTGTATTTTTGTCTGTATTTTGCATATATAAATACATGAACTTATCATACACACACACACCCACTCCCCCCCAACACAGGCACTCAGGAATGTAAATACTGAGGTCAAGGACTCTTAGTCTTTATATCTCCAGTGTTTAGTGTCTATCTTTTACATACTTATTAATTGTGGGGGAAATTTTCTCCATGGGCCAACTTGATCAGCTACATTCCAAATCAATCTGAGGTAGGAATTTGGGGCTACACAAGGAGAGTCATAGTTTTCAGTAAGGAGGCCACATTAGCACCCCCACTCCTCCAATCTACCTATGCTGGCTGCTTTGGACAGGCAGCCTCTGAAATATTGTTTTGTTCTGGAGGTTGAATTTTGGAAAAGGCATTGATAACCTTCACAATGTCTAGAAGAGGTGATCCAGGATATGCTAGCAGATGGTCCTCAGCCTGTACCTGTGAGGATCAGTTGAAAGAATGGGGGAATTTTAGGGTAGAGAAGAGAAGGGTGTGGTTGTGATAGCTGATCTTAGGAGATGTCATAAGGCAGGAAAAGATAATGACAGATGTTGGAGGGGATGTGGGAAAACTGGAACACCAACACATTGTTGGTGGAACTGTGAATGGATCCAACCATTCTGGAGAGCTAAAATTTGGAACTGTTTCCAAAGGGTCATCAAACTGTGCATGTTCTTTGATCTAGCAGTGTCTCTACTGGATCTGTTTCTCAAAAAAAAAATCATAAAAAAAAGAAAAAAGAGCCCTCGTGCACAAAAAAAAAATATTTGCAGCAGCTCTTGTTACAGTGGCTAGGAACCGGAAACTTGAGTGGATGCCCATCAGTCAGAGAATGGCTGAATAAGTTATGGTGTATGGATGTAATGGAATAATATTGTTGTATAAGAAGAGATGAGCAGGATGATTACAGAGAGGCCTTGAGAGACTGACTTGAACTGATGCTGAGTGAAGTGAACAGAACCAAGAGAACACTGTAAACAGGAATAACAAGATTATGTGATGAACGACTATGATATGATATGGCTCTTTCCAACACTGAGGTGACTTAAGTCGATTCCAATAGATTTGGGATGGAAAGAGCCATCCACATGGAGAGACAGAACTATGGAGACTGAATGTGGATCACAGCATAGTATTTTCACCTTTTTTGTTGTTCTTTGCTTGTTTTCTTTCTCGTTTTTTCCCTTTGTATACTTTTTTTCTTTTTTGCACAACATGATGAATATGGAAATGTGTTTAGAAGAATTGCACATGTTGAACCTATATTGGATTGCTTGCTGTCTAGAGGAGGAGGGGAGATGGGGGGAAGGAGAAAAATTTGGAATGCAAGGTTTTACAAGGGTGAATGTTGAAAAATGTGCATATATTTTGAAAAATAAAAAGCAATTTTTATTAAGAGAGAGAGAGAGAGAGATGTTACGTGGAAGTAGAAGATATGATCTGTTTGGTCCCAGATGACAGAACTAGAAACAAAATGTGTCATTTATAGGTAGGCAGATATAGGTCTGATGTCAGGGTGAAAAGCAATAACAGCAAAGCTTCCAATGGTCAGAGCTCTCCCAAAGGGGAATGGGTTGCCTGTGGTAGGTTTCCAACTACTAGGAGCTTGCCAGCAGATGTTAGATGATCACTTGGCAGAGATGAAACATAGATTCATGCTTAGGAATGGTTGGAAGATATGCCTCTGGTTTCAAGATTCTGATATTCTGGAAGTCTTCTGAAACTTGTGGGGGGATGGATGTAGCAGAATTTCCAGGGGCTTCATAAAAGGCATAAGCCAAATTTCTGAGAAAATATTCTGATTGAGTGCAGGAAGTCTGGGCAGATATAATGGTGAAGAATAATGTGGAGAGATAATTAGGCCCAGATCTTCTTTGCATGCTAAGATCCCAACTCTCTTCCTTAATTGCTGCATCTGTGTGACCTGGGGCCACTCATTCCTCTTTCTCTCCAACTCACTTCCTCTGTAATAATACGAGGGGCTTGGACTCAGCTGATTTCTAAGGTGCCTTGTAGCTCAAAACCCTTAAACTCCATGATGGAATTCCTGAAAGTAGGAGCAAATACTAAGGCCTTCATTTCGGAGAACAAAGCAGTTGAATATGTGAAAATCGTGGGGTCTTTTGGGGCCGGTTTGCAGTATATCACATCTCAAATACTCATCACTTTGGCTACCAATAGGACAATATATCCTGGGCATGGCATGTAGAGAAGCCCCAGGATGCCAGATTTATATACTGTTGCATCAGCATTGGGTTGCCCAAAGCTATGTATTTGTCATATGTCTTCACCATCAAAAAGTGGGACGAGAGCGTGGGGACACAATTGGATACGCAAGCACACGTGAACACACCTATACCTTATGCCTTTTACTCTATCAGTGGTGTTATTCCATCAAACTTCAATAAGTGATGGGCCAAAGGACGGGGGAGGTGGGGAGGGAGGCTGACTTGTACCGTGGGCCAGAATGAACCTGAGCTAAGAGACGTGGGGTGTGCTTTTGGGCTTTCAGCATCTTTTCCTTGCTGCCTTCCTATATGAAAGCTTCAGGAAGTGTTGATCAGCCCTTTCCATTAGCACATCTCTCTTTCTCTCTTGGCCTCTGGAGACTGCATTTAGACTTGGTTAGATTAAATCAGAAAGAGACTTAGAGCAGAGGTAACGATTTCTGTGACTGCCTCAGAAATCAGATCTTCTTAAAAGATAGAATAAATCCTGCTTCTTCTCCTCCCATTGAATATAATCTCTTCTTCTTGAATACAGAAGTTTAGGGGCAAGTCAGTCCCATTACACATTTCCCTCTGAGCAAAGGATTTGGTGAAAAATGACTAACAATTGAATTGAGAGGAAATGTGCCTGGGCAAACGTAAAAAGAATCCAGAAGTGAAAAGAATACAAGAAAAAAATATTGCTATCCAAGAGCTCTTTTACAGTATCATTGTTGATACTGATTTGAAAATGTCTATCTTAATATCTTTGCTGTAGCCACTTACAGAATTGGTCTCCTGCCAGTGGAACAAAATGTCCAGTTGGAAAACCTATTTGCCTAAGGGAATCGGCCTGGATAGATGAGTAGTTGGGTAATTGTACCAATCATGGTAGTTCAGTGGAGTTGGAGATAGTTGTCTGGAACTCCTGCGTCCGAATCCTGACTATTACTTAATGTCTCCATGCCTCTAAGTAAATCATTTCGTCTCAGTTTGCCTCAGTTTCTTCATCTCCAAAATGGGTATAATAAAAGCACCTACCTCATAGGGCTGTTGTGAATCGCATGAGATACAGTGTGTAAATCATTTGGGGAGCATTATAGCACTGGACAAATGGTGGCTATTTTTTATTCTTATTATCATCCTGTGGAAAATGGTTCAAGGGAGAAAAAGACTAGATGCCCAGGAAGAATCCTATTGCATTTGAAAGGGACCTAAGGGGGCAGGAACATGCTGCAGCTAGTTCTCAGTGGCAATCAAGAGCTTATTGTTAAATTTGCAGTGTGAGCATTTGTAAGTTGGAAATCGGTAAACACTACAAATGAGGGCTTGCTCTACTGTTTTGTTGATTGTCTAGCCTTAGCAAACTGATGAGGAAAATGTTTATTCTGAAAATTAAACTTGAGAGTATGCTGAACAGACTTTTTTTCTTTTGGAAAGCCAGTTGTTAAATATTCATCAGCATACCTGCCTGGCAGCCATTTAGTCTGACCTGTGCCTGAAGGAGTAGTCATGCTCCTGCCTCAAGCCCAATCATTCAGCCTTTGCCTGAATAGCCATTAGTGAGAGGGGACTCAACACAGGCCCCTCTCCCTTCTCCTTCAACATCTCCAAGGGTTAGGAAACTGGCTGCTGACTATCTAAGCTTTCTTTTCTCCAGGTGAAATTGCTCCGGTTTCTTCAGCTGATCCTCTAAGGGGACGATTTCAAGGCCATTGAGAATCTTGCTCGCTTTCTCCAGCTTATCCATGTCCTGACAAAACCATAATACCTTGAACTGGAAACGATATCCTAGTAATGGTCACTCTTCACAATGAGAAACGACTCCCCATTTTGGAGCCTTTGGGCCCCAAAAGATCCAAGGATCGTTTTTGTGGTATGTGAGCAGCCAAGCCAAGTGTTCTTAGTCTTGTTTTGCTGTGCCCAAGGTCACACAGTATTAAGTGTCTGAGGTCCCATTTGAATTCTGGTCCTTCTGACTCCAGGGCTAGTGCTCTGTCTGCTGCAGTGCCCCCCTAGCTTTCCCAACTTGGTTTTGAAAACTGATTTTGAAACCCCCCCACTCTCCCCCCCCAAAAAAAAATTCACCAAGTCTGAAGTGTTTATTAAGGAATTTCTAGTCTTTTAATTCAAATAAATTGGGCTCCGCTAAACAGAAACACTACCATTTCTCTTGTTCATTTTCGCTTACTGCCTCCCCTTATGCTGTCTGATTGCCTTATTTGCATAGTCCGTTTGCCACATTCCTATCACTTTTTGGTTTATGGTTTTTTTGTTTTGTTTTGTTTGGAGACTGCCATCGCCTATCTGGAGATAATCCATGTAATGCCCTCATCTTCAGCATAGGTAATTGAGGCTGGTGAATAAGAATATGATCTGACATTTATAAAGCCCTTTAAAGTTTGCAGAGACTTTACATACATTATCTCATTTCATCCTCCCAACAACTCTGGGAACTAAGTACTTAGAGGCAGGGAGTAAATCTGTGATTTCATTGGTAAAGGGAATTCCCAGTGAGGAACCTCTCTCTGCAATGCAGGGCAGCACCTTCTCTGACATTTAGTCTAAGAGAATTGCTCAAAGCACCAAGATGGTGAGTTACTCATACAGTCATGCAAGCCAATAGGTGTCTAAGTTGAGACTTGAACCCAGGTCTTCCTGCATCTGAGGCTAGGACGCTACCATTTCTTTATTACAGAAGAGAACATAGAGACTTAGAAGGCCTAAATGTATAGTGGAATGAACCTTCGCACTTTGAAGCACAGGGGGCAAGAGTCCAAATGCTAACCCTGCTCCTGGATACCACACGAACAGCCTTTAACTTTTCTTTTTCTGGGAGATGTGGATGTTGGAATAGCTAGGACCACTTCTAGCTCTGAAACTAGCAACCAGTGATTTGTCCAAGAATATATCATTAATTTTTTTTTCTGAGGCTGGGGTTAAGTGACTTGCCCAGGGTCACACAGCTAGGAAATGTTAAGTGTCTGAGATCAGATTTGAACTCGGGTCCTCCTGAATTCAGGGCTGGTGCTCTATCCACTGTGCCACCTAGCTGCTCCCCAAGAATACGTCATTAATAGGTTTCATAGAATTTGAAGTGAACTTTTCCCACTCTGCCACAAAGCTAAAAAGCTGTCAAAAGAAACCACAGGATAGTAAGAGCTACAGCCGGAAAACATCTTAGTTATCATCATTAACTCTCTCATTTGGTCAGTGGGCAAAAGCAAGGAAAAGATCCCACAGCAAGTTAGTGACAGATTTCCTCGACCATTTGGTTTTTGTCTTTGTATCCCAGAAGTCTAGCACAGTATTCCTCAGATGGTTATTGATTGGTTAACAGCTGGCATCAGCCCCAGAGGATGGTGGGAGGGAATTGTAGAGAAACAGGTTCAGGCTTTAGGTCAAGACAGATTTCCTAAGAGCAAGAGCTATCTGGAGAAGGAGTGGGGTCCCCCTCTCTGGAGGTCTTCAGGCACTGTCTGCTTGGTTCTTTGTTAGCTATGTTATGGTAGGGATTCCTTTTTAGTTAAGTCTTGAATTGTACTGCTGCTCAGGACCCTTCCAAATCCCTAATTCTGTGGATTTCATGAAACGCAACCTTTGAACTGTCCAGCCCACTTTCTTTCTTCTATGATCTCCCCAACAAAAAGCTTTCCATCCCAGTGAATTTCATCTCATAGCAGAATAGTTAATCCTATAACAAAATGTTAGGGGAACAAATAAGTGGAGGAGCCAATCAGTCCAAATTCATTCTTCCTGCCAGAGAACTATTTCCTAGGAAACCAAACCTCAGCAATTTTCTCAAAAATCAAAAGGAACAAATAGATGGCATATTTAGTTAGCAGAATCTATTCAGTTCAGAAGCTGAAATTATTCATTAAGAAACACACATATACACACATAGAACCCTTTTTTGAGTTTAACCATTGCCACAGGCATGTGTGTAGTTGCACACACACACACACACATACATACATACATACATACATACAGAAAAGCTTATCTAATATGCATTAACTCACTAGAGACACATTCAGCTAGAAGAACTGATAGAAAAAAATAAGAGAAAGGTTAAAGTTGTAAAGCTTAACACAGTGAATTTCAATGATGCCATAATATATAAGATGCACATTCAATGTTGATTTTTTTTTTAAAGTCTGGTCATTCCTAAGAATAAATGTTTCTTTTTCTTCTATTTATGACTAGTTCCAAGAGTCTTTACTTTTGTTTGTTTGTTTTTGTTTTTTTTTTTTTTTCTGATTCTGCTCATTTCTTTTTTTTTTTTTTTTAACCTCTATTTGTGAGGGAGTGTCCCTTTTTGGCTTTGGAGATGGCTTGTGTGGTATTTCCCCCTTCACTCCCAGGACATCACTTGGCCAACACATTTTGGGTACTGAATCCAATTGAAGTCATTTTTGTCGTCAGGTCAGAGCATTTCAGAGGAGCCAATGAAAATATAGATCAAGTAAGCTTGAAGCGGTAGAAGAAAGTTATTGCAAATAAACATCTATCAAAATATTTAATATGTCCTCAGTGTGGCCATTTTATCTCCTGTATCCATAAGTAACTGCTTTTCAAGGGTTGCTAGGCCCAAACCATTCTTTATACTCCCTTTCACTTGTTGTTGAATTTATATGATCTTCAAATGGTCCTTGGACAAAGATATAATAGTCAAAGGCCTAGACTTGAAGTTCTTCCAGTATGGTAGAAACTGCCAGAAATTCATACACGGCCTTCAGGATCACCTTCTCCCCAGGCTCACTCTCTCCAACAATCCCATGTTGTGAGGAGAAATCCAAGAATGACTTGGGGGGGAGGGAAGCTTTTTCATGTTATGATTTTGAAAATCCTGCCCCATGGAAACGAGTCTTGTATCTACACAATGCCTTCCTTCCAGTGAAAACTCCCTTGGTTGCCTAGATGTTTCCATATTTCCCAATAGGCCCTTTTGTTTTTGTCTTAGTCTCTCCATGCTTCTCTAGCACAGACATTTACTCTCCTACTATCCCCTTCCTGCATTCCCTGCTTTTCTCTTCTCTCCAGGCATGTCCTGCATGTGTATGTGTACATGCATATATGTCAGAGAAGTTGTCCGTTTTGATTTGCTCCCAAAGTATGTCCAGAAACCCTCCTGATGTGTGAATACAAAGTCACAGCTTGATTTTCATTTGTGACTTTGCAGAATGTTTTATCCTTTCAAATCATGCTCTATTTAAAAATCATGACATATTCAAGCTAAATGTTGTCTCATCCAACCCTCCTCATTTTTTTTTCCACATAAACAAAATGAGGCCCAGAGAATGGGAAGTGATTTCACCAAGGTCACATGACTCCAGTGGAGAACGGAAGTAGGTTGAAAACCCCACTCTTCTCAGTCACAGGCTGCTACTGCTTCCATGACCACACATGTCTGAAAGTTTCCAGAGAGAGGTTGGGTTTTGTTTGCTTTCTCTGTTGGGTGGCCAGGCTCAGTGTTCCTGTCACGTAGTTAATTTAACCTCTGCACTATTCCATTGATAGGCTGCCTGTGCCCTTCCGTGCTATATTGACTTAAATGGCTCCAATTGGGTGCTTTTTGTCAGCAAAAATTAAAAGGCTGGCGTAGTGTTCTTTCTCTAGTCCAATTTTTTCTCACGTGCAGGTAAATCATTGAAATTTCTAGTCAAAAAGCTCTTAAACCAATTTTCCTTGAATTTAATATTTCCCTACATCCATTTTCTCAATATAAGGGAGTTACTAAAATGTTAACTTCAAGGAGCAGTCCTCTGTGGGCCTTTGGCTAGAACTCTGCAATTTAAAAATTACACACAGCCAGATATACACACGGGGACAAGAGAAACCAAGATTATTCATCCTGCCGCATTATCAGAACTAGTCATATGAATTTTTGAGCCTCTGATGCCTGGATCTAGCTACCTCTTTCATTTAACAAAAACATGAAAATACAATCAACTAACCAACAGGCCATCCTTCTTTCTTCTGAGCTGCCTGCTTTCTGGCCTGGGGATTATGATGCCATGCCCCTTCCTGGCTGCCAGTAGTCAGCCATTTGTCTGGGTCTGCCATTGAAAAGTGTTGTCCCCCCCCTTTTTTTTTCCAGTCTATAGCCAAGATTTCCTTAATCTTAGAAAAGAAAGATGGGGTGAGATGCTGATTTATTCGGATAGGTTTGTCATCAGACTGCTAAGGGCAGACCCCTTTGGGTGTCGGTTCATCAGGATTTCTAATCTCACCTATATTTTCTGAATTTGATAGTTGTTGAAATGTGCTACTGTAGCTCTGATGGTTAGGTTATGATGAGTATGAGGAAGTGGGATCATGAGGCAGAGTCACTTTGACCAGAGGCATAGAGGGAAGGGTACTAGAGAGGACCTGGGCTTTAGTACCCAGGTTGGACTCATCCTGTGGTCTAGAACCCCTAATCTAGAACCTGTGATCTAATCCCTTTTCTGTCATTGCTGTTCCTAACCCGTGTTAGTCTAGCCTCAATTGATGATCTCTCCCTTTCCTTTAATTAAGCTATTTGGCTCTGGACTTTCCTTTACTTGTCTCTACAATGGGGACAACAATCCCTGACCGGCCTAGGTCATAGAGTTTTAGTTCTAGTAAAGCTGACTTGAAAAGATCTGTGTGAAAGTGCTCTTATTTAACCTCCCTAAAACTTAGTTTCCTACTCCGAAAAAATGAGGTGGTTGGACTAGGTCAGGGTTAAGCTGGACTTTATAATATTTTGATTTGTGACTTTTAATACAATTGGGTTACTCTGTATTCCTATGTATTTTGGTGTATGCATTTAAAAATTATATTCTGAAAAGAGGTCTTTAGGTTTCACCAGATTACCAAAGGGATCTGAAACACAAAAAGCTTAAGAACCCCTGAAGTTGGGTGGTCTCCTCTAACTCCAAAATTGCATATTTTTATTGTTAGATAATGAAAAAAAGCAATTCTCTACCAAACTCCCAGCACTGAACATTTTTTCCAGTCTTAAAAAACCCTTGCCTCTTAGACATTTAATGCTCTGTCCAAACTAGAAAATGTGCCCTGCTCCAAACAGTCCATGCTTTGCAACTTCTGAAATTTTGCTTTCCCAACTTAGAAGCGTCATCCTCTCTGCTTATTTCCCCATCCTTCATGGTCCAACTTGGATGTTGCATCCGTAATGACACTTTCCCTTGTGTTCACTCACTTCTGTTATCTTAGAATGCTGTTCCCTTCTGTACTGTTCTTACAAACTTACCTTTGTCAAGCTACGTAGATTGTAAGTTCCTGGATGGGAGGGAACTATGATAGTGCATAGACCTGGATTCAAAACTTAGCTTTGATACATACTGGTCTTGTGACTCTGCTGGGCAAGTCACTGAACCTTTCTGTATTCTAGGTAGACCTCTAAGACTTCATGGTGCTGCTCTCCATTGATAAAGGGATTCTCTTCCCTTGGAAGATCCCAGTACCTATTACATCACAAAATTTATCCCTCTCCCTTCCTAGGATAGTATACTGCATGTAATTGCTACTTAAAATTGTTGTTATTTGATGCTCTTTGTCCACTTTTGAAGAGGACTAATGACATCAAGAGGGTGGTATCTTTCTTATAAGTGAATTGAATTTAAATGATGCAGGGATGTGCATTGAATGTGGAATGCTGGGAACCCTGGCCATTTTAAGCTAAGGTCTTTCCCAGGTCTGAGTTTGTCTGAGGCAAAGCTCATTCAGTAATTAAAGGTAAGGCAAGAATTGAGGTAAAAGATCGCCTATTTTGCTTTCCCCTAAATATTGGTTGAATAAATGTTGAAAGGAAATTCAGAGATGGTAGCATTTAACATGTTGCTATTTTACAGATCCTTAGAAAAACAGGACCCAGAAAATTGGCTCCTGTATTCAAGCATTCTTTAAGAAAAATATATACAGTATGCCCAATGCTGTCCTGGGAAAGCTTTAGATTTATATCTGCTCTATCATTCTTGATGTATTTAGGAAGTACCTTTGCTTTTTTCTGACAATAAATTCAATCCTGGGTCTTTGTGGGCACAAAGACAACTTAAGCTCTCTAAATCAATGCCTTGCTTCCTGTTTGTTTTCCATTCTGCCAAATGGCATCACCCTGCAGACATGAACTGCCTTTCTATGTCTCTTCCCCGGGCATTATTGTCACATAGGCCAACTTGGCCACTGAACTGCTTACAGTTTTGCAACCTGGTTTCCAACCAATAAAATCAGATCAGCTCTCGTTTGGGAATTTTAATTTAATTGTGAAATATGCCTGCTGAAGTCTTCCTCTCCCTTTCCAGCTTAGAATGCTTGTTAATGGATGTAAAGCCTAAGCACAAATTGAAAGGAAAGCGTGCCCTTTGTTGCTCTTAATCTAATTTGGGTGTGCATTATAAACCCGACATTTCCGTACTATTAATTCTCAGGAAGTCAATGGCAATGGAAGTACTCAGGCCAGGTGTAAATAACAATGCAGCCTGTAACTATCTCTTCTCAGGAAATTGGCACAGGTTTCATCAGCCTTGGGAATTCTTGAAAATCCGTGGGAACTTTGAGGTCAAGTAGGCTTTAATTCATAAATCCCTCTCATTCATTCATTTTGAAAGTCTATCTTTGTTGACTTTTCTACTTGTTCCCTTGCTGAAATTCTTATAAAATGGTAACAATCAAAATTGGCTTCCCCGGAACTATAGATTCTTAGATTCATAAAATGCCCATAGTTTTGACCTCTGGAAATACACAGGAAAATTCATTAGTTTCTAATACTTGGAAAATTTTTGAGATATCAATCACGCTTTGTTCCAATTTTATCTTCCAGTGGAGCAAAAAAGACATTTTTAAAGAAATTCAGTCCCCTATGTTGGGATCTAAATAGTTAAATTTCTAATTAAGCAAGTTGATTCTTTTAAAAAGCGTAATTGAAAATATTTGGGATCCTGATTACTATACTGGATCAAAAGTCTGCTCAATTTAATTTGTTATTCCATTTGCTCAAGAAGTTTCAATGGTTCCCTATTACCTTAATGACAAAATACATACTTTTCTGTTAGATGTTGAAAACCACTTTTCCAAACTGATTTGAAATGACTTTCTGGTTCTTATCTAAGCATGACATCACATTTCCTGATTTTTTAATTTGACAAAAGCAGTTTTCTATTCCCAAATCACCTTTCCTCACCTTGACCTCTTAGAAATTCTAGCTGTATTCAGGGCTGAGCTCAAGTGTATACTCCTTCCTGAAAGCTTCCTCATTGTGGATCACCACATAACATTTTCACTCTTTTTCTTGTGGTTTGCTTGAATTTTATTTTATTTTTCTTTTTGATCTGATTTTTCTTATGCAGCAAGAGAAATGCATCAATATATATGCATATATTGCATTTAACATATTTTTTACCGTGTTTAACATATATTGGATTACTTGCCATCGAGGCAAGGGGGTGAGGGGAAAGGGGGGGAATTGGAACATGAGGCTTTTTCAAGGGTCAGTGTTGAAAAATTATCCTTGCATATATTTTGAAAATAAAAATAAATTTAAAAAACTTCAATAAAAAAGAAAGAAAGCTTCATCATTGCATCAGTTCATGTCCCCCTTTTGAACCGACTTGGTGTTTTTGTATTTGTGTGCATGTGATTTTCTCCCAGAAGACATTGCTCTTTTAGGGACAGGGATGATTATGATTTTACCTTGGCATCCCTAGTGCCTTGGCCAAAGTAGATGATAAATAAATTTTTGCTGAATTGAATTGAATTCTATTTTCATGCATTTTAGTCTTATATCTGGTCACATCCAACTCAATCTGGTAACTGAAGAAGCATCTATTAAAATGCCTTTTAGGTATATAACCCTGTGCTTGGAGGCAAGAATGAAACAGAAAATAATCACAACTCTTGAGGAGCTTCCTGTCTCCTAGCATGATATGTATATAGCAAGACTAATGCAGGAGCTCTGTCAGGCATCATGGTTGATGGCAACACTAATACAATAGAGCAAAGAATGGATGTTTCCCATTTTTGTTGAGGAAGAGGGACAAGCCTCTCCCTCCCCTTCATAATACAATCACCCCTAATCTACTCCATGTTAACCCTTGACTTTCGAACTTCTTGCCTTCCTCCCTCCTGTCTTGTTTTACAGACTTAGCACAATACTAACTTGACATGATAGGTTTTGGTTTGTTCCCTGAATAAGACTCAAACCGTACTCTCTTGCCCTTGGCCTTATTGACTGGTCTTCCTAGGATCTTCCTGGCCCCATTCCTTCTAGACAATAGAAATTAGACAAGAGTTCCCTTTCAGTCATTATTGTTCACTAGTTGTTATTTTAGTCTGAGGTGGTCATCTCTTCCTGACCTTAACCAGTTTGGTACTCTTTTGTTGGCATTTCTAAATCCCTTAAGTGTTAGAAAAGCTTCAGTGGGAGAGGATATGCCTCCCAATCTCGGCTTTTCTTCTTCCCAGCATTAGTGAAATGGTAGCATTGACCTATTGGTTTTCCAAGTTCTTTGGTTCTGTATCTCGGGTCTTGAAATGTGCTGACTAGAGGCAGCTCAGTTCTGTACAAAGGCAGGATGTTTTCTCTTTTGTTTCTAGTCCTCATGATGATGGCTAAAAATCTGCTGCCTTTTTTTTTTTTTTTTGATCTACTGGGTCAGTTTCTTCTATTTGCTACTCTATGACAGCAGCGTATTGCATTTGTACTGGAGAAAACTACCTTGATGGCAAACTACTGTGACAGAAAATTGGACTTATAATAAAATAATCAAATAGGGATGAAAAAGCAGCTCATATCTGAACCTTTGATAGAAAACAAAACAAAACAAAAACACACACACGCCTGATGTCTCTGGCTAGGATATTCAAATCTTGGTGTTTTTGCTTCTTGGGAATTTTACAGTTTTTTCACCTAAAGATTTTCTCATGTATTTGTGGGATGGTGGTTGTTACTATTTAACCACTCTGACTTAGACAGTTTAGTTGTCTCAGTGAATTAAACCCCAACTGGAAACTGTCCCCAAAGCATCCAAGCTCAATGGAAATGGAGATAGTTAAAGGCTTGTAGTTTGGGGCCAAGTAAAGCTCTTAATTGAAATTGAAATGATTTGCTAGCTAGGCTCTTTCAGGGATTAGGGCAAAAGAGTCCATTATCCAAGGACAAAACTGCCAGGAGATAATTTTTGGATTAGGAAATTTAGTGAGTTGTTTATAGTATCCCTCAAATAACTAGCACTCCAGCCACAACTAGGGGAGTCTCCTTGATGGATATTCCCAATATGATCATTTTTTTGGTGCTAAGGGAGATTGGCAATAAATTCCACCCAGATTCACAGTAGAATAAAATGTGTAAGTGAGATCTAAACTTCTGTAGTTTGAGCATTGGTTGACTACTTTGAGTCATGATTGAAATAAAATCTCCAGGGGTATCTTGTGGGGATCCTTGGAAAGAAAGGGATGCAATCTCCTACCTGGTCATCTAGGGAATGAATAGAAAAAGCAGTGAGACAGAAATGCAATTTGAAGTACACTGGGAAAATGAAGAGGACATCATCCTCAAAGTCTGGCTTTTGAGCCAGGCTGAGTTGAATGATCTTAGAGTTGGTGAGGAAGAAACAGTTTAGAAGGGAGGCTAACTTCCCTCACACTGAGAGTAATATTAAAGGGCCATGGTTCTTGAAGGTATATAAAGGGTTTTCCTCACTCTGATTTTGGAAGATAAGTGTACTATGTTTTCCTCATCCTGTTTTCACAGATTAGGAAACTAAGGCCCAGAGAGGTCAGCTGGCTCAGCTAGGGTAAAGAAGTTAGAAAAGGCCAAGGTCTTTCTGGTTCAGAACCAGGATCCTTTTCTACATGTCACCCCATCATCTTTGCTTCACAGGCACCCCTGTTCCTCAGAGCACTGACCTGGGGCAGTCACTTGGGCTACCAGTGACTGCCACCACTGTTAGCAATTTGCCCTGCCTCAATGGGAGAAGGACAGAACAGCAGCATTGGCAGCAGTGATGGAGCAGGAGCTGGAGCCAAACAGCCTCAAGGTTAAAGGGGAAATTTGCATTGGTATACTCATCTTTATACATGAATTTCATGGAATTTTCAAATGCCGTCTTGCCTGTTTTCATTCCCTTGAAGGTCTTGGGATTGCAAAGCATCCCTGGCATTCAGTACACAGGCACACAGAGAAATGGATGTAAAGCACAGATTTCGAAAGCAGCTAGTCAGGACATGAATTATCTGGCCCCTTCCTTTTCCTCTTCACCCCTCTTGTCCCTGCGCTCCTCATTTAGCTGCTTGTTAGCACCTCTGCAAGAGCCTGGGAAAGGAAAGGCGAATAAGTCATCTGCCATTTGGGGTTTGTCTCACCAGGGGACATACCATAGCAGCATCTTTCTGCCTGTTTGGGTTCCAGAATCCCCAGAAAAGAGCTTAGATCCTTTCCTACCCAGTGCCTCTCATTTGACCTCTTTGTTCTGAGTACTACTCTGCTTCTCATTCCTTTCATACTGGGATCAAAATGCATTAATGAATTGATACTTGAAATTCCTCCTTTGTCATCTTGCAAAACTCCATTGTTGTGTTTGCTCCCTGATCTCATTAGTGTGGTACACCCATCCATGATGTAGGTTGCAGGCTCGCTCTCGTGGGCAGCTCTCGTGCACATCATCCCCTAAATCTCTCAACAAATCGCCCCTCCCCATTCTTTTGATATTTACCTGCATATCCAAGATCAAAGTTTTCTAGCTAAAAGTGATCTTAAAATTCTTCAATTTCAACCCTCTCATTTTATAGCTAAGAAAACTAAAAAATAGTGAGGTTAAATGACATGCCCATAGTCACACAGCTAGTAAAGGTGGAACCTAAACCCAGGTCCTCTTGACTCCACATCCAGTGCCCTGTCATCAGCTTGTCCTAAAAGAGCACAGAGTTTATCCATTAACTCTCATTTTTCTTATGGGACCAACCACTCCTTTTCTGATTGTATTTTCTTTCTGATGGCATACTTGATATTCCATTGACCTTTGGGTGATCTTCAATTTCTTTTTCAAATATTATATTTCATAACATGCAGCCATATTTTGGAACAAAATCAATGAAATTACAGCCCAAGGTTTGAGGTGAAAAGTTCCCATTTGGATGACGCTTAGGAAAACAGGAAAAGAGTTTGGCAGAAATCAAATTTAGGCAGACATCTTCCACCATATTTCACAATAAGTTTAAAACAGATAAGTCACCTGAATATTAGAGGTCACCATGTAATAAATTCAAAGTAAACATCAGATATCTGTCATAATAAGGACTTGAAGAATTTTTGACAAGAGTTAGAAGAGCTCATAAAATGTAGACAACGTTGACTCTGTAAGATTAAAGTGTTGGGCATGAATAAGATAAATGAAGACAGAATTAGATGAAAAATGATAAAGGGAAAATACAGCATGTCACAGAAGGTTTGGTGCAGTTTTAAGCTATAATAACTTTATTCTTATAGCTTAAAACTGCACTAAGACTTTTGCAACACCCTGTATTTTCATTAGCTATAACTGACAAAATGTAGAGAGAATGAATACAGGGGCAGGTAAGTGACACAGTGGATAGAGCACCAGCCCTGAAGTCAGGACGACCTGAGTTCAAATCTTGCCTTAGATGCTAACACTTCCTAGCCGTCTGATCTTGGGCATGTCACTTAACCTCAATTGCCTCGGCCAAAAAACAAAAACTTGCATGTGCTATAAAAATGTCCACTGTTAATATTATTAGCTTGTGACTTTAGGAGTCATTAAAAAAAAACACCAAAAAAAAAAAAAAAACCCAGCAAAACAGAATGAGTACAAATATTCAACGTGAACAATTAATTTTGGAGGGGCTATGAGAAGATAGGAACAAATTCATTGTTGGCATAACTGAATTAATTCATTTTTGATATAATTGAATTAATTTAATTGTTCTTGATCTCATTTTGTAATTGTGTAATGAAACTGCCTAAACTATCCATACTTGTTTCGGTGCATTGTACCTAAATAAGTCAAAGACAAAATCAAAAGTGTAACATATTCAAAAAATTGTCAGCATTTTTTTCTGGTAAAAAAAGAAACCTGGAAAATATATGTGGATTAGCTGAAGGAACTGGGTTCTGTGAATGCAAGAACATATGAATGGATTTCAACATTGTACAGTAAGAAAAGAGGAATATATGGGATTCAAAAACCATGAAGATGGAACTGATGAGGAATATCATAAAAATATTAAAGAGAACTATACACAGCACTGAAACAATGGAAATTTTAAATTCCCTCAAAGGAACTTGAATGCTGAGTGAAAAACCAATGAAAACTCTGGAAAACCAATGAGGAGATGGGGCTTTCCATTCCCCTGCCCCTCGGGTCAGAAAAACAGGTCACTACTGAGGTATAATAACATATGAGGTGGCAAACATGATCACTGTATCTATTATTTTATTTGATATTTTTATCAAAAGGTAGTGTTAAAATGGGGTGTTGAAGTGACTGTGAAAGTAAAGGAAAAAGCATCAATAAATGTGATTTTTTTTTTTTTATTTTTTTAAATGAAGATGGACCCTGGCTTTGGGGAGAAGGTTTGAGCCATTAAAGGAATTATAACTGTTCTCAATGCTAATCTAGCCTGGTCTAATTTAAATCTGGGTCTAGTCCATTATCCATTTAGTGCTGTCCTAGGTATGTGTGTTGACGGATGAGCATTGGGTTGTCTATCCAGTTGTGGAAGATGCATCTTTCAGTGGAATGTCAGGCTTCATCCACTTGATTTTTCCTGTGTGAATGGATGAGTTTTTTGAGTGCCCATAGATCCCATTTTGGGCACTCTTTGTGTTGGAATTTGATAGAATTATCACACTGTTACTGGCAAATAAGGTCCAGAGGACCTCGTCACATATGGGGAGTACTCTTCATTTGGACTTTGTATTAGATGTCCTCCATGACAGTGACAGTGTTGAGCATCCATAGCCCCAGTTTATTACTTGCTTGAGCCCTCTGCATTCTCTTTCCTCTTCTATAGTAACGATTCTTGTCAGAATAGTGTCAAAGCACATTAATGAAATCATATTTGAAAAAACTCCCTTAGGGTCATTGGGGGTCTTCCAAACTCCATAAAACAGATAATTTGGGTTTTAGAATACTTTGGAAATTCTTGTAGATTTCCCTGGTTTTGTAGATTTGTTTAGCTTTTTCATTTGCTACTGGGAAGCTTTTCTTTCTTCTGGGATATAAATTCAAGGAGAGGAACAGATGGCAACAGAATATATAGCAACAAAGTTTTTAAATGGCATAAGTGATCTAAATTTCAAATATTTATTTTTGGAAGTGTGTATGTTAATGATATATCTATATATACATGTACACATGTATAAATTATATATAATATGTCTCTTATAAATATCTTAGGCAGGTAAACAACTAGTTAGACACACTGCTGTTATTTCTAAAGGAATACCATTCATAGAGAAAATAGATTGTTACAGCTGATAGAAAAAGATGGTACTCCTGGTGGAGAGGAACTCTATTTTCAAACCGAGGAGACACTGTATAGTAGAAATATGTCACACTTTGAGGCAATATAGCTGAATAGAAATTTGGATAGATTGAGAAAACTATGAATGGTGGAAGTAAAATATGCAATGATGATTATGACTGTTGATGGGGGGATTGGGATCAGTATGTTTGTTGTAAAGGACCAAGGAGAGATTCAGGCAGTTCTTCTGTACTCACTCCCTGCCTTCTTTCAGCTTTTCAACTCAGCAGGCTTCCAACTTCCATGCCATCATGGGCTAAACTTAGATATTGTACCGGTATATATGCCCAGTATATGGCTAAAATAATATGTGATGGTCAGAAAGCACTCATGTTCAACACTTATTGTGTACACAGCACTGTGCTCAGTAAACCCCGGGGATTCCAAGAAAGATAAATATGCAGCTGCCATCTAGGAGGTCATTCTTCCACCCCCATTTGGTGGTTTTCTATTTGCAAAGTCTTTTTGTATACATTAATCCCATGTTCACCTACAAAACAACCATGTGAAGCAAGCAGGGAAGCCTTTCGCTCAGCCCCGCTCATTTTACAGTTGGAGAAACGGGTGAAAAGAGGTCAGAGAGCTTGTTCAGGGTCCCGCCTGTGTTAGGGCTATATTCTCATACAGTTAATAATCATAATAATTATGTGTAGAGGGTTTTGTGGGTTCAAGTGATATTTGAATTGACCTAAAAGAAAATATAGAGTCGATTCAGCAAAGTTTTATTAAAGGTACATAATCTACATTAGCACATTTCTCCACACAAGTTTACATAGCACAAGGGAGAGAGGTTTGGGGTTGGAGTCAACAAGCCCTGCAATTTTTAGTACTTCCTCATACATGAGCTATCACAGCAACCCTTTGCAAGTCTCTTGACCTGTGTGTCCCACTTAGAATTGCTGATGAGTCCTAGTGGATTAAATGTACATGCCAGGAGGACCTTACAGCACTAAAATAAGAAGTCCCCTTCTCCCGCCAAAAGTGAGTGAAGCACTTTACAAGTTGCAGGGGATGTAACAGACAGTTGTCCATTCCTTCCAAAAGCTTCCATTTTCCTGGAGAGTGGAGATGAGGAGAGGGGATCTAATATGTATGTTGATAGATAAATGCAAAGCATATTTTCAAAAAGCTGCATGTAGAGAAGAGTCTTCTTTCAAAGCTTCTGCAATAACTTATTTAGTGTGGAGCCCAGCTGTATATTTTATTTAATCATTTGACAATGCTAATATTTCCCTTCATTAAAAGCTTTGCTCCACTAGGCTGCTGACTTCAGAAGCCTTCAGGGAAGGACACCTACCCCGTGAAGAAATGAGAGTGTCTCTATGGGGACACGGTTTTATTGCCCACATCCAGTCTGACTGGAATTGCTGATTTTCAGGAAGGTTAAGGCT